>NC_134855.1:150167305-150524805 GCF_049852395.1 Peromyscus maniculatus bairdii
TGAATCACTCACCCATCACCTGCCACCTCTCATTTTTCTTTCCTTTTCTCTGTTTTGGGAAGCAGGGTCTTATAACCCAGACTTTAAACTCATCACGAAACCAAGGATGGCCCTGTAACCGGCAGTTTCTTGGTCCTGCCTGGCCTCACGGTCCCGCAGCCACTTATAAAATAATCACTCAGAGGCTTATATTAATACAAACTGTATGGCCTGTGGCTTCAGCTTCTTGCTAGCTAGCTCTTTCATCTTAAATTAACCCATTCCTATTAATCTATATGTTGCCAAGTAGCCATGGTGTTACCGGTGTTCTGGCATCTTGTTGTTCCTTGGGCAATGGCTGCTCTCTCTCTCTCTCTCTCTCTCTCTCTCTCTCTCTCTCTCTCTCTCTCTCTCTCTCTCACACACACACACACACACACACACATTCTCTCTCTCTCTCTCTCTCTCTCTCTCTCTCTCTCTCTCTCTCTCTCTTTTCCTCCACTCTTCTTCCTTCTGTATCTCTACTTGGATTTCCCGCCTAGCTGTAAACTTTCTTGCCACAGGCCAAAACAGCTTTATTTAGTATCCAATGGGAGCCACACATATTCCCAGCATACAGAAAGACATCCCACAGCATGACCCTGAACTGCTGAACCTTCTGTCTCCTCCTTCCGGATGCTGGGATGACAGGCAAGTGCCATCATGCTTCCTAACACTTTTGTTTTCTAAGTATGAAGCTTGGGGAGGCAAGGTGCTCCAGATCCTATGAGAATGAAAGTTCCTGACCCCAAATACAATACACCTCCTAAGAGGAGGCTTGTTCTCCACTCTTTACTCAGCTTTTTACTTGTTACTCAGCAAACTCTGATGCACTCTGGTCCCTACCAGGAGCCAGGCCCTACATTACACTCTGGGAATTAAGTTGTGAACAAGACAGACAGCAACCTAGTCCTGAGTCAACGAACAGGGTGTTTTCAGAGGATGTGGGGCAGGGCTGGGAAGGAAAGAGAACAGATGGGATGGAGAGTGATCAAAGCTGGAGTAACAGTCTGGGGTAGAAGACCATGAAAAAGACACGGATGATGAGCCTGGATGCTAGATAAGATCTAGACTCCAGAGGAAGGCTCTTCCGCATCTAGGCTAAGGGAGCATAAAATCAGGTCTCCAGGGAGGAAAGATCTGGGTGTGTTGAAAAGTCCACCTGATGCTGTCTTCCCTCCCTTGTTTTAGTGGGTTTTTTTAAAAAATGATTTTATTTAATTATTTAAAATATGTTTTTAAAAGTTTCATATGCGTCAGCAGTTAAGAGCACTCGCTGTTCTTCCAGGAGACCTGAAGTCTGTCCTCCTCATCCATGTTAGGTGGCTTACAACAATCTGTAACTCCAGCACCTGCACTGACATTCCCATATCCGGGTACAAACACACACACTTGACACTTAGATGTGTGCTGTATTCATATCATTCCCACCCCTAGTGCCTCCTGTGTTCCCCCACCCCACAAGCTCTCCAATTCATGACCTTTTTTCTTTAATTAATATCTATTATATATATTTTACATAGTGAATAAACATGCAAATACGACCTGTTAGGTCTATTTAGTGTTGCTCCTATGTATATGTTTTTGGGACTGACTGCTTAGTGTTGGATAAACAGTTAGGGGGCTCATCCCTGGGAGAGACTGACTGACTGCCTTCTCTTAGTCTTTAATTGCCTGTAGCTCTTCATTTTGCTTTTAAAGTACATAGTCTTGCTATGTAACTCTGGCTGGCTCTAGAACTTGTAGCAATCCTCCTGCCTCAGCCTCCTGAGCGCTTGGTGTACAAGTGTCTACCTTCACCTAGTATCTTTTTATACTTTTTATGGAGCAGTGTGTGTGTTTGTGTGTGCACATGTGTATGTGTGTGTGTGTGTGTGTGTGTGTGAGAGAGAGAGAGAGAGAGAGAGAGAGAGAGAGAGAGAGAGAGAGAGAGAGAGAGGAAGGGAGAGCACATTATCCCAGGTATCAAATAAAGAGGATAATTTGAATATGGCTCAGCAGATAAAGGTGCTTGGTGCCAAGCCTGATGACTTGAGTTCAATTCCCAAGACCCACAAGGTGAAAGGAGAGAACTGAGTACAAGCTGTCCTTTGGTCTCCACACTTGTGCCATGGCATGTTCACATACAACAAAATAAATTAAGTGTAATTTTGTGAAAGCCTAAAATATCAACTACCTGGCATTTTACATAAAAAAAAAAAAATGCTGAAGTCTTCTAGTCTCAGGCAGTCTTGGTAGTCAACAGGTATCTCCAAGTGGCTGGGTAAACTGGTAACAGCCAACGACTTTATCTATCTATCTATCTATCTATCTATCTATCTATCTATCTATCTATCTATCTATCTATCTATAAATAGTTTTCTTTCTTTTAAAAATTAAAAAACAATTCATTTATTTTTATCTTATATGCCTACACGTCTGTCTGACGGTGTCAGATCCCCTGAAACTGGAACTACAAACAGTTGTGAGCTGCCGTGTGGGTGCTGGGGATTGAACCTGGGTCCTCTGGAAGAGTAGCCAGTGCTCTTAAGTGCTGAGCAGTCTCTCCAGCCCCCGAGCCCATGACTTTTAAGCCGAGTTCTTCCTGGGGATGAAGATGGCTCCTGATAAAGAGGTGAGCAGGAGGCAGCTCCTTTCTTTCTGCCTCTGAATAATGATAAGATGGCTCCTCATCAGGTTTCCTAAAACCACCAAGACACAGGACACATATGCAATGTGACAGGGAAGAAACATGAGAAGAGGGTAAATCTCTGCAGATGCTTGCTGCACCCTGGCCGAGTGCCACAATGTCTCCAGATTTGGGTTTAAGCTACCGTCCAGTTCCTAAAGCTGAACTTGACCTTAAAGATAAGAATCTCTTGGTTTTTTTTGGGGGGGGACGGGGGGGGGGGGGAGACAGGATTTCTCTGTGCAATAGTCCTGGCTATCCTAGAACTCACTTTGTAGACCAGGCTGGCCTTGAACTCACTGAGATTCACCTGCCTCTGCCTCCCAGGTGCTGGAATTAAAGGCGTGTGCCACCACCGCCCAGCTATGTGTAAGAAACCCAAGTTTCCGAGAGAAAAAAAGGAGCTGCCCAGGCCAGCATGCCTGAGGCCAGTTCCATCCAACTCTAAGCACAACTTCCTATTTTATGATCCCACCAAGGAGAAACAACAGGATATTGGCATTTGGTGCCTTGCTTGAATAGGTAAAACGTCTGTGACCCAAGGAGAATGGACACTGTGGGTGACTGGGGTCCCCTCCCAACAGTTGCTGTCTCTTTTCCCACTAGCAGACCAAGCTCTGTGGAATGAGGGTCAAAGCACATCATGGAGTCCTATTTCCATTTTGTAGAAGGTTTCATCTGGAGTCCATGGAAGGGGGTGTAGGAGTCCACATCTGACTGGTTGCCGGGTCGCAAGGCTTCTTTCCACAGAACACATTGTCATGGGCACCATTCTGTACCAGAGGTGGGAAGCCTTCTCTGTGAAGGACTAGGTGCTTTATAGTTAGATTTCTGAGGTCCTTTGGTCTGTGTTTCAACTGCTGAAATCTGGTGAGAGAGCAGTTCAAATAATGTTTCAATGAGTGTATGATTCTGTGATCTAATACAATGTTGTTGACAAAAATAGATTGTGGGCCAGATTTCGTAATGAATCATAGTTTGCTATCATTTTGAATAGACCCATCATGATTCATTTCTCAGCACTGCACACATCTTCAATGATTAAGATATTGACTAAAGGGGACAGGAGAGATGGCTCAGAGGTTAAGAGCACTGACTGCTTTTCCAGAGGTCCTGAGTTCAATTCCCAGCAACCACATGGTGGCTCACAATCATCTGTAATGAGATCTGGTGCCCTCTTCTGGCCTGCAGTCATACATGCTATATACATAATAAATAAATAAATCTTAAAAAAAAAAAAGATGTTGACTAAAGGCTGCATCAATAGATTCTCTTAGAAAGGACATCATGGATGGTGACTCTTAGTGTGTTCTAAGTCAGTATTACATGGAGTAAGTTTTAGCCTCTTTGGCAGAGAGGTGATTGTTAGCCCTTCCTTATGATCTAGTTATAGATTTTCGTAAATTTAAGTCTCCGGGGCTTGGAGATATGACTCACAGCTGCCTGTAACTTCAGCTCCAGGGGGATCTGATGTCCTCTTCTGGCCTCCACAGGCAACTGCACTCATGTGCACATACCCCACACAGACACATATGTGTATACACATAATTTAAAAAAAAATAAAAAGAATAAAATCCTTGTCTTTGTCTCAATTGTGCTACCTTTATGGACAAATATTCATAGTAAAACAAGTGCGAGAGTTCCCATAACTAGCTCTGAAAGCTCCTTAGTGTCCCTCTTCTCCATTCTGTCAGAGCTTGGGTCACACCCCAGGAGAGAGGTGTGCCAGAGGCAAGCAGGACAACATTCCCAAGCTGGACCCAGTGCTCTCTGATCTGCATGATGAAATCACAAGCCATCAACCATTGGCTGGTCACAGACTCAGGTAGGGAATGAGACAGGAAGATGATAGGTAAAGGATGGGTTTCTGAATTCCCTCAAGCATCTGAGTGAAGCCAAATGTCTCGAGACCTTCCACAAAGTCAGTAAAAAACCATTTCTTTTTTTTTGCATATGATGTTCATGTGGTGCGCATGCATGTGTATACGTGTGTTTGCATGTGTGTGGGAACACATGTGTGTAGGTGCATGTGGAGGTCAGAGGTTGACATCAAATATCTTCCTACATTGTTCTCCACCTTATTCATTGAGTCAGGGTTTTTCATTTGAACTCAGGATGGGTTACTCTAGCTTGCTCCATGGGTCCCCTGTCTCTGGCTCCCAAGCACTGGGCTATGGGTGGGCCACCACTCCCACCCAGCGTTTCTATGGGTGCTGATGATCTGCACTGCAATCTTCACGTTTGTGTGCCAAGCCTTTACCCATTGATCCATCTCTCCAGTCCTGAAGACTCACTTCTTATGCTACCAGAGTCGTCCATCAGCACATCACTAGCTTCTCCAATCAAAATGATTCCTGAATGGAAGAAGAAATCACCACAACAAGCACCACTGACCCATGGACAGTGTCTTAGTTAGGGTTTCTATTGCTGTGAAGACACCATGACCATGGCAACCCTTATAAAGGAAAACATTTCATTGGGTGGCTTATAGTGCAGAGGTTTAGTTCATTACCATCATGGTGGGAAGCATGGCGACATGCAGGCAGACATAGTGCTGGAGAAGGAGCTGAGAGTTCTATATCTTGTCCCACAGGTAACAGGAAGTAAACTGAGACACTGGGCATGGCTTGAGCATATGAGACCTCAAAGCTCACCCCCCTTCACTTCCTCCAACAAGGTCATACCTGCTCCAACAAAACCACTCCTCCTAAGAGTGCCACTCCCCATGAGCTTGTGGGGGCCAATTGCATTCAAACCACTAACATACACACACATACACACACACACACACACACACCACTTGTGCTTCTATGCCCACCTCCACGCCCACTCACTCTCCACAATCCTGGAAGGATGCATACCTACTCCATGTATTTATCTTTGTTCAGAGAACTTTTTAGAAATACAAATGAAGTGGTAACTGCTTTTATTCTGGGAATTGTATGCTTGTGGCTTCCCATTCTTACCTCATGTTCTTACTCCACAGAGGTACAGATTAAGAAGGGAGGCCCAGATGGGGTAAGAGCTGGCTTTGAATATATTCTACTGCTCCAGAGCTGTGGAAATGTATAGGTAAGTTATGAAAACTTTTGATAGGCTGGGTGCTGTGGGATGGTCTGTATGTCAAATCTGTTGCTCTGATTGGTCAATAAATAAAACACTGATTGGCCAGTGGCCAGGCAGGAAATAGGTGGGACAAGGAGAGAGGAGAATTCTGGGAAGCAGAAGGCTGAGGCGGGGAGACACTGCAGCCGCCGCCATGACCAGCAGCATGTGAAGACGCCGGTAAGCCACCAGCCACGTGGCAAGGTATAGATTTGTGGAAATGGATTAATTTAAGCTATAAGCACAGTTAGCAAGAAGCCTGCCACGGCCATATAGTTTGTAAGCAATATAAGTCTCTGTGTTTACTTGGTTGGGTCTGAGCGGCTGTGGGACTGGCGGGTGACAAAGATTTGTCCTGACTGTGGGCAAGGCAGGAAAACTCTAGCTACAGCTGGGGAATTGCAAAATCAAGTCACCCCTCTCCAAACAAGGAAAGAAGGAGAAGGCAGAATCAGGAGATGCTGAGCACTGTAGGGGGAGCAAGATGTAATGGAACACAGGCAATGCCACAAAGCCACGTGGCAAACACAGATTAATAGAAATGGGTTAATTTAAGATAAAAGGGCCAGCTAGCAAGAAGCCTGAGCCATAGACCAAACACTTTGTAATTAATATTAAGCCTCTGAGTGATTATTTTATAAGCTGCTGCAGGCCAGGCAGGACACAGGAAAACTTCTGGCTGCACCCATCAAGTGGAATATAAAAGGTGACTTGGGTTTTGCCCTCTGGCCTTGTCACAATGGAGCCTCCCAAGCAAAGTGGGCCTAATGATGGTGACGAGTGGGCAAGACAGGCTTGTGCAGCCCGGTCCCATGCCCTCATAGGCAACCAGTGTTTGCCATCACCCTTATCTTGAGTTGAAGGCAAGATGCAAACTGGGGGACCTTACATTGCCCCAAGACAGAGGCAGAACCCTTGTAAAGACCAGCTGTTTAGTAACACTGCACACTTGGAAAGGACATGGCCACAGTTTGGACAATCGCAGGCTTTTTTAGACTCTTAACACCTGCCAGCAGTTTCAGCTTTACATGTGTGTGAGAACATAGGGTCAAGTGTGGTGGCGCAGGATCTCTCTGAGTCTGAGGTGAACCTAGTCTACATAACAAGTTCCAGGTCAACCAGGGCTACATAGTGAGACTTTGTCTAAAAACCAACCAAACAAACAAAACCAACCAACCAACCAAACAACAACAACAACAACAACAACAACAACAACAGAAGTGAGAAGACTGGGGAAATATATATTTGTGTGTTTGTTTGGTTCTTGTTTTGTTGTTGTTTTAGAGACACAGTTTTTCTGTGTAGCCCTAACTGTCCTGGAACTCACTCTATAGACCTGGTTGGCCTTGAACTCAGAGATCTATCTGCCTCTGCCTCCCAAGTGGCATTTAAAGTGCACAACCACTGACCAGCTTATATTTTTGTTTTTTTTTTGAGACAGGGTCTCTTTATGTAGTCCTGGAACTCACTATGTAGACCAGGCTGGCTTCCAACTCACAGAGACCCACCGGCCTCTGCCTCCAGAGTGCCTGCTCTGATATTTTAATAACACCAGTGTACAGGATACTTCTTCATGAGCTGAGTTTCTTTGGAGATACACACATCATGCTATTGGCTAACGTTTCAAACTCCAAGGTCTCTGCTGATAATGTACATTTTAGGCAACTTGGTAATGTGTCTCGCTCTCAAACAGAAAAGCTTATTTCTGCAATCCAATTCAATTTAGACATGTCAAAACAAGAATTATACTATATTTGGAGTTTAAAGAAATGACATTTAAACAGTTGGGGAAATGATTCAGTGGTTAAGAATGCTTAACCACTGTTTGTTTTTCTAGAAGACCCAACTTCAGTTCCCAGCACCTGTATGGTGGTGGCTCACAATTGCCTGTAACTTTAGCTCCAGGCAACCTAATACCCTCTTCTGGCCTCTGCAGGCACCATCACACCCGTGGCACACACACACACATGCACGCACGCACGCATGCACGCACACATACTAAATAAAAATAAATATTAAAAATGTTTTTATTTTATGTTTGAGTGTTTTGCCTGCATGTCTGTGCACTATGTCATACCTGGTGGCCGCAGAGGCCAGAAGACGGTATCACATCCCCTGGAACTGGACTATGGATGATTGTGAGCCACCGTGTGGGTGCTGGGAATTGAACCTAGTCCTCTGGAAGAGTGGTCAGTGTTCTTAACTGCTAAGCTGTCTATTTCTCCCACCCTCCACTGTGTGTTTTTAAAGACACCATTTGTTAGTTTCTCACAATGACACAATGACATTTAGGGAGTATTCTGCTTCATCCTCTAATTTGGATGAGGATAATGTGGCCCAGAGACTTGTGCAAGGCCACCCATCCCAGAGGTAGGGCTGGGTTTAGCACTAAAGTCTGGAGACATCCTTGTCCACCCCGTCAAAACCAATAATGCATAATATAAATTTTTTTTTCTTTTTTTGTGCCCATCAAAACAAACTATTCCAAAGTTAAGGTTATGGCCTGGATATACTCTTCAAAAAATATGATAGAATTTCTAGCCTGCAGTTTATGAATAGAATCCCAGCCAGGACCTTGTGAATGGAGATAAGGCCTGTGCCCTGCCCCCAGCCTAGAACCTATGAATGGAATCACTAGCCTTGAGGTTATGAATGGAGTCCCTAATCTGGAGCTTGTGAATGGAGCCTTATATGGAAAGGGTCTTGACAGATGTGGTCTAGTTAGGATAGGGTGCTTACAATGTTGGCTCAATAGCAGTATCATGTGGTAGAATATACTTTTCATTCCCATCCTTTCAGAATTACTGAGAGTTTTCCAGAGTCTTCAGAAAATGTGGCATGATATCTGGCCAACCCAACAGCAGCTAGGCAACTTTATTGGGCTTCTGTGATGTTTTCTGTCAAAACACTTGGAAAAATGTAAAAATGAAGTCACACCACTCACTGACTTTTGGGGATAGAAAAAGGTGCGTGTGCTTGTGCTCGTGTGTGTGTGTGTGTGTGTGTGTGTGTGTGTGTGTGTGCTCACACCTGGCATGCTGAGGCCAGAGGAGGGGGCCAGGTGTCTTCCTTCTTCCTCTATAGCTCTCTATCCTGTTTCCGTGAGGCAGGGTCTCTCACTGGGAGCCACACTGGCAGCCAGCAAGCCCCAGCGATCCGCCTACATCTTCCCGGCCCCCACTCCCATACTGGGGTTGCAGGTGCAAATGGCCACATCTGGCTTTTTAACTGGGTGTTGAGGATCCGAACTCTGGTCCCCATGCTCGCAAAGCAAGCATCCTTACCCACTGAGCCATCTGCCCAACCCCCAAAATTTTTTCTCATACGGATGCTACTCATGTCAGTACGCCGCAGAATTTATCACATCTATTTTGCTGTTATATATATGCACACACAAGTATGTGCATACTACATTACGGTGTGTGTGGACCCCTACTGAGCTACACCCTACATATCCTGTTGCTTCTTAGTAAACACTTCATCAGTGTTTCCTTTTGATTTTGCTTAGGGTAAATATAGACACACAAAACTTGACGTGAGAAGCTTTTCAGAGCCTGAGATGTTTCTGTGGGGCACATAGGTGTCCTGACACTGGAAGATTTGAGCATGACTAGCCCAGGGACAAAGTCCTGCCTCTTTTCCAGAGATGTGGCAGAATGAGATGATTTCCTGTAAAGACAAATCTGTAGCTAGGGATGCAGGCCATGGCCTGGGGGTGTGACTGAGTTGGTAGAGCTCATTATCATTCAAGAAGGCCTGAGCTAAATCCCCAGTACCAACCACCTAAACCAAGTATGGCGGTACACACCTGTAATCCCAGTATTTAGGGGTGGAGGTCGGAGACTCAGTAGTTCAAGGCTGGGCTGGCTGCGTGGCTCAGTGGGTAAAGGCACTTGCTGCTGAGCTAGAAGATCTGGATCCCCAGGATCCACATGGTGGCAGGAGAGAATGGACCCTTGGGGGTTGCTGGCTGACCATGGCATGTGCTTACCCCCCCCCCCCTCAATACATAAATGTAATACACATTTAAAACACATCTGCAAGTTCAAGTGCATTTTCGGCCTTACAGTGTCTGTGAGGTTAGCCTAGGCTATGGCATGCTGCCACAGATAAACGTCTGTAAAAATGGCGACAATAAGATCCATCTTTTTAGAGGAGTTGCAAAGGGGATAAAAGGGTGAACCAACCCTTGGCCTTGTTCTGTGGAAAAGGGAATGTTCTCAGGAGGGCCCCCCCCCCCCACCTTCACGTGGTTTTGGACACAGAAAGCTTCCTTGTCATGGTGACCTGGGACCAAAGAAATGGCTTGGCAGTTAAAAGCACTTCCAGAGGACTCAAGTTCAATTTCCAGCACCCACATAGGTTAGCTTAAAACTGCCTGTTACTCCAGATCCAAGGGGATTGCTCACCCTCTCCTGGCCTCCTTGGCACCCAAACACAGACACACAGACATTTTGTGTGTGTGTGTGTGTGTGTGTGTGTGTGTGTGTGTGTGTGTGTGTGTGTCTGTGTGTCTGTGTGTCTGTGTGTGTGTATAATTTTTTTTTTTTAAAGGATTGACAGATCCTGAGAATCCATGTTTCTGACAGGCCCCCAGGATCCTGGTGCTGTGTGTCATACGTAGAAGCTGTGGTCCCCTAACACCCTTGAGACTCAAAGGCCAGCTTCTCTCTTGCGTGCTGAGCCACTGTTCTGGGCTCACCCAGGCTTTTCACACAGTCACTCCTCAACAGAGAAGAACTGAGTGTCTGCCCTTGATGGGTCCCCAGGGACCTTGACCACCTGTCAGTGGTCCATCCATCTTTCCATCCACCCATTCACCTATCAGATATTGATTGAGCTATTTGGGTTGGAGGAATTGTGTGAGGCCTGGGGACCGAGGAAAGAATGAGACACCTTCTAGTCTTTACCGGGACACAGAGCTTTTGAATACTGGCTAAGAGCTTCTCTAGAAATGCAAATCCAGCCACACCCATGCTCCACTCCATCACGGAGATCAATGGCTTCCCAGTGGTGGCAGGGGAAAATGTTCGCAGTTCCCTGCTGTGATCTGCTCCAGCCTTCTGAATGGCACACTTCTGGCGGGCCCTGGCCTCAGGCCAAACAGCAGAATCTCTCCATTCCTGCTCCAGTGCCTCTTCTCCCAGGCTATCCCTGATTATTGATTCTTAGATGTCCCAACTAGAAGGCTCACACATCATCCTCCCTCCAAACATTCATTATTCCATTATTTAATTTTATTGATGCCCCTGACTAGCCTGTGTGAGGTCCCTATTACAGTCACAGCATTTTGAAATGTACTTTCTGTTTTATTAGCTCTTTGAATCTTCAGTTTTGTTATGAGGCATATCCTGTTAAGACCCATTTAACAGGCAAGGAAACCAGAGCCCTGAGACTTGAGAGCTTCTTGCTTCAGAGTACGTGGGTAGTGAGTGCCAGAGTGGGGTTAGGGATTGGCTGTCTGGTTTCTGGGGCATTTCCTTCCTCTGGCTGCACCACAGCTTCCCAGTTGTCTGTCTCCCTGGCTGGTTTCCGGCTGCTTCCAAAAGTCTGGAGGCTGGTCTTTGTACGCAAGGGTCAGTGACAGCCTTGTTCCATGGTAATCCCCTGGGGTGATGGGGAAGGACCTTGGTTCTATTTGGCTTTTTGCCTCAGGCACCTTCGTGAATCATCTGGCCAGGTTGTTGTGATGCCTGGGATCTAAGAAAGGGAAAGGCACTTTACAGACCCCCAAAGCCTGAGGCAAATACAAATGATCATTTCTATGATTATCCATACATTTCCTAAGGATTTTTTGTTGTTCATTTGTTTCTGAAACAGGGTCTCAAATGACTGTGTAGCTGTTCTTCCCACTTCTCCCTTTGTAGTGAGTGCTGGGACAGATTTATATTTTACAGGCATTTATACTGTGCTTGATTTGTACAGTGCAAAGGGATCAATGTTAGGGCCTCCTGCATGCTAGGCAAATATTCTACCAACTGAACTATATCCCCAACCTGAAAAAAATTTGACATCCAAGACTGTATTATTTATTTGTGAGCTACAATAATTGTTGACATGACAAAGTATGCCCATAAGCACAACAGTGGTACAGATGTAATGAGTGCAACCAATCACTTTCTAATTGGATTTATGGTCCACTCCAAAGAAGAAAATATGTTGCCTAGGATTGTAAATCTGGCAAAGAATCCATGGTTGGGCAACTCATAGGCTCAAGGGTGAACCTACTGCTATTATTTTGCTAAATAAATGTAGTATCAAATCACTTTCTAACGAGGCTATCAGACCTCATCAGAGAAGTTTCTTTGTGCAGCACAGAAACTCACAGTTGGTCAAGGTGCAGAGGATAAGCGTCTGTGGAGTGCTCAGCCACAATGGGATGTCTGTGTCACTTCCCCTTCCCCCAAGGCTTGGTTGGGAGAGCGGGCAGGAGGATTGTAAGAACCAGAGGCTGGGTAGGACTACGGTGAAACAGTGTCTTCTGGATAGTACAAGGCTGCTTTGCTTATAAGTGACAGCAGCTGTGTTTTCTGGCACAAGATCAGGCCAATTAACATTCTGACACGGGGGTGGGTGGGTGGGTGGGTGGGGCCATTCCAGCTTCTTTTCTGTTGCTGTGATGAAACACTTGGAACAAAAGCACGTAAAGGAGGAAAGGGCTTATTTGGCTTACACTTCTGTTGTGAAATGTTTAACTATGCAAAGATGTATTGTATTTGTTTAACTATGTAAAGATGTGTTGCATTTGTTTAACTATGTAAACATGTCTCACTGTTTGACTTTGCCTGCCTAAGGCACCTGATTGGTTGACTAAAAAGCTGAATGGCCAATATCGAGGGAGGAGGTATAGGTGGAACTTCTAGGCAGGGAGAGTAAGTAGAAGAAATTTAGACTTGAGAGAGAAAGAAAAGGAGACGCCAGGGAGATGCCAGGGGCCAGACAGACAGAGAGGAAGTAGGAAAATGGGACATACAGAATAAAAGAAAAGTAAAAAGCCCCAAGGCAAAACATAGATGAAGAAAAACAGGTTAAATTAAGTTATAATATCTAGTAGGACAAGCCTAAGCTAAGGCCGAGCATTTGTAATTAATAATATGTCTCCATGTCTATTTTTGGGAGCTGGTTGGGAGCCCAAAGAAAAATTCCAATTACACACTTCCAGGTCACAGTCCTTCACTGAGGGAGGGCAGGGCAGGAACAGAAGCAGAAGCCATGGAGGACCATTGCTTTACTGCCTCAATCATATTCATGCTCAGCTGGCTTTCTTATTCAAGCCAGGAATGGCCAGGGAATGGTACCGCCCACCGTGGGCTGGCGAGCATAACAATGCCTTATAGACGTGACTATAGGCCAATCTGATTGAGGCAATTCTTCAACTGAGGGTCTCTCTTCCCAGGTATCACTACACTGTGTGTCAAACTGAAAACCAAAAACTAGTCAGGTGCTCGTGAGCCTCTGCCTCTAGCTGAGGGGCCAGTGACAGTTGATGTCTAATGGCAGAGGTGGAGGCAGTTTTCTTTAAGTGTGTGGTGCTGGGTAGGTTGACCACACGCTAGAGGGTGGTCTTTTACAGATGAATATGGGCAGCACAAATTGCTTTGGGTGGGTTATTAAAAAAAGGAGGAGCTAAAAAGTTAGGAGGGCATTGGGAGTGGTCCAGGGAAGAGTCGTCAGAGGGAGGAGTAGGGGTGAATGTGATCAAAATACTTTGTACGTACGTCTGAAATTCTCAGAGAATTAATAAAAATATTACACTAAAAATAAATACAGAGTCGGGCGGTGGTGGCGCACACCTTTAATCCCAGCACTCAGGAGGCAGAGCCAGGCAGATCTCTGTGATTTCGAAGCCAGCCTGGGCTACCAAGTGAGTCCCAGGAAAGGCGCAAAGCTACACAGAGAAACCCTGTCTCGAAAAACCAAAAAAAAAAACAAAAAACAAAAAAAAACAAACAAACAAACAAACAAAAAAAACCAAAACAAAAAAAACCAGGCTCGTCCCTGCTCTTATTTGAATGTGGAAGATCCTTCAATGTGTTTGAACCCTTAAAAACACCAACACAGACCCATCAGGCCATGTTTTTCTGGTGGCAGTCAGGAAGCATGGTGGGATGGACTCAGGTATAAACAAAGCTGGAGCTGAGTTCTCCTCCTGGGCTCTCTGCTGTGGGGGTGGGGGATGCTTGTCTCTTCTCTGTCAGAGCATCTCACTTGCAAGCTGGGACTGCAACTGGATCTTGACAAGCAAACACCTCCATCTAGACACAGACAGACAGATGCATGCACAGATACAGACAGACACATACACAGATGCACGCACAGACACACACACACACACACACACACACACACACACACACACACACAATCTCTCCCTGTCTCTGAGAGAAGGTGTGTGCTCTCTGATTTTCCGGAGCTCCGCGGCTGTCTGTTGTCTCTGCAAGCTTGTCTTTATGAACAGGTGACAAGTATCACTAATCCACAAGGCTGGAGCAGATGCTCCTCCTGTAGGGCAGGCAGGCTGAGATGAGCAGTTTGTCACTGTGGCTAAGCCTCTGGCTCCATCAGGGCTGTGCTCCTTGCAAAGAATTTGTTACTGACTCTGTGCTCTGATTTTAGGAGTTATGTTGGTCCTGAGAAGCCAAAGCCACAGCTAACAGGAAATCAGTATCATTTGACCTTTGGGCACGTGGATTAGAAGAGAAGATCGGTACTGTACTGGCATCATTTCCTCCATTCAGGAGGAAGCCAGACTTCTCTTATGAGTTCAAAGTCTTCTCTGAGAGGAGCTGAAGTCGCCTCTAAAGTGGAAAGTTTAGGTGATTTAAGTGAGCAAGCCTCCAAACAACAACAACAGCTCAGAGGAGTAACTAGGCGACAGGTGTGGCCAGCACTGGGACGCCTTCCTGAGGACTGAATCGCTGGAGAGGCAAATGGTGTCTGCTAATGTAATCTGTCTGAAAATCAGCATGTAGCTGCAGGTGTGTGAGTGTCTGTGGTGTGAGAGGATGAGAAAGAGCAGGAGACGGTCTAACCATTAACAGAAGGAGTGAATGGGGGGTAAGGAGTGGAGGAGGGGGTGAGGAGGGGAGAGGAGGGGTGAGGAGGGTGAGGATGGGAGAGGAGGGGTAAGGAGGGGAGAGGAGGGGAGAGGGGGGATGAAGAGAGGTGAGGAGGGTGAGGAGGGGTAAGGAGGGGAGAGGAGGGGTGAGGAAGGGAGAGGGGGATGAAGAGAGGTGAGGAGGGTGAGGAGGGGAGAGGAGGGGTGAAGAGAGGTGAGGAGGGTGAGGAGGTGTAAGGAGGGGAGAGGAGGGGTGAGGAAGGGAGAGGGGGATGAAGAGAGGTGAGGAGGGTGAGGAGGGGAGAGGAGGGGAGAGGAGGGGTGAGGAGGGGAGAGGAAGGGTGAGGAGGGGAGAGGAAGGGTAAGTAGGGGTGAGGAGGGTGAGGATGGGAGAGGAGGGATGAAGAGAGGTGAGGAGGGTGACTTTCTCTTTTTGGTCATCTACACTTGAGTTCTTTTCTTTTCCTTGAGTCATTTAAAATAAAGGGAAAGAAAACCACAGCCAGAAGCCCCAAGCCATTCTTTAAGCTGCAGAAACCTCTGATTTTAGGATAGGAGGCCTCTGGGGCAAAGACCTTCCTGGATGGGGCCATTCCTGAACAAACCGTGTTTGCAGGCTGGTTCAGACTTCCACCCTCTCCAAAGAAGGCAGATGATCTAAAATAGCTTGGGAAACCCCTCAACCAAGAAGGAAATATCCAACTCTCTCTCTCTTTCTCCCCCTCCTCCCCTTTCTCCCCCTTCTCCCTCCCCCTCCTCCCTTTACTCCTCCTTCTCCCCTCTTTTTCCTCCCTTTTTAAGGTTCTTTACTCTTTTTATGCTTGCTATTATAGATTTGTGTTTGTTTTTAAATGAATAGGAAATTCCCAAAGGACCCATAGTCCTTGAATCTATTATTTGATATCCTACTTAAAGGATTCAATCATATATTTGACTATTAAAGAGGAAAACTCAGTTAAGAACCACTCCCCCTCAGAACCGGGTGAGGGGGTGACTCCCCTCAGCACCGGATTTTGGTTAACCTACTGTAGGAACATCTTACTGCTTTTTGGCCTTTAGGTTATCTTTTTTGTTTTGTTTTTGCTTTTTTGGCCTGAGACAGGATCTTCTGTAGCTCAGGCTAGTGTGGAACTCTGTGTAGCTAAGGATGATGACCTTGAACTTCTGGTCCTCCTACCTTTCCCAGGGTCGGGTTTATAAGGCTACTATGGCAGGCTTAATGCAGGGCTGGGGACGGAACCCGGGGCTTCCCATATCCCAGGGGATCACTCTGCCAATGGAGCCCCAGCACCTGGATTACCTTGAACTGAAATTTCACTACACTTATTTGTGTTTTTGTTTGTTTGTTTTCATGATTTTATGTGTGTGGGTGGTTTGCTTGCATGCATGTCTGGGAACCATTAGCAGTGCCTGGGGCTTCTGGAGGCTAGAAAAGGTTGTGTGCATTCCCTGGAGCTAGATGGTGCTGGGAATCAAACCTGGGTCCTCTGGAAGAGCAGCCACTGCTCTTAACCACTGAGCCATATGCCCAGCCCTTTCTCAAGATGGATTGAATACAGGTTTAATCTCACAACCACCTGTGACTCCAGGGAGCCCAACACCCTCTTCTGGACACAGAACATTCTTCTACCCAGGTGTGCACAGACCCGAAACTGACACACACATACACACATAATAAAAGTGTAAAATAGAACTTAAAAAATAAATATATTTTTTAAAAGTAAAAAGAAGGTTTTGTGAAATAGAGGGAATCTATTTCACACAAAAGAACCCCGAAAACAAAAAACCCAAAACTTGAAAAAAGTGGGAGTGGGGCAGGCTAGAGCGACGGACAGACCGGATGGTTCATGGGTTAAGTGCATATGCTGTTCTTAAAGAGGACCCACGTGGACAGACGGCTCATGGGTTAAGTGCATGTGTTGTTCTTAAAGAGGACCCACGTTGGGCAGCTCGCGACCATTTGCAACCCCAGTTCCAGGGGATCACAGACTCCTCCTCCGAGACTGAGTAGCCGTGGTAGAATGAAGTTAGGAGCCCTACAGGGTGGCTCTCAGGTCTGTAAGGCCGGCATCCGGGGAAGTAGAGGTGGGAGGGTCAGGAGCAAAGTCAGCCTCCACTATGCAAGCTACAAAGAGACCCAGTCTTTGAAACCCCAAGCAAACAACAGGTTAATGGATTTGTCTGGGTTGAACAAGTGGTGGAGTTTTGTTTGTTTGTTTTCCCAACTACTAGATGACTGCAAACTTTAGTTCCAAACTACGTCTGTGTTTGTTGCTATGAAGAGGCGGGAGGGCAGAACATTAGTAAGTGCCTTTAATTGTTTGAATTGCTGGGAAGCTCAGAACCTGGAGATGAAATTATTTTGGTCTCTCTGAGGTTTTTTTTTTTGGCTGCAGTTTCTCTTCCTGGGACATCGAAGGCCAAGGTCTAGTTTAAACCTGGAAGGTTGACCTTAGTAAAGACGCCTCCTGCTCTCTGCTTCTTCAGCCAGCGAAGTGTGTGGATGATGCAAGTCCACTGCTGGCGTTGTGCCCAGAGCAGGAGGCTGACCCTGTGCTCCACTTAGCTGGCTGTGTTAGTGAGGGACACTTCCGGTGGAGGGGCCAAGGTCCACTGTGCAGCAGATGCTGATGTGTGTATCTCTAGGCTACAGACTGCTGGGCAAGAAGCAAGAACCACCAGTAGCATTTAATTATTTTGCATGTGGTAAGGAATCTTGGAGTGTAGAAATGCTGGAGGCATTTTAAAGGAGTTGAGGAGGACCTCAATGCCTTCTCTTCTCATCTTCCATTTTCCTCGAGGGCTGCTCCATGGCCAGGCTTGGGGACACACTCCACACAGGAAGAAGGCAATGTAATGACTGTGGAACTCTCACAAATTGGGATATAAGTGTGATGGCACATGTCTCTGTTCTCAGGCGCATCTCTGTGAGTTCAAAGCCAGCCTGCTCTACATAGAGAGTTTTAGGCCAGCCAAGGTGACACTGGGAGACCCTGCCTCCAATTAAAACAGAAAGAGTTGGGGAAATCAAAGATTTGTTTGTTTTAAACTGAGCTTCTTGGGATCCTGAATATTTCTAGGGCTCCTTAGAAATTGCTTCTGTTTTCTTTGGTTTTGAGACAGGTTCTCACTAGGTAGCTCTGACAGTACTGAAACTCTGTGTAACTACCCTCATGTAGACTCACACAAGTCTGTCTGCTTCTGCTTGGTTCTTTGTCCTGAGTGCTGAGATCAAAGGTGTGTACCCTCTTTCCCAGCTCAAGAGAAGAGGTATGTGATGAGTGACTAGTAGTAACCACTATGAACCACAAGACCTCTGCTCCCATCTGAATGCTTGATTCCCCTCCCCTGTTGAAATCTAATCTCTTTGTAACTGTAGATGACCTTGAACTTCTGATCTTCCTGCCTCCACCTCCCAAGTCTGAGTTCACAGGCATACACCAGCAAGATAAGGTCTTACAATGACAGATGTCTTTACTCAAGGTAAGTCTTAAGAAGTGACAGGAAGGCTGGATATGGCAAGGGGCATCTATAACCTCAACAATTGGAGAGGATCTTCAGCTGGAGGCTAGCCTGGGCTGCATAGCAAGGCCTTGGCTCACAAAACCAAACAAGTATCAGGAAGTCTTCCTGCGCAGTGGGTACCCTAAGTGAGGAGTTTGAAATGCGACTTAAAATATTTCATCAGCTAGAAGGAATTATGAAAACTGGAAATCCAAACACCTCTAAGCTGTGATCTCTGGTCGGCAGTGTGAAGAATCTGCATAAACAGATACAGTGAAGGCTGATGTCTCCCAGAGCACAAAATGACCAGGCTCTGCCCTGCAAACCTCCTGTGCACCTTTGAAGGAAAGCATCATTTCTTTCCCTGGTGCTCTGGGTGGACTGTAGAGAGACAGCTAATAGCACTACCGTGAAAAAAAGTTGTCCCAGTCCGATATTTTTAGCTTCCCCTTGAAGTCTTATATTTCTCATTTTAAGTTTGTGTTCAAAGCTCTCTTCCAACTCAAATAAACAGGGGCTCAGAAATGAGAGGGCTAAGCTTATTAGCTTTCGAGTAGTCTCCAGGAAGTGAGCACCAGCCTGTGGAGTGCTGGGTCCTTCAGCCCGTGGACTTGCTTCCCAGGGACTTCCGACCTCTGCTCAATGTCTTTGCTGTCTTCAGTAGCTCCTGCAGGGGCCAGCCACTTCAGGTCTGACTGTCTTGGTGACTCTTCAGTTGCTGTGTGTGAGGAGACACCATGACCAAGGCAACTCTCACAAAGGAAAGCACTTACTTGGGGGCTTGCTTCCAGTTTCAGAAGTTTGTTTAGACCATCATCATCCTAGTGGGACGCAGACAGTCACGCCCCTGGTGCAGCAGCTGAGAGCTTTACATGACCCACAGACAGCAGGCAGGCAGAGAGAGACTGGGCCTGTGGGAATTTGAAAGCTCAAAGCCCACCCCCAGTGACACACCTCCTCTAGCAAGACCACACCTCCTAACCCCTCCCAAACAGTTGGGGAACACAGTGGGTAAGTATCTGAGCCTGTGTGGGGAGGCCTTCCTGTTCAACCACCACGCTCAATTATGAGGGTCTCCCCGCCCTGCAAAGAAACTTACTACGTTAGAATCTTTCAGGGCTTTCTATTGAGATTCCAGTAAACTTTTCTGTTTGGGTTTCCCTCTCTAGGCTACCATATTGCCATTCTTGGTGATAAAAAGGAGGCTCCATCCACCCACCCATCCACCCACCTACCCATTTATCATCCATCTGTTTGTTCATTCACACCAGGAACCTGCCACAGGTCAGTACCTGCTCTTAGGGTATTCCCTTTTAGTAGGGAGGTTCATGAGCTAAATAAGAAATAATGACCACAGCTAATTTACAAGCCAGGGCCAAATAGAATACCTGTTGTGTCAGCTATTTTTGTCACTGCCACAACAAACCGCCTGACAAAAGCCACTTAAATAAGGATTTGTTTGGGCTCACAGTTTGAGGATACAGCCCACCGTGGCAGGGAAGGTAGAGACGCAGGAACATCACATCCACAGTGGTCTCATGTAATCCACAGGGGTCACAGGGCATCCATAGTGGGTCACAGGGCATCCACAATGGGTCCCAGGGCACCCACAGTGGGTCCCAGGGTATCCACAGTGGGTCCCAGGGTATCCACAGTGGGTCCCAGGGCACCCACACAGGGTCCCAGGGCATCCACAGTAGGTCCCAGGGCATCCACAGTGGTCCCAGGGCATCCACAGGGGGTCTCAGGATATCCACAGTGGGTCCCAGGGCATCCACAGTGGTCCCAGGGCATCCACAGGGGGTCTCAGGGTATCCACAGTGGGTCCCAGGGCATCCATAGTGCGTCACAAGGCATCCACAGTGGGTCACAGGGCATCCACAGTGGTTTCAGGATATCCACAGTGGGTCCCAGGGCATCCACAGTGGTCACAGGGCATTGACAGTGGGTCCCAGAGCATCCACAGTGGTCCCAGGGCATCCACAGTGGGTCCCAGGGCATCCACAGTGGGTCCCAGGGCATCCACAGTGGTCCCAGGGCATCCACAGTGGTCACAGGGCATCCACAGTGGGTCACATGGCATCCACAGTGGTCACAGGGCATCCACACAGGGTCCCAGGGCATCCACAGTGGGTGTCATGGCATTCACAGTGGGTCACAGGGCATCCACAGTGGGTCCCAGGGCATCCACAGTGGTCCCAGGGCATCCACAGTGGTCACATGCATCCACAGTCAGGAAGCAGAGAGAGATGAGCGCTGTCCCAATGGCTCTCCCTTTTTTATTCAGTTTGGGACTCTAGCCCCTGAGATGATGCTGTCCAGAGAAGACTGCTCATTTCACCCTGTCTAGAAACTCCTTTGTAGACATGCCCAGAGGCTTGTTTTCCAGGTAATTCTAAACGTTATCAAATTGACTATGGATATTAACCCTCACAACTGCCATTGCATATACAGAGAATTGGCTGTATTTCTTCCCACTCTCAGGTAATACTTATTGCGTGTTGGGTGTTACCAGTCAGGGGACTAAGAAACCAAGAGATTAAATATAACATAGAAGCAGGACAGCTAAGCCTGATGGAGAGGCCCATCACCTTAGTGGCTCCACAGAGATTCTGGTATGTGGTCCTTGTGATGTTACGATCCCTTCTTCCTCCCTGAGCAGGAGATCTGGAGACAACTCTGGATGCTGTGGCCTGTGCTGACCACGGTCCTGTAGCAATGTGAGCTGCACTTAGGCCAGCCTCACATTCCTCAAAAGATGCTTACTTGGCTGTGATTTAAAATTTACAATCTAAGCCAGCATAGTAGCACATGATTTTATTCCCAGCACTCAGGAGGGAGAGGCAGGCAGCTCTCTGCGAGTTGGAGGCTAGCTTAGTCTACATAGCAAGTTCCAAGCCAGCCAAGGCTACAGAGTGAGACTTTGTCTCAACAATAACAGTAGCAACAACAAAATACTTTAAAAACTCCAAACCAAAATGAAACAAACAAACAAAAAAAATATACTCTGAACCAAGCGTGGTGATGCACACCTTTAGTCCCAGAACTCAGGAGCCAGATGCGGATAGATCTCTATGACTCTGAAGACAGCTTGGTCTACACAGTGAGACTCTGTCTCAAAACCAAACCAAACACAGTAGCAACAAACAACCATTCTGAATAGTAGGTTATTTTCTTGTGATTTACATGACTTCTAAAAATGGGCACAGGAACCAAAACTTAAAAAGAAAAGAAAACAATATTAAGAATGGGGGGCCTCGCCGGGCAATGGTGGCACACGCCTTTAATCCCAGCACTCCAGAGGCAGAGGCAGGTGGATCTTTGTGATTTCAAGGCCAGCCTGGTCTACAGAGCGAGATCCAGGAAAGGTGCAAAGCTACACAGAGAAACCCTGTCTCAAAAACCAAAATTTAAAAAAAAAAAAAAGAATGGAGGCCTCATGTAAGCAGTTATCAGTGAATCAATTTTTTTAAAGTTATGCATTTGTGTTTGTGTGTGTGAGAGAGAGCGTTTGTGTGTCTGCACACACAGGTGCTCATGGAGGCCAAAGGTATCAGATTCCCTGGAGCTGGAGTGACAGGCAGTTGTGAGCTGCCCAGCATGTGTGCAGGGGACTGAACTTGGCTCTTCTGCCAGAGCAGTGTGCACACTTCCGGCTGAGTCATCTCTCCAGCTTGCGAGAATTTTCACTGTTGGTGTGTGTCTCCGAACAGCTCACTGGGTTACCACCTGTGGCTTCGGTATGTAAACGAGAGATTTTTAAAATTTTATTTGTGTATGTATTTTTTTTTTTTTTTTAGGTGTGAGTACTCTGTCTGCATGCATGCCAGAGAGAGCTTCAGATGCCATTATAGATGGTTGTGAGCCACCATGTGGTTGCTGGGAATTGAATACAGGACCTTTGAAAGAACATCCAGTGCTCTTAACCACTGAGCCATCTTTCCAACCCCCAAAGATTTTTTTGTTTGGTTTTGTTTTTAGAGACAGGGTTTCTCTAGGTAGTCCTGGCTATCCTGGAACTTACTCTGTAGAGCAGGGTGGCCTCAAACACAGAGATCTGTCTGCCTCTGCCTCTCAAATGCTGGGGTTAAAGGCGTGTACCACCACCACCTGACAAAAGACTTTTATTTTTTTGGTTCTGAGTACAGAACACAGGGCCTGTGGATGAGAACAGCTCAAATATTTGAATACTTTGTCCCTGGTTTGTGTGACTGTTTGGTAAGGATTAGCAGCTGTGGGCTTGTTGGAGTGGAGAATGTGTGTCACCTGAATGGGCCTCAAGTCTGCAAAAGCCCATTCCATTCCCTCTGTCTGTCTCTCTGACTGGAGCTTGGGGATCAGATGTGAGTTCTCTGCTACTGCTCCAATGCCCTTCCTGCCTGCCTGCTGCTGCTGCCATGCTCTCCACCATGACTGTCATGGATTTATATTCTGAAACTGTAAGCAAACTCCCATTACATACTTTTGTTTATAAGTTGCTTTGGTCATGGTGTCTCATCACGTCTATAGAAAAGTAACTAAGATACCCATAGAATGAACACACACACACACACACACACACACACACACACACACACACACACATTTCTAGCTCTAACCCTGTGTGTGTGTGTGTGTGTGTGTGTGTGTGTGTGTGTGTGTGTGAGGGGATTAATCAGACTGGCTCACAGGATGTGGTCCAGGTGGTCCAACAGTAGCTGTCTCACATGGGAGAGGCTGAGGAGCTGGTAGATATTTGGTACATGGTCCATGAGGCTGGATGCCTCAGCAGTCCCAATCTGGCGCTAGAGCCCTGGAGGATTGCCAGAGAGCTGCTGGACTTCAGTCTGCATGGGAATCCTGAAGAATGTAGTTCTAGTATCTGAGAAGGAATGTCACCACAACAGGATAGACGGACTCGCCAGCCAGTGAGGGCAAGTAAACAAAAAGCCTGCTGTGTTCTTAGTTAAGTGGAAGTGGCTAGCTTTCACCTCCTTCTGTTCCTTTCTGCACAGACAGACCCAGTAGCCATGAGGAGGGGGGTACACAAGGTCACATGGGTCAAGAGGTTGGGTGTCATCTTGGAGACTGGTTAACACACAAGTACGTTGTAGACTGCTGGGTCTGGCTCAACCACTGAGCTACATGCCCAGGTCTTTTTACTTTTCGTTTCCAGCCTCACTGTGTTGCCCAGGCTAACTTTGAGCTCCTTCTCTAGCCCATGTTGGCCTAAACTCATGATCCTCCTGCCTCAGATTTCCATGTAGCTAGGATGACAGGCTCGCTCCACTCAGCCTGACTAACAGGAGACAGACTCTGAGGGAAAGGTCAGCTTTGATTAGCTGCTTAGCTCATGTAGGAGATGATTGTTTTGCTTGGAAGGACACCCTGAATATGGCACAAATCCCCTTCATGTCAGAGGCAAGAAGCCTGGTGTTAGGTCGCCAATCCCCTATCTGGATTTGGATCTTGAGGTTCAAATTAGCTGGGAAAATTGACTTTGATGAACAGATATAGAGACCAAACACATGTGCTTCTACGCTTTAATAAACATGTAGGCATGTAGTCAATTAATAGTGTTATGTATCTAAATCCTTTGAGGATATTTGCTTAAGCTGGGCATCTGCAACCTAGCACCCAGGAGTCTGAGGAAATAGTATATAACATTGCCAGCTGCATGGCATGTGCATATATGCATTCATGTGTACATGTATTTATCTGAAAACACACACACATATACATGAATGCACATATACATTACTGTATATAGGGGAATAATTCCATGGCAAGCACAGACTTACCATGAACAAAGCCCCAAATTCAATCTCTAGGATCAAATAAAACCCCAAACAGAAAACTTGGTAGGCCTTTGGGATATGCCTAAGTCTGTTTAGAGTATATTTACTGATGGAAAGGCATAACGTGTTGGCCATTCCCACTCAATTTGTTATTGTTGTTTTTTGTGGACCTAGGGATCGAACCCAGGATCTGACATATGCTAGGCAAACACCCTGCCCCTGAACTATATGCTCAGACCTTTCTGTATTAGAATCTTTGAAGACAGTCTCACTGGGTTGTCCAAGCTGGTGTTGAACTCACTTTAAACTTTGGATCTTCCTGCCCTGGCCTCCCAGGGAGCTAGGAATATAGGCTACCTGCTTCCACTGATGTTTGGAAAGATGTTATTTATTTGTGTGTGCGTGTGTGTGTGTGTGTGTGTGTGTGTGTGTGTGCCTGTGCATGTGCGTGAGTATGTGTGTGTGTGCATGAGTGTGTGTGACATACACATGCCATGGCACACCTGTGGAAGTAAAAGGAGAACTTTGGGATGTGGTTCTCTCATTCCACCACATGGGTCTCAGGTATAGAACTCAGATCACCAGGCTTCGCGGCAAGCACTTTTATCACTGAGCCACCTCGTCAGCCCCTGACTCAACTTTTCATGAAGTATTTCTGACCACATGAACCTGTACGATTTGCATCCTGCTGGTGGTAAGACATAATTCACCCACCACAGGCTAACCTACTAGACAACAACATTGCCTCCCTCCCAGCCTCCTTCTATCCCGCCTTCTTTCTGTAGACTAGTGGTTCTCAACCCATGGGTCGAGATCCCACAGGGGAGGGTGTCACAAATCAGACATCCTGCCTATCAGATATTCACATTATGACTCATAACAGTAGCAAAATTACAGTTATGAAGTCACAATGAAATAATTAAATGGCTGGGGGTCACCACAACGTGAGGAACTGTATTAAAGGGTCGCAGCATTAGGAAGGCTGAGAACCACTGCTACAGGGTCTCATGTATCACAGGCTGACCTCTAGGTTTCTAGGTGGCTAAAAATGACCTTGAACTTCCACTGCCTGCCTCCACCTCCCCAGTGAGATCACATACATTTGCCATTATGCCTGGTTTATTTGCTCAGGCTCAAACCCAGGACTTCACGTGTGTTAGGTAAACCTGCTACCAACGGAACTACATGTTTTTCAGCTTTTAGTTTTGTTTTTGAGACAGGCTCTTGCTGTGTTCCCCTGGTTGGCCTGGGACTCACTATGTAGACCAGACTGGTCTTGAACTTTCAGTAATTCTGTCTCTGCCTCCTGGATGCTGAAGTCACAGAAATGAAATGACTATGTCCAACTTACACTGGGAACCCTTCTAAGTTCCAGGCATGATTTTGTACATCCTGTCCCAGCTGGGAAGCTGTCCCCAGGCCACACAGAGCTGGTCTGACCTCTTTTCTGTGCATGTCTGTAGCCCATTTGGCTACTCCCCACACTTTTTTTTCCAAGGCAGGTTCTTACTCTGTAGACCAGGCTGTCCTCGAACCCACAGAGATCCACCTGCCTCTGCATCCAGAGTGCTGGGATTAAAGGCGTGCGCCACTATGCCAGGCTTGTCTTTTCTTTTTTTCATGATCTGATTTTGTTTTTGTAGTACTTTTTAGAAAATTGCTCATTGATTCCTTACCCCTAGAAATGCAAGCTCCTCGCCAAACACATTCATATTCACATTCTGTCCCTAGCATGATGCCTGGCATATGATAAAGCTATATACGGACTCTGCATTAATTATTGGGGGCTAGGATATATAGCTTAGTGGTGGAGTACTTGCTGAGCATGCAAGAGGCCCTGGGTTCAAACCTCACCACCACAATTGCTCGCGCGCGTGCACACACACACAATCTGTGGATTTATTACTGACTCTGTGAATGTAGGCACAGATAGGTGACTGGGATTTGATTGTAGTCAACTTTGATTTATAGGCAGGTAGATTTTGCTTGTTTCCTATGCCTTTCTGTGGAATGATAAGGCCCAAAAGTGTGTGCTGTGTGCACTAAGAGCATAAAGGTGACCTGCCGGATGATACCAGATAAAGAGTCATTAATAGTAGACCTTCATGTCTTAAAATTATTATTGTTATTATTATTATTATTGTTAGTGTGTGTGTCTTATAAAATGGTACATTTCCATATACCTCTCTAAACACACTTAGTATTCGTTATTCCTCCACCTATCCCCTTTTTTACCTTTCTATTCCTCTTCCAACTTAAACTTCCCTTCCCCGATCCTCTCTCCCCCTCATGTCACTCGTGTTCTATTGTCCCCCTCCCACAAGACTGTGCCCGCAGGGGCCCCTTTCTAACTTCCTGGTTTCTATAGGCCTTCCAAATTTAGCACGCACATCTAAAGAGTAAATGCTAGCACCCACATATGAGTGAGGTCTGCACTCCTCAGTTTATATGATATTTATTTTTAATTTTAAAAATATTTATTTAGTTTATGTGTGTGAGTGTTTTCCCTACATGTATGTGTGCACACCATGGTCATGCCTGATGCCTGTGAAAGTCAGAAGAGAGAACTGGATTCCCTGGAACTGGAATATATGGATGTTTGTGAGCCAATCTATGGGTCCTTGGGGTCAAACCTGGGTCCTCTGGATAAGCAAGCTTACCTAATCTTGAGTCCTACACTCTGAATGAGGTTCTACTATCCACCTCTAGGCAAGAGTTAGAGGGGTAAAGGAAGCTGTCGAATGGCAGATCCAGACTGTGGACTTGATGGATTTGGCTTAAGGTCTGCCAGAAGTTCCTGGAAGTTTGCCTCTATCTGCCTTTGCTTTTTGGACACAGTAGGTGGAGGAAACAGGAGCTTCCAACTAAGCAGCCCTGAGTTTCCACACTGAGGGCAGCCTGGCCACCTGGACTTACCCATCAAGCTAGAACATCTCTTAGGGCCATGTAAGATTCCTGAAAAGAACATCCTTCTAATAGGTCGCTTTGGGTCATCCTACTTGGTCACTTTCAGGTAAGGCCATTAGGATTCTGGGGAGACGTAAAGATCAGAGAGGAGAGCTAATACAAATCTAAAAACCAGTGTGGTGGTACGCGCGCGCATGCATGCACGCACGCACGCACGCACGCACGCACGCACGCACGCACGCACGCATGCACACACACATGCACACACACCTGTGTGAGCCTAGTAATGGTGCCACAGGTCTGTAATCCTAGCACGTGGGAGGTGGAAACAGGATGATCAGAATGTCAAGGTCATTCTTTGCTAATTATTGAGTTTGAGGTCAGCCTAGTTTATCTGAGAACTTCTCTGAAAAAAAAAAAAAAAGTAGGAACCTAAGTATGACTGTTAGATGCTCTAAGAGTCCCTTACACTCCAGCCACCAAGATAAGCTGTAGCTGGAGAATTTTCTCTCTGGGTCCCACCAAGCCCCGGCAGTCCAACAGCCCACATATAAAACAAACACACAGATGCTTATAGTATTTAAAAATTGTATGGCCATGGCAGGCTTCTTGTTAACTGTTCTTATATCTTAACCCATTTCTATAAATCTATACCTTGCCATGTAGCTCGTGGCTTACCGGCATCTTTCAATGCTGCTTGTCATGGTGGCGGCTGGCAGTGTCTCTCTGACTCAGCCTTCCACTTCCCAGAATTCTCCTCTCTCCTTGACCTGCCTACTTCCTGCCTGGCCACTGACTAACCAGTGTTTTATTTATACAGAATGATATCCACAGCAATAAGCACCCAGATTCTAGGGGAAGGGCTCCCTGGAGGCTGAACCTGAGAAGTTAAGTTACTTCCTGATCCTGAAGGAAACTCATGATGCCCATGGCTAGGAGCTGAGTGTGGTGGCCGTTTGAGGATTTCTATTTTCCTCGTGGATGGGTACATTGAAATTGAACTAGTTTATTCTCCCTCGAGCCCCCCATTCACCGATTGAAATCCTGACCCTCAATGAGGTGTTGCTAGGAGGTAGAACATCTGAGAAATGCTTAGACCATGACATGGAGGCTTTAGGAGAGGGTTTCCAGAGAGCCCCCCACCAATGGTGCCTGTAGTAGAAATCAGTGGGAACAAGGAGCCCGTCTTCAGCACAACCCAGGCATGCCAGCACCCTGATTTTGGACATTCAGAACTGTGAGGGGTATATTTCTGTTCTTTATAAACTGCCCAGCCTGTGGAGTTTTATTACAGTAGTTCAAAGGGCTTAAGAGAGAAGTAAGGTAATGTTTGATCTTCTGATTAAATTTGTGTTTGAATTAAGGCTCTGGAAGAATGAATGAAATCAGGGTTCAAGAGGAATTAAAGAAAATAAAAGAAGAAAATACCGACCTCCTAGTTTGGGTCAGGATTCCTTGTGAGTTGGCTTTCTGATGTTATGTAGGCATTTCCACTGAATCAATGCATTCCCTAGCAGGAAGAGGAAGGCTCTTAAGAATTAGAAAATAAAGGAAACACACAAAGCCTGGAAAGTAAATGAAACTTGCATGACTCTGGAATATCTGAAAGTTAGAGCATTCACGAGGCCTCTCCCCAAGGTCATATAAGCAATAATGGTTGCTGGGAAGAGTGCTCTCAACCAGCAGAGGTGGCTACAGGTTGTACAGGGAGCACCAGGCATGAAGGTTTTCAACATTCCCACCCATGCTGGGGTGGGCTTTTTGGCGACAAAGCTGTCTACGTGCCACTCATGTTCCTGTGAATAACTCTTCACTCACAGTCTCAGTAAGCTCATTGGTTCATCAAGCCAGACGTGGGTGACATTGATTCAGCCCTGCCTCCCATTCACACTGTGACCTGTGACTCAGCTTTCTATGACATCTTTTAGCATGTTGGCTTAGGAGGCTCACCAGTCCAACCTCAGATACATAAGCCCCTGTTAGCACTTTCTGGCTGTGTGACTTTAGGCAGTGTTCTGAACTTCTCTGAACCCCAGCTCTCTGCTGCAGAGTGAAATCAGCGCTGGCTAACTGGTTTTTGTTTTTTCCCCAGACAGCATCTCCCATTACCCGGGTCTTACCAAGTGTACCGGTGATGCTCCATCCTCAGCCCTGTTCTCGCTTCTTTGAGCCTTTCCTGGGGCCTCCCTGCTCTTCCCACAGATGCTGGCTTGCCCAGCTCCTAATTGCAGTACTGAGCAAGCTGTCCCATTCTCCAAAAACCTTCCACACAGCCCAGTCCTGCTGCCCAGTCCTCTCATCCACTCAGCCCATTCCCTGCTTTTATAGCTTTGTGGTACTGAACAGTATCTGTCTGTCTCTCCCTCTTCCCCCTTCTCTCTCTCTCTCTGCCCCCCTTATGTCTTCCCCCTCCCCCTCCCCGCCACTGCACCCTTGACTTCACTGCACAGCCCTGGTTGGCCTGGAACTTGCTGCATAGACCATTAACTCACAGAAATTCTCCTGCCTCTCTCTCCTTAGTGCTGAGATTAGGATTAGATGTCTTTTATTGCCTGTTTTGCAAACAAAATTGTATTTGAACAGAGCCCCACTTTGATTTGTAGTATTTATTATGTTGATTTGTAGTATTTATTATGGTCCAGACTGTGTGGTCCCTCTGACTAAGATATTCACTGCCTGGCCTTTTAGAGATTACAAAAAAAAAAAAAAAAAAAAAAAAAAAAGCAAAAACCAACTTCCCAGCCCAGTAGAGAGATGAAACCTTTAGGCTATGAGTCACCAGCCTACATTTGAATCCTAGCTATAGCACTTACTGCTCTGCCACCCTGGTTACTCATCCATGATCTGGGACTCTGAATCCCTCCCAGCTGATGTGAGAAACATGGTCCATCACCTTCTTAACTGCTTTGCAGCAGTCCCAAGGGTTCCCCTATGCTTGATGTCTTAGGTTATGATCCTAGCGGATCTTCTCTGTTCTTATAAAAAATTAAAAACAGCAGAAGAATCTGGCCAGCCACCTCTCCTGTCCTAGGAATAAAGATGCACAACATGCCAGCTATCCATGCCAAGCAGAGCATGTTGATTAGCTGAGTCAGAGCGACTCAGGAGGTCTTCGATGTGGGGCTGTTTCTGATCTATTCTGGACACTATGCTGACTCAGTGCTGACGATGGAAGGCCTGCAGATGAAATGTCTGGGAGATCAAATATTTGTATGAGAGGCTCAAGATTCCCAGAGGTCCCACAGCCTCATGAGAAGGATGGGGAGGAATGAAAGAATGTTTACCAGGAACTGGTGTGGACTCTGACATCAGTTATGGAAGTCTGGCAGTGGAGAGACTTGGCCAGACAGCAGTTCCTGGGAAGTTGATGTGGGGCCACTAGGTGGTCCCAAGTTTAATTTGAGCCAGGCATACAGGGCTGGCAAGGAACACGAGACCCTGGGCTGCAGGAGATGCCTGTGGGCTCCGAGGAAGGTAGAAGAACAGAAAGCAATTTAAGTGAGGTAGGCAGGCCACATTTGGAAAGTGGATGCCAGTTGTGGAGACGGTTTTTAGTGGGGGATATTGCCAGTGTTTCAGAAGTCAAGGAGGAAGTTACATGGAGAGTCCAGTTAATGAGTCTCTTGGGAACCATGTCATCATTTGGAATGCTCGAGAATTCAGAGATGTTTCCCAGGAAAAGAGATGACCACAGGGAAGAAAGGTCGATGACAGGCCTTCTCTGTGGAAGGATCTGCCTTGACTATCTATCTATCTATCTATCTATCTATCTATCTATCTATCTATCTATCTATCTATCTATCTATCATCTATCTATCTATCTATCGTGGTGCTGGGGCTACGATCTAGGACCTCATGGGTATTTGGCAAACTCTGTGCCTCTGAGTGATATCACCAGTCCTAATTTTACTGCCCCTATTACAAGGAGGGAAATAAATTCAATGGCCTCACCATCAGATGATCAACCATACTCACACATTTCTTCCATCCTGCACTGCATGGTCCAGGTCTGTCATCTCAAAAGAGGTGATCCTTAGATTTACTTCTATTGTTAGCTCTGCCTTCCTGCTGATGGCTAGGGATGCCTGCTGGGAGCTAGCATGCTGGATTCTCTTTTCAGGGAAAACAGAATCTGTCTCAAGGACTGCCGGTCTCTGTCTTCGGATGGTTGAGTCTGTTGTGTATAAATCTGGGCAGCAGGGCAGATGCTTGTCACCAAGACAACGCTGTGAAAGAGAGCCAGTCCACAGCTAGGGAAGGACGAGGCAGGGATAAAGAGAAGTGGATCCTTTTTAATCTATCTATCTATCTATCTATCTATCTATCTATCTATCTATCTATCTATCTATCTATCTATCTATCTATCTATTTCTCAGAGCTGAGAACCAAACCCAGGGCCTTGTGCTTGCTAGGCAAGCGCTCTACCACTGAGCTAAATCCCCAACCCCTTTAATCTATTTCTTTGCTTTGCTTCTTTTTCAGTCTTGTTATATTCCTGAAACCGGGCTTTATGAGATATCTTTGTGTCCTTGGCTATAGTTTTTGCAAGAAGTACTACTGGATTTCACTGGGTTTCTTCCCGTGTGATCCAGATGGCTCAGTGGTTAGGAGCACTTGCTGTTCTTGCAGAGGACCAGAGCTCAGTTCCTATCTACCACAGCAGCTTGTAACTCCAGCTCCAGGGATCTGGTGCCTTCCTCTGGTCCCTTAGGGTTCCAGCACATGTGTGCATACAGAGAGAGAGAGAGACATGCACACAACACATAAACAAATATTAATTGTTAGATATTGCAGAGAGTAGGAAAGAATCTCTCAGTACATTTGAAGGCATGGTGGTGGGTGGTGTTCACCGCTGAGTATTGCTTCAGGAAGCTGGGGGTGAAGCTGAATGGCTGTGGGTAACCAAGAGGCATAGGGGATGAGTTTGGCCTTGGCTTTTGGAAACATTTGAGATTAATGGCAAATGTCACTTTCTATCTCTGGGTCCTTGGGAGAGAATTCTTAGTTGTAACTCTATTTCTGTAATTTCCATTTCTTATGTAAAGTGAGGGATAAATGGACCGTGGAGGTGTGAGGACAAAATCTCCTGAGGTATTAGCTGTCTGTGCTGTTAGACATTATTCTGGATTAAGAGTATAGTTCAGTGGTAGAGCACACATTTGCACACCCAGTGCTCTGGAGTTCATTTCCAATGTGAAAGACTAGGGTTGTGTGGTGGGGGGAATGGAGGGGGGGGCCACGGGGAGAAGGAGTGAGTGGGGTGAAGAAAGGGTGTGGCTGTAACATGGGGATATCGAAAGAGAGGCATCAAGATTAACATATGATAGAGGCGGTTTGACAGAGAAAGAATGAAAGTCTTCTCCACTTGGGCTGCACGCAGCTAACAGAGCTTGTCTGCTCTGTGTAACTGTGTGGGAAGGTGAGTGCTGTGCAAAAGATCTTCAGACAGTCTTCAGCCTCAGGGTCCAGTGCTTGTGAGTGTCTGCCTCTCCCTGGAGCACTTCCCCTTTCTTAATAAACCATCTCTAGTTCTGTCACTAATCACATGTCTCTGGTGCAGCTCTTTGTCCTGAGACATAAGAACCTGGACATCTTTCCTTGCATACTCTAGACTCTGGTCAGTAACAGAGCAGAGGAAGGAAGGACAAGAAACAAGAAATGGCCAGAAACAGTGTTTTCAAATATCGAGCAATCATTTTCTCATAGTTCTAGAGGTCAGAGTGGGAAGTGGGTCTCACTGGGCTACACTCGAGGCTTGGGGCTGGTTTCTATTGGACATCAGGGGAGAGTCCCTGTCGCTGACATTTCTGGCCCTGGAAGTCTTTAGCTGTCTCTGTGTCTGGCCCCTTCTCCCACTTTACCTCTGTATGCAAGGCTGCAGATCTCTGACTCTGTTTCCCCTGGAGCCGTGAAGGCACTCACTGGGAGCCTGTGATCACGCCAGGTCTTCTTGTGGTGTCATAACTGAATGGGAGACTGGATGACTGATAAAGAACAGAAACTTTGACTCAGGGATCTGGAGAGTGGGAGGTCCAAGGCCATGGTACAGCACTTAGAGAGGCCTCCCCACTGTACCATCCTGTGGTGGAAGGACGGAGGACCAGTAGGGGTGTGAGACAGCAGAAAAGCCAGACGCATCTCACTTAAAAAAAAAGTTTTAGGCTGGATGTGGTGGTGCACACCTTTAAAACTGGCACTAGGGAGGCTGCGGCAGATGGATCTCTGAGTTTGAGGCCAGCCTGGTCTACACTGTAATTTTGAGGCTAACCAGGGGTACATGATTATTTATTTATTTATTTATTTGTGTGTGTTTATGTATATTTGTATTCCCATAGAGGGCCAGAAAAGGGCTTCAGATTCCCTGGAGCTAAAACTTACAGTTGGTTGTGAGTCTCCTGATGTGAGTGCTGAGAACTGAACTTGGGTCCTTAGGAAGAACAGGAAGCTCTCTAACCAGTGAACCATGTCTCTCTAATCCTCCCTCTCTCTTTCTTCTCTTTTTATATTCAGCATCCTCTTTATTAATCATCTCTCTAATTTTTTTTTTTTTTTTGGTCTGTATGTCTCAGGTGGAGTATGCACAGGCTTAGGGTAATATCAGTGAGGAAAATCGTTTCTCAGACCTGGGGCTGTAGTCTGGTGATAGAGTACTTGCCTCGCATGCACGCATGAGGTCATAGATTCAGTTATTTGTCCTGATGACATGCTGAGGTAGGAAGAGGAATTCCATCTTCTTTTGTTTTTTAAGACAAGATCTCACTATGCAGTGCAGGCGGGCCCGGAGTGTGACACCCTCCTCCTCCACCTCCCAAGTGCTGGGATGACAGGCGTGTGCCAGCTCACCCAACTTGTTTATGACTTTCCAATAGGGTTCCCGTGACAGTGTGATCTCCGGTGGAAGCATTCTTCACAGTGCTGAATAAGCTCGTGACTCATAGCTTACCAGAGAACTCAACAAGCAGGTTCACCTCACAGAGACTGGAGCCTCTGTTAGGACCAGAGATCGAGATCAGATAGTGAGTTTCTAGTTAAAACTAGTCCCTATCAGGGCTCTGGGCCGGAGCAGGCCTCACTGCACAGCCTCAGTTATCCTAGAGCTAAGATGGAAGTGCTAGTTGGGAAACAGCTGGGCTCTGCCCTGGGCTGCAGGATTGACCTGTGTGAGCTTCTGGTTCACGGCCAAAGTCAGCCTTCTAGAATGGACTCTTGTGTTATCCAAGTAGCAGCCGAGACTGGGGCTCAGGAAGCAGGATGCTAATTTCAGGATGGTCACCCATTAGTCGGTGTTTTAGCCTTTCTCTTTGAAATGTTTATAGGTGTGTGTCTGTGTGGGGGTGTTGGCATATGTGCTGTGTCCCTAGAGTACAGAAGGCGGGCATGTCAGTGGAGCTCCAGTTGCAGGCAGTTGTGAGCTGCCTGATGTGGGTGTTGGTAATGGAACTTGGATCCTCTGCCAGAGCAACAAATGCTTTTAACCACTGAGTCATGTTTTCCCCCAGCCCCATCCTGGAATGCGATGGTGTAATCTCTGGCTTATCCAGTTATTTCAATGAATGGGCTAAAGGAGACTGTTCAATTCCTTGCTAATATAGGATTATCCTTGCCTCTTTCTGGATACATCTGAACAGAAGACCAAAATGTAAGTGAAGCTGTCTTATAATAGTTATATTTTCTAATATTATTTTGTTTTGTGATTTTTTTTTTTTTTTTTGAGATAGAGAGAGTCTTTCTACATAGGCCTAGCTGCTTAGCAGACTTCAAACTCATGGCGATCCTCCTGCCTCAGCCTCTCTAGGGCTGGGATTATACTATGTGTTACTACAGCTGGCAATATTTGCCTTTAAAAGTTAAAGGCTTAAATGGGTGAAAATGAAGTTTTCCTTTCTCTAGGATCATGATCTCCTAGTTTTCTTCAGAGACAACCACAGATACAAGTTTCTAGAATATTCTTTCAGATATGCTCAGTGCCAGTAGTTCTGCATGATTTTTGACCCTCAGGGACATTTTTGGTGCTCATGACTGAGGGAGTGCTATGTTCAGCAGGTAGTGGGCCAGAGATGTCACAATGTGCAGAACAGCCACTGCCACAAAGAGTGACCTGTTGTGGAATGCTCCCAGCACAGAGGCTGAGATGAGTGCTCTCAATGCCTAGGGATGCAGGTGTGTGCACACAGGAGCACAGGAGCACAGGAGCACTCGCGCTCTACAGATGGTAGGTGCACCATCTTCTATGGTCCATCCTTTCCACGTGCCTGTGGAGATTGCTTTAGGACACCTTTCTCTATGAACGGATCCCTGACTGGCTCCTTCTGCTGATGGACACTCAGGTTGTGGCCAGCCTCTGCAGACAAGATCTCCAGGATGATGCTTGTTCACAGCGGGGAGAACACACGGCCGTCAGCTGGTGTGTCTGTCTGGTAACTCCTTCTAGTAGACTAGCTAGGTCAAAGTGGACACGTGTTTCGGATGCTCACAGGTGTTGCCAAAGGCCTTCCAAAGACACTCATTGTGCATTCCTATCCCCCACCAGTGTAACAACAGAACGCTGCTTCTTCCTTCTTCTATTTTAAAACAATGGTAATCCACAACTATGCATTTTAAAGTAAACAGGAATTAGGGTAGAGGGGTATGTAGGCCTCTTAGTGTCCACGTCAGAGGTATTCTCTGCAAGTCGAGAGATAGAGACAAACTATCATACAATGTGTGTTTTGGAGTTGGCCTAGTACAGCATCAAGGGTTTGTTTTCATGTAGGCTTGGGGGATGTTCAATCTTTCCCCTTCCCCAATTCTCCTCCTCTTAGTCATTTTACTCTTCCTTCTCTTCTTCCTCCCTCTACTTCCTTATAGGGTTTTGTATAGCCCCAAACTGGCCTTGAACTGACTAAGCAGTTGAAGGTGACCTTGAACTCTTGACCCTCCCACCTCTGCTTTCCAAAGGCTGTGTATTGGCTGGTTTTATGTCAACTTGACACAAGCTAGACTCATCTGAGAGGAGGGAGCCTCAATTGAGAAAATGCCTCCATAAGATCCAGCTATAGGGCACTTTCTTAATTGCTGATTAATGGGTGAGGGCTCAGCCCATTGTGGGTGATGCCATCTCTGGGCTGGTGGTCCAGAAAGCAGGTTGAACAAGTCATGAGGAGCAAGCCAGTAAGCAGCACCCCTCCAAATCACCTCTGCATCAGCTTCTGCCTCCAGGTTCCTGCCCTGGGTGAGTTCCTGTCCTGACTTCCTTTAGTGATGAACAGTGCTGTAGAAGTGTAAGCCAAATAAACCCTTTGCTCCCCAAGTTGCTTTGGTCACGGTGTTTCATCAAAGCAATAGTCACCCTGACCAAGACAGACTTGGATCACCAATTCTATTTTTAAAAATCTTTTCTTTTTGAATGCTTTAACTCCCCATTTTAAGTTGCCAGTAATAAATTCCTGTATTACTTTATTAGTGTAATGTTCTTAAGCTCATCCAAGCTGTAGCAAGTGTCAGAATTCCTTTTCATTGGGGACGTAGGCCACGTGTAGGAGGTATGCTGCATGTGGGGGTGTGTGCTGCATGTGGGGGTGTATGCCGAATGTGGGGTGTGTACTGAATGTGGGGGTGTATGTCGAATGTGGGGGTGTATGCCGAATGTCAGGATGTGTGCTGCATGTGGGGGTGTATGCCGAATGTGGGGTGTGTGCCGAATGTGGGGGTGTATGCCGAATGTGGGGGTGTATGCCGAATGTGGGGGTGTATGCCGAATGTGGGGTGTGTGCCATCTCATGATGGACACATAGGTCTTATAAACGGTGCTGCAGTAAACACCAGAGAGCAAGCGTCTGTCTGAGCCTCAGCTTCCCGTTCTTCTGGTATATGCTTAGCAGAATTGATCGGTCATATGGTCCTGCCATTACTAACTTCTAGGTCATTCTTGGAGAAGAAGCCGCCATCTCAGTATATGCTAAAAATTCACTCAGGGGAACATGTTGCAAGTATGCACTGTATTTGAAAGGGAGAAGGGCTTCTTCATCTGAGTGTGAATTTAAGGAGTGCACTGAATAAGGAAGTTGTGTAACCATGGAGATGATGACAAGCCTGTGATCACCAGGAGAAAGACTGAACTCACACAGCCTGCGAGTCTTGAGGAGCCCACAGCCCGAGAACAAGAAGAAGACCAGGCAAGACGTTACAGACCAAGAGGCAGAGCTAAATCAAAAGCCAAAAGCCACCATTTAGTGTCCATTTCAGGGGTCTAGTATGGGGTGGAGTGGGGCTTGCAGCCGTAATCTTTGCGTTTTAGTCCGGCAGTGCAGATCAAATGAGGCTGGGTTTCATTTTTCATATTTATTTATTTGCTTTTTTTCTCTTTTGAGACAGAATCTCATGTAGTCCAGGAGTGCTAGAGAGGTGTCTCAGCAGTGAAGAGCATATACCGCTCTTACAGAGAAGCTGAGTTTGGTTCTTAGCACCCATGTCGGGTAGCTAATAACCACCTGTAACTCCAGCTCCAGTGGATCCAATGCCTCTTGCCTTCATGGGCACCTATACTCACATGTATAACACACACACACACACACACACACACACACACACACAGAGAGAGAGAGAGAGAGAGAGAGAGAGAGAGAGAGAGAGAGAGAGAGACAGACAGACAGACAGACAGACAGAGAGGGAGGGAGGGAGGATGCTGTAGGATGTCTTTCTGTATGCTGTGAATATGTGTGGCTTCCACTGGATAATAAATAAAGCTGTTTTGGCCTATGGCAAGAAAGTTTACAGCCAGGTGGGAAATACAAGCAGAGAGATACAGAGGGAAGAAGGGTGGAGGAGAGAGAGAGAAAGAGAGAGAGAGAGAGAGAGAGATAGATAGATAGATAGAGAGAGAGAGAGAGAGAGAGAGAGAGAGAGAGAGAGAGAGAGCACTGCCCAAGGAACAACGAGATGCCAGCAGACCAGTAATGCCACGGCTACATGGCAACATATAGATGAATAGGAATGGGTTAATTTAAGATGAAAGAGCTAGCTAGCAAGAAGCAGAAGCCACAGGCCATACAGTTTGTATTAATAAAAGCCTCTGAGTGATTATTTTATAAGTGGCTGTGGGACTGTGGGGCTGGGTGGGACCGAGAAACTTCAGGATAAAGAAGGGAGGGAGAGACATAAATATAGATATAGATAGATAGATAGATAGATAGATAGATAGATAGATAGATAGATAGACAGGCAGATAGATAGATAGATAGATAGATAGATAGATAGATAGATAGATAGATAGATAGATAGATGATAGATAGACTTAGAAAAAAATCAAAACCAAGAAACCTCTGTGTACAGAAGCAGGCCTTGAACTGCTTCTGCTGCCTCTACCTCCCTGACTGCTGGGATTATGGGTATGTGCCACCATACCTAACTAATATAACATTTTTCTTGTTGTTGCCCAGATAAGATCTTATGCAGCCCAGGAGGGTCCTGAATGTTATACATATCCAGGAATGACCTTAAACTTCTGATCTTCCTGCCTCCACCTTCCAGCACAGGGCTTACAGGCATGCACCACCACACCTGGTGCTGGGGATGGAACCCAGGGTCTCATGCATGCTAGACAAGCACTCTATGAACCTAGCCCAGACCTCTGGTGTGGGGTTCCTCGTAGTCAAAGTCTGTCTACGCTCTGTGCCTCCCTTATTCGCACATAACGTGCTCCAGAGCACAGGTCCCTTGCGCATGTGGTGGTGCCGTCCTTCCCCCACACTGCGCTGTGAGGAGTTCAAGGACACACTTGCTGTTTTTCTGTGTAATATTATGATAAGCAGACAAAGCACAAGGTACGTTTGCTCTCCATTCCTGTCACTGCACAGAGAAGCAAAGGTGAAATGTCCAGTTTTGGATTGTTTTCATGGAATTTTGTTCCTATAATACTTGAAAATCTTTTAATTGAATTTAAATTTTGTTTTCTGTGTATGGGGTTTGCCTGCGGTTTGTCTGTGTACCACATGAATACCGTACCTGAGGAAGCCAGAAGAGGGCATTGGATCTCCTGGAGTTGGACTTAGAGATAGCTGTGAGGAGTCATGTGGTGCTGGGAACGGAATCCAGGTCCTGTGGAAGACCAGCCAGAGCTCTTAGCCAGTATTTGGACTTTTTTTTTTCTTTAGGGACCCACTATGTAGCCCTGGTTGTCCTGGAACTAGATTTGTAGCCCAGGCTAGCCTGGAACTCACCGAGATCGGCCTGTTTCTGTCTCCTGAGTGCTGGGATTAAAGGTGTGCACTCCTATGCCAGGCCAGTATTTCAGAATCCTTAAGGAAAAGATAAAGCTTTGTGTTTTTTAAAAAATTTATTTGTTTCTTATTTATTTATTTATTCTGTGGCAATATTATTTCCTTTTTCTTCCTTCTTTTTTTTTAGAGAAAGAATTCTGTAGTGTAATAGAAAAGAGAATGTGTTTATTAACGAGTTACAACTTATTCACAATTAACATAATTTAAAAAATTATGGTAGATATGGTGACCCATGACTATAATCCCAGCACTTTAGAGGTAGAGGCAGGAGGATCAGGAGTTCAAGATCATCCCCGGATTGCCGTCATCCAAAGTCTGCCTCAAGAAACTCAAACCAACCAACCAACCAAACAAATCCCAATTCCTGGGTTATTTAAAGTATTTTTTGTTGTGTGGTGTTATAACTAAGTTGTTCCAAACTTAGTTTAAAGTTTGTTTACTTGTGTGTGTGTGTGTGTGTGTGTGTGTAGGTGTGTGAGGTGTGGAGGTCAGAGGACAGTTTGAAACAGTGGGTTCTCTCCTTTCACTATGTGGGTTCTGTGGCTCAAACTCGGGTTGTCAAGCTTGGCAGGAAGTGCCTTTACTGGTGAATCACCAAGATAACCCTGTAGTCTAAAGTGTAGATTTTAAATATGGTCTAACCTTGGCTGGGTGTAGTGTCTCCAGCACTCAGGAGGAAGAGGCAAACACAGGTAAGGTAGCTCACTGTGAGTTCCAGGGCCAGCCAGGATTACCTAGTGAGATCCCGGATAAACAAACAAACGCTATATTTACAAATATATATGTACATATATCATCTCCCTTAAGAAAGAAACTGTGTCTATAAAATAGTAAGGTAAATGTTTCTGGAAATACAGTAAGGTATGTGCCACAGTTGAACCTGGACTGTTCCCCACGTGCTCATGTTTATAACTCTTGGTCCCCGCTGTGGTGTGTTTTGAAGGCTGCAGAGGTGGGGCCTGGCTGATGGAGACAGGGCTGGACCACTCCTGGTTCTGGCCTTCCGATTTCCTGTGGGAACCAGGGAAGAGTAGCTGCCTCCGCTCCTACCCCTGCAGACAGCGGTTCCCCCACCATGCCCTCCCTGTGGTGAGGGACTAAATCCCCTGAAACTGGGAGAAGAATACACTTTTCCTCCCATCAATACTGAACGTTTGTTCCTACAGGGGCATTTAAATAGCTAAGTGTAAAGAATATATAAATATATAAATATGAGGTCACCGGCCTCCCAGTCATTGCCAGTGTCAACATCTGGTTATGAACCCATCTAGTCTTTTTCTCCTCTCAATTTAATTGAGAGATCCAATCCCCAGGATGCACATGGTGGGAGGAAGGATGGAATCCACTCCCCCAAACTCTCCTCTCACCCCCGTAAGGGAGCCGTGGCTCGTGCACACCCACACATCCTCATGTACTCTCTACCCATGCACACATCTTCCCACACATAAATAAATAAAAATAAATAAGTAAACCAGATTTAAGTTAGGGACGATTTCGTTACACCCCCCCCCCACACACACACTATCAGAAGGAATTACATTGGCTTCCATTTGTGGAGTGGGTGACCATTTCTCCACGGAACATGAGCAGTTTAAGTGCTGAGCAGCAGGATTGGGGCAGCAGTGGTTATGATTGACACTCTGCTGCTTGAGGGATGATCACAGCCGTTCCAGAAAAACGTCTTTCAGATCCCAAATGTTAACCTGTTTGTCACACAGAACACACATCCACGCGAGGAGGCCAGCTCCTCCCAGTTTCTAAAGATTCTGAGGAAGAAAGCAAATTCACAGACACACACAAAGTCAGCCGTGGAGCTGCAGTGACAGGAGTGGTCTAAGGTGGCAGGTGGGACAGCTACACCGGGAAGGTCTGTCCTGTGCAGTGCGGCTGTCTCACTGGGAAGGTCTGTCCTGTGCAGTGCGGCTGTCTCACTGGGAAGGTCTGTCCTGTGCAGCTCGGCTGTCTCACCGGGAAGGTCTGTCCTGTGCAGTGCGGCTGTCTCACCGGGAAGGTCTGTCCTATGCAGTGTGGCTGTCTCACTGGGAAGGTCTGTCCTGTGCAGCGCCTGTCTTACCGGGAAGGTCTGTCCTGTGCAGTGCGGCTGTCTCACCGGGAAGGTCTGTCCTGTGCAGTGCGGCTGTCTCACCAGGAAGGTCTGTCTTGTGCAGTGCGGCTGTCTCACCGGGAAGGTCTGTCCTGTGCAGTGCGGCTGTCTCACCGGGAAGGTCTGTCCTGTGCAGTGCGGCTGTCTCACTGGGAAGGTCTGTCCTGTGCAGCTCGGCTGTCTCACCGGGAAGGTCTGTCCTGTGCAGTGCGGCTGTCTCACCGGGAAGGTCTGTCCTATGCAGTGTGGCTGTCTCACTGGGAAGGTCTGTCCTGTGCAGCGCCTGTCTTACCGGGAAGGTCTGTCCTGTGCAGTGCGGCTGTCTCACCGGGAAGGTCTGTCCTGTGCAGTGCGGCTGTCTCACCAGGAAGGTCTGTCTTGTGCAGTGCGGCTGTCTCACCGGGAAGGTCTGTCCTGTGCAGTGCGGCTGTCTCACCGGGAAGGTCTGTCCTATGCAGTGCGGCTGTCTCACTGGGAAGGTCTGTCCTGTGCAGCGCCTGTCTTACCGGGAAGGTCTGTCCTGTGCAGTGCGGCTGTCTCACCGGGAAGGTCTGTCCTGTGCAGTGCTGTCTCACTGAGAAGGTCTGTCCTGTGCAGTGCTGTCTCACCGGGAAGGTCTGTCCTGTGCAGTGCGGCTGTCACACCGGGAAGGTCTGTCCTGTGCAGTGCTGTCTCACCGGGAAGGTCTGTCCTGTGCAGTGCTGTCTCACCGGGAAGGTCTGTCCTGTGCAGCGCTGTCTCACCGGGAAGGTCTGTCCTGTGCAGCGGAGCTGTCTCACTGGGAAGGTCTGTCCTGTGCAGCTGTCTCACCGGGAAGGTCTGTCCTGTGCAGTGCGGCTGTCTCACCGGGAAGGTCTGTCCTGTGCAGTGCGGCTGTCTCACCGGGAAGGTCTGTCCTGTGCAGTGCGGCTGTCTCACCGGGAAGGTCTGTCCTGTGCAGCGCGGCTGTCTCACTGGGAGCCTCTGTGTCTGCAATGACTCAACCTGCTCACTTTCCCCAACCACAGAGAATCAAGACCTTCCTGCCTTGGGCACCCACATGCTATGCCGGCCCAGCCCACCTCTCTTCCTGCTGTCCACCCTCCAGTGTAAGTGGAGGTCACTCCCTGCACACCCATGTGCATGACTGCGTGGGGTGTGCAAAGTGTGGGGGAGAGCACTGAGATCATGTTCAAAAGGCAGTGTGAAATGGAAACTTGAGCTGGGGATGTGGCTCGGTTGGTAGAGTGCTTGCCTGGCATCCGTGAGGCCCTGGGCTCCATCCCCAGAACTGCAGAAACCAAGTATGGTAGCTTTAACCTGCAAGCCCAGCACTTGGCAGGTGAAGGCAGGGTCTGCCAGAGTTCCAGCTCATCCGTGGCTACGTATGGAGTTCAAGGTCAGCCTGTGGTTCTCAGGATTTGTCTCAGGAAGGAAGGAAGGGAGGGAGGGAGGGAGGGAGGGAGGGAGGGAGGAAGGAAGGAAGGAAGGAAGGAAGAAAAGAAGGAAAGAAGGAAAGAAGGAAAAAAGGAAGGTACTTTTTGGAATTCAAAATTCTCTTTAACTTTGAATGTTGTAAGAATAGTCTCAGAAGCCAGGCAGTGGTCACACATGCCTTTAATCCCAGCACTTGGGAGGCAGAGCCAGGTGGATCTCTGTGAGTCCGAGCCCAGCCTGGGCTACAGAGCAAGATCCAAGACAGGCACCAAAACTACACAGAGAAACCTTGTCTTGAAAAAACCAAACAAAAAAAAATCAGAAAAAAAAAGAGAATAGTCCCAGAATGAGAGTGATGGAGTAAGCTGCAATCCTGACCTCATCTGTAAAATGTACTAAATTATAGTTACCTCATAGATTAGAGTTTGTGGAGTAAGACCAAAATGCCCAAACTTCTTTTTGCTTTTTCCATTTCTGTGTGTGAGTGTGTGTCACACATGTCTGTGTGTATATGCATGTTTGCAAGTTTATGAACACACATGAGGTGTGGGTATGCATGCCTGTGGGTACATGTACAGGTTGATTAAGCATTCTATATGGCTCTTCCTCCTCTTTCAATGAGGTGGGATCTCTCAGTCAGGTCTAGAGCTCCTCCATATGGTTATTCTTGCTAGCCAGCTTGCTCTGGGGAATCCCCCATCTATCCCTTCCCAGGCTGGAATTATAGGCAGGCTATGGTGCCCTCCTGGCGTTTATGTGGGCCCTGGGGATCTGAACTCAGATCCTTGGCATGTCTAACACAACTTGGTCCTGGAAACCTGACTTGGGTGATGAGAGAATGAAAAAAAGATGGACACACATCCAGAAAGCCTGGGTGCAGGTGGGCTGTGGGGGCTCTGATGGAGTGGGCCCACCTTTGCAGCAAGTGAACCTCAGCACACCACCCCAGGGCCCTTACTGTGCACAGCGCAGGGAGGCGGGGTGAGCTAGTGAGGTAGGAGCTCTCTGCAGTTTCAGGCTGTGAACATCTGAGGAAGGAGCTTAGGTCATACTTTCAGGATACTGTCAACATTTGAACAAGGACCAGAGGAAGGCTTTGACAGTTCCCATGAGTCTGAGGCATTGGACCCTGTCGACAGCATCCATTCATTGAAGGCTTCATCGGCCCCTTACATAGTCACCCAAGGTTGACTCGGCTCCCTGCAGGTTCCCATGCAAGTGCTTTATCCACTGAATCATTTTCCTTAGCCTCATGAAAACTCTTCTTAAACCCTGTGTCTTATTTGTTTTTCTATTGCTGTGACAAACACCACAACCAAGGCAGCTTACCGGAGAATTTAGCTGGGCTCACTGTTTCAGGGAGTTGGAGAACGGTGGCAGAGAAAAAGCGTGGCAGCGGGGCCAGCCGAGAGCTCACATCTGTCTGAAGGCAGGAGGCAGAGAACACACTAGGATGGTGTCAGTCTTTTGAAACCTCAACCCCGCCCCCAGTGACACACCTCCTTAACAAGGCCACACCTCCTAATCCTCCCAAAACAGTTCCACAAACTGGGACCATTCAAGCACATGAACCTATAGGGGCCATTCTCATTCAAATGCTGTTCTCTGTTCCTCATTTGGTTTCTGGGAGAAAAGTCAGATTGAGCTGGTTTTAGAGGAAATTACTGTATTCTAAAACAAAGCAATATGTGTGTGTGTGTGTGTGTGTGTGTATGTATATATGTATATTAGTATTATATATAAGCAAATATATTTCTGTGTCTATATGACTCCCCTGCCTCAAACCCAAAGCAGGAGGCCATGCTGGATGAACCCCCCATCTGCTGCCCCAGCCGAGGATTAACTTCAGGGCTTTTCTTTCTTTGGTGTGACCTCAGAGCTCTTGTTGGTGGCCCTGCACAACTGGGCTCTGAGTGATTTTCTGAGTGAGGGAATCACCGGCTCTGAATGGCTGATGATCCTGATTCACAGCTTCCTGCATGGGGTCTGACTTCCCCAGGAGGCCCCCATGCACCGCCTCTTCTTCCTGCCATCTGACTATGGAATGTGCCACGCAGCCCCCCTCCACCTCCAGGGCCCGAGAGAGGAAAGCTGGACTCAGCTAAGCCAAGTCCTGCAACCCGGCAGGGTGAGATGCACCTTCACACACAGGCTGGGCATGTTTGCTGTGGTCCTCTTGTGAATGCCATTGGAGCCCCTCCTTCCTGTGGTAACAGGTGAGGTGAGGACAGACCGGCTTCCAAGCTCTCCGAGGGCCCCGGCCGCAGTGCCCGTGTCCCTTCCACTGAGCCTCCCTGAGCCTCACGCTTGCAGGGAATCCTCTGGCTCCTCCAAACCTTCCTAAGAAGGCCTTCGGGAATGCAACCTTAATGCGCTATTACTATGATTAGTTGGGGTTCAATTTGCATGTAACAAATTGCAAAGATTATAGTAAGTTTTATGAGTTTCACCGGAAGTTTAGCTCCTCATAACCACAGCCCCACTGGCATAGACCCAGCACAGCAGCAAATTCCCCGGCTGCTCTCCCATTGACACTCCGTCCTTCCTCACTTCTGGGCCCTTTACCATAGTCAGTTTGGATGGTTCTAGAAGATATAGAGAGGACAGCAGACAAAAGGCTCATGTGTGGCCTGGCTTCTTTCAATATTGTAATATTGCTGAGACTCATTTTTGTTGTTGTTGGTGGTGTTTTTCAAGATAGGGTTTCTCTGTGTAGCCCTGGCTGTCCTGGAATTCACTCTGTAGACCAGGCTGGCCTCGAACTCACAGAGATCCACTTGCCTGTGCCTCCCGAGTGCTGGGTTTAATGGGTTTAAAAAGCACATGACACAAACCCTGACTTTGTTTGTTTTGCTTTGTTTTGTTTTTCGAGACAGGGTTTCTCTGTGTAGTTTTGGTACCTATCCTGGATCTTGCTCTGTAGACCAGGCTGGCCTTGAACTCATGGAGATCGGCCTGGCTCTGCCTCCCAAGTGCTCGGATTAAAGGTATGCACCACCACCGCCTGCCCCCCCCCCGGGTTATTTAAACAAACTTAATTCGCTTTATTTTTCTAGTGTAAAAACCCTTATGTAGCCATGCATTGGTGGTGCATGTCTTTAATCCCAGAATTTGGGAGGTAGAGGCATTTCTGATTTAGAGGCCAGCCTCGTCTACAGAGTGAGTTCCAGGATGGTCTAGGTCACAGAGAAACCCTGTCTTGACCCTGGCCCCCCAAAAAAAACAAAAATCAAACAAAAGTTTTATATGGTAGCCACAGCTGGAGCCTGGATTCTCTGACCAGAGACTCTGGTGTGGGTTTTCATAAGATGCCCAGTGAATTCCTGATAAAGAGACTTGGTAAACACAGTCTCTTTCCAGAGGTCAAGGGTCAGGTACCTGTAGGTCTTGGAGATGGCATCAAAGGTGGCCTTGGTGAAGTTGCCCAGGGTGGCAGTGCAGCCCCTGGCTGACGTGCAGCAGTCATCAATGCTGGTCACCAGCAGCAGCTTCTTGGGCACAGGAACAGAGATGATGCCAGTGTCTCTAGGGGCAAGGATGAGACACACTAGCACAGAGTCACCTTGCAAGGAACAGTGTGCGACTTGACTATCTTGTTCCCCCAGTAGCCTCTCCACATAGGGAGGATGGAAAGCTTGGCCAACATGATGGCCCCTCGGATGGCAGTGGCTACCGCCTTGGAGCACCTAATACCACTACCAAAATGACCACCGTAGTCCCTAATGGTGAAAAAAACCTTAAGGCTGGTCCTCTGGCCAGCCCAAGTACACTTCTGCACTGGCATGATCTTTAGAATCTCATCCTTTAGGAATGTGCCCAAGAAAAAGTCAATAATCTCGACTTCTTTAATGGACAGGGAGAATAGGAGAGCTCCAGGGACTTGATCTTCATGTCCTTGACCAGGTGGCCCAGTCTGGTGATGGGATCCACTCCTTGTCTCCAGCTTTACCTCCATGAGCACCACAGCCTTGACCATGGCCAAGGCCTAAGACTGTCCTTCTTGGCCTCCTACTCCTAGATCCCCAGGTCCTTCAGACTCTCCCACTGCACCAGTGTTGACTGCTGTTTGGTGTTTTCCCCAAAGAAGGAGGAGAAGGAGGAGGAGGAAGAGGAGGAGAAGGAGGAGGAGGAGGAAGAGGGAGAAGAAGGAAGAAGGAAGAAGGAAGAAGGAAGAAGAAGAAGAAGAAGAAGAAGAAGAAGAAGAAGAAGAAGAAGAAGAAGAAGAAGATTCATCTTTTTAAAAATGTATTCTTAGTGATCTCTCTCCCTTCCTCCCTCCCTCCTCCCTCCCCCCTTCCTCCCTCCCTCTCTCCACCCATACTTGGTACTCCCTACCAGGCTGGTGTATGTCTTCCTGTGAACAGGCAAGTGCTCTGAGCCTCAGCTTGTCCTGGTCACCAGGATGTGAGGTCCAGGACTTCATGCCAGCCTCTCCCATCATTTCCTTCTGGCTCCTGGCCCAGTGGCACAGGCCCCTGTTGGTTCTCTGGGCCACACACACTCCTGGCACATGCTTTGGTTTTTCCTGTGCTCTTCCAAAGTCTGCACAACTGTCTCCTCACTTCCCCAGGTCCTGGCTGAGAGGCTGCAACTTTTCACAGACCTTTCTGGACCCCTAGGACTGAAAGATCAGATTCCCCCCCCCCAATACACACACACTCTCTACCCCCACCCTGCCCCACTGGCTTATACCGTGTTTTCTCTGTGATGACCCAGCCTCTGCTTGTGCCTTTAAGTGCTTCTGGAGATGTATTGCACTCCATACCACCCATGCCCTGCAGTAAACCATTCCGGTTTCCAGCTTACTCACAGGTGCATAGCCAAGGTCAGTCACAGATCTTCTTGTCTCCTTGAAGAGGAACCCTAACCCTTCATCCATCATCTCTCTTCTCCTTGTCCTAGCCTTCCGCAGTTACTTACCTAATTTCTCCCTCTGCACATTGGCCAATTCTGGACATTCTACACAATGACTAGGCCTCTGGCTTGGCTTTGTCCAATTGCGGTATTGTTCTCAAGTTTTAACTTTGTTAATGTGTGTTGATTATTCATCCTATTGATTGATTGATTGGTCTTTTTGAGACAGAGTGTTGTGTAGTCTGGGTTGGCCTCAAATTTGCTATGACAAAGATGGCCTTTGTGCCAGTTAGGTCATATATATATATATGACCTATATATATAGTCAACTTGATGAGAGCTAATGTTGTCTGGGAAGAAGAAACCTTAAGTGAAGGATCCGATTGGCCTGTAGACAAACTTGTGGGACATTTTCTTGATTAATGATCAATGTGGGCGGGTCCAGCCCACTGTGGGCAGTGCCCCCACCCAGGTAGGTAGTCCCGCGGTGTATAAATGAGCAGACTGTGAACACTTGATTACTATCTGAGCCTCATGCCCAGCCCCTCGCTCCTTCCCTCTCCCTTTGTACATCGGTCAATTCTGGACGTTCTCAGAAACGTGACGACACAGTCTCTGGGATTCGGTCTGCACAATGGATGTTGTGTGTCCAAGAGTTAACCTTCTTGTTCCCTCTGTGCATGGACAGCTTTGTGTACAGGCCACATTTTGCTTGTCTGTTCATCGTCACGGGCATTGGATGGTTTCCACCTTTTGACTCTTTATGGTAATGCTGCTGTGCCAGCACCCGCAAACCTTTCATGCTTTCACTTCTTGTTAGGGTATAGAGATGGGTGGAGTTACTAGGGGGCACAATTTATTGGTTTGTTTTTTTCTTTTTTTTTTTTTTTTTTTTTTTTATTTTTTTTGGTTTGTTTTTTTCTATTGTTATGAAAAACCCAAGGCAGGCTAGTATATGAAACACCCAAGGCAGGTTTATGCTATGAAGAAGTTTGTTTGGCTCATAGTTTTGAGAATCCAAAGGCATAGTTCTGGCATTGGATCAGCTCAGGTGAGGTCAAGCTCAGTATGGGGAAGAGGTCACATGGCCCAGTGGGAGCCAGAGAGAGGCTGGTATCCCACAACCTCTTACGAGGGTGGCACACTGATGGCCTCTATTAGGCTTTGCTTCCGTCTACTGTCACCCTGAGGACCAAGTACAGGACATCGCAATGGCCAGCGACTTCAAACGAAGACAGAAGTAGCCCGTCTAGAGTGTAGTAAGTTTTTCTGTCCTGTTGATGTTTAGTTTTCCTAAATAATAATACGTGACATAGTTTGAAAGCTATGAGGTCTTGCTTTATATAGATACAGTCACTCATAGGTGCCTGTTCAATTAGCTTTTACACAAATGCAATTATAGTGCATATATGCTTCAGTGACTCATGGAATGATACACCCTGGCTGCCTTTCATGCCGATGTCTTGGGCTGACTCATTCTTTATAAGGCTCTGTGCTATTCCACAGAAAGGACATCCCGTAATTTATTTAACTAGTCTCCTATTATGAAGCATTCAGGTGGCTGTCCAGATTAGGGCCATAAAAAGCCATGCAAATAGATAAAAGAAGTCCCTCCCCACTGGTGAGGGGAGCTGAGGGGACAGCCTGCTAGGAGGTGGGATCAGAAGCCTGCAGGCTGTCACACAGGGGCCTCCTGCAGACCTTCAGGTTAACCCTGCATTGGCTGGTTCCTGTGAGGCTCCAGATGGTTCCAGGAATCAGCCAAGGCAGCCTGGGTGGCCTACAAAGGTTTGGTGGGCTTGGAGAAGCAGCTGTTAGCAAACCAGTGTGCAAATCTCCCTGCACTTTGGCCACCAATATAATCCTTCTGGTCCGATTTATCCAATACTGGCCCTGCTTCAGCGTATCCACCCATTTCCACCCTTGGAGTTCATGGCTGTGAACACTTTCAGTTTTCAAAAGCCTCTTGCCAGACTTTTCTTAGTGAATTTTGTTTTTATGGAGAATACAAGCAATTGATGATGTTTGTGTGGGTAACTCTCCACGGTTTTTACACCTGATGTCTGGCCGTCTTCCCTGGAAGGCTGCAAGGCCCTTCCTTCACACACATTTCACAGGCTGGGAAAGAGATTCAGAGGCTCAAAAATGGTCCAAGTTCTCATGGCAGATCAAAAGATTCAAAGTCATTTCCATCGGCCCAGCAACCCTTCCTGTGTAGGCAGACTTTTCTGTCCTGCCAGCCAGTTCCCAAATAACCATAGAGAGATTTATTATTATTTATAAATGCTCAGCAGATAGCTCAGGCTTGTTACTAGCTAGCTCTTACATTTTAAATTAACCCATATTTCTTATCTACCCTCTGCCTTTTTCAACACAGCAAGTTCACCTTGCTTCTCTCCAAGTTTCCTTGCAACTCCTTAGACTTCCTCCTCCTCCTCCTTCGAGCTCTCTTTTTGTCTGCAAATCCCACCTAACCTCTACCCGTCCAAATATTGGACAGTCAGCTCTTTTATTAACCAATGAGAATAATACATATTCAGTGTACAAAGATTGTTCCACAGCATTCCTGGGTTCCTTTCTCAGTTCTAACGAAAGTGTAGCTGCTGCAGAAGCTCACAGTCCCCCATGGCCAGGGCCCAGCATAGGCAGCCATGTGTTACCACAGATACACCTGGAAGTAGTTGGGGACAAGAAGTTGCCATGGAAACCATCATGGCAGAAGGGCCGGACACTGAAGTGAATGGGAATGTCAAGAACACCGTGGCCAAGAACTAGCAAGTGGGATTTGGTGGCGCACACCTTTAATCTCAGCACTCAGGAGGCAGAGGCAAAAGTATCTCTGTGAGTTCAAAGCCAACCTTGTCTCCATTGAGAGTTTCAGGTTAGCCAGGGCTACATGGAGAGAAGGTGTCTTAAGTAAATAAATACATGAAAATTTACAAAAGAATTTATGATACAGGGCTGGGGAGATGGCTCAGTGGGTAAGAATTTGCTGTGTATTGAAGTGGACCTGAGCTTTGAACCCAAGCATCCACGTGAAAAAGCCAGCTGTGGTAGTGTGGACCTAAACCCCAGCATTGAGGGGGAGACAGAGATGGACTTGCCAGGCAGAAGCCCCGCAGACAAACACAAGCTCAGGTTCAGGGAGAGACCCTGTCTCAAAGGAATGAGGTGAGGAGGGATGGAGAAAAAATACCTGCCATCTTTCTCTGGGTTCTGCACAGAGGCACCCCCCCCCCCCTCCACAAGCAAGCAAACTGGTCCCCAGAAGAACAAGTAACACATACAGGGCACTTGTGACCTTCAGCCATACCACCTAGTGCTTTCCTGGGCCATTGGTTCTCCATCAGTAAAATGGGATCCATGATGCTGTTGGTCAGCAACTTAGCTGGGCTGGCTGGTCAGCAAACTCTAAGGCTCCTCCTCTCTCCATCTTCCAAGTACTGGGGTTACAGAAGCATGCCACTGGCTTGACTTTTTAATGTGGGACATAGTAGTGACCAGTCCCTGATGGCCATGGCCTCTTACTTCTTTGGAAAACATTCAGAAACCCATATGATTTTTCTTTCTTTCTTTTTGTTAAAAAAAGTTTCTTATTTAGATTTTTTTATTGTTTTGCCTTCATGTATGTCTATGTATCAGGTATGTGCTTGTTGTCCCAGAGGCCAGAAGAGGGCATGGGATCCCTTGGGACTGGAGTTACAGATGGTTGTAAATTGTTTTGTGAGTGCTGGGAAGAGAACCTAGGTCTTCTGGAAGAGCAGCCAGTGCTCTTAATTGTTGAGCCATCCATCTATACCATCTCCAGCCCTGGTGGTTTTTATTTTTTATCAATGAGCTACACTACAATTCATTATTAATAGCCACAACAGTAATGATAATGAGTGATAAGCTCAAAATATTAGTTAGAATATAGAACATTTAAAAATTACAATCAGTGTGTGTGTATGTGTGTGTGTGCGCGTGTGTGTGTGTGTGCGTGTGTGTGTGTGTATGTGTGTGTGTGCGTGTGTGTGCGTGTGTGCGTGTGTGTGTGCGTGTGTGTGTGTGCGCGTGCGTGTGTGTGTGTGCGCGCGTGTGTGTGTGTGTGTGTGTGTGTGTGTGTGTGTGTGTGTGCGCGCGCGTGCGCGCCCGTCTGTGGGTATGCTTGCTATGAGTGTGGAGCTCAGAGAACAGCTCGTAGAAGTTGGCTCTCTTCTTCTACCACTGGGCATTGAACTCATGTCCTCAAGCTTAGCAGCAAGCGCTTTTACTTGTTAGCCATCTAGCCAGCCTTAGCATTCTGGTAACAATGACATTAGTTTGATTGTAAGAATGATTAGTTTCTGTACTAGCCAAGACCCTTGCTTGGAAAGTCACAGAAGGCCAAACCTTCTTATGAAGTTCAAACCAGCTTATGCAAAACTCATAAAATCAATCTTTCTACATAGATGAGATTTGCAGGCACACTTATCTCAAAAGTCTAGAATCTGGGGCCTAATTAAAATTCTTGTCACACTTGTGGGGACTTTAAGACATGGACCATAAATATGGGCATTTATCTTGTGTCAATCAAAAATGAAATTAAAAACCAATAAAGAAAGTCTCTCTCTCTCTCTCTCTCTCTCTCTCTCCCTCCCTCCCTCCCTCCCTCCCTCCCTCCCTCCCTCCCTCCCTCCCTCCCTCCCTCCCTCCCTCTCCTCTCTCTCTCTCTCTCTCTCTCTCTCTCTCTCTCTCTCTCGCTTTCCCTTCCCCCCTCCATTCTCAGCTTTCCTTGCTTCTCCTCACTTTTGACAGTCTGGCAGAACCAAATCAGATTAAACATTGATCTCAGAGAAATAGTGAAATCTTTCCTAAGCTTCTATATCAGAAGTCCTGGGGAAGAGAGTTTTGTTTTTTTTTTTTTTTTTGGTTTTTCGAGACAGGGTTTCTCTGTGTAGCTTTGCGCCTTTCCTGGAGCTCACTTGGTAGCCCAGGCTGGCCTCGAACTCACAGAGATCCGCCTGGCTCTGCCTCCCGAGTGCTGGGATTAAAGGCGTGCGCCACCACCGCCCGGCGGGGAAGAGAGTTTTGCTGGCCATCCCAAAAGAGTGAGCTCCATAGGATCACCCTAACTTTCTCCTAATGAGCAGGGCGCCTCACCCTTGGCATGGAAGTTCTGGGCTGCATAATTCTTTGATGAGGTCCGGTGCCCTCTTGTGCAAGAGAGCATGCTGAGCTACCTCCCCGTCCTCTGCGTGGCACGGCAGTACCACTCTCTCCCCCTTTTCCTCATTCATGACAAATAGAAATGTCTCCAGATGTTCCCAAATGTCCCCTGTTGAGTAAAGTTACCCCCTGAGAGCCGGTGATGGAGTGAGAGCTGCGTGCTCTACGTTTGAGGTGTAACTCAGTGCTAGTCACTCGCCTGGCATGCATGCAACCCTGGCTTCCATGCATGTGACCCTGGCTTCCATGCATGTGACCCTGGCTTTCATGCATGCGACCCTGGCTTCCATTCCCTGCATCACACACACAGAAAAAAAGTAGTGAATCAGCTTCTTGTTACTGTAACAAATACCGGAAACAATGGGGTTTATAAAGAGGAAACGTTTGATTGGACTCATAGTTTCAGAGATTCCAGTCTGTGGTTGGCTGGCTCTGTTGCCTTGGACACACCCCTAGTAACCTAAAGACCTCTCACCATGCCCACCTCTTAAAAGTCCCATCACCTCCCAGGAGCTTCCGGAAAACAATCCACTAATTATGGACCTTTGAGGGTCATCTAGCTCCCAAATTTAGGAAGTAGTTTCCCTGGGAATGGAGACGGGTGAGCGAATGGCTCCCACCGTGTTGATGTATGTTCTAAGCCCTGAGGGGTGTATGTGTCTTACAGGTGGGACCTTATCATGAATCTCAGAGATGGGGAGAAGTCAGTGTTGTGGTTTAAATTGCTTTAAAAATTATTTTGCGAGAGGGTTCATAGAAACTGGTAAAAATTGGGTCTGGAGAGATGGCTCAGTGGTTAAGAGCACTGGCTGCTTTTGGAGAGGACCCAAATTCTGATCCCAGTACCCTATTCACAGGGCTGCTCACAATTATCCGTTTAATTCCTGTTCCAGAGGATCTGACGCCTTCTTCTGGCCGTCCTGGGCACTGCACGCACATGATGTGCAGACATTTAGGCAAACACTCATACACGTAAAATAAAAATAAATAAACCTTAAAAGAAAAACCCCGAAATTTGTAAGCCTGTGAACTGTCCGTGGATATGGTCTCAGATCCGGGATAACCGAGAAGCCCACTTCCTGATGAGAACTGTAAACAGAGAGGAACGCCACGTCAGGTTGGTTCAACTCTGGGTTAGGTGTGTGATCTTCAGTTATTTGATCTCTTTCATCCTGGTTGCCGTCAATCTTGAAGATGATTAATAACATCAGACAACCAATTAATGGTGCATGTGAAACTCCGAGATGCCAGGGAGCCAGGGTATTATTTATATTCACTCTTTTTTTTTTTTTTTTTTTTTTTTTTGGTTTTTTTTGAGACAGGGTTTCTCTGTGTAGCTTTGCGCCTTTCCTGGAGCTCACTTGGTAGCCCAGGCTGGCCTCGAACTCACAGAGATCCGCCTGGCTCTGCCTCCCGAGTGCTGGGATTAAAGGCGTGCGCCACCAACGCCCGGCTATATTCACTCTTTAATGCCGTGACTAAGAGACCTACCTGAGTGATTTCTTTTTTAGAACCAAGCCTTACTTCTACCCCCCTTTATCTTTTTCATTTGTTTGTTAAGACAGAGATGGCAATGTTATAGCAAAATGGATCCTTTTTTTTTTAAATTCCAAGAGGTAAATTTTGCTCACTTGGTTTATTGCCAACCTCTAGTGTTCCCAATGTTGAAAGAACAGAGGTTGAGGTATGAAAAAGTAGGGTAAGGTAGGGTAGAGAGGTAAGGTAGGGTGGAGTAGGGTAAGGTAGGGTATTTACAGTTCAGTGGGTCCTATAACCAGCAGTAGGTCCCTGGTGTCGGGAGATATTGTGTCCCAATGACACATAGCAACCATATTCTCAGTCCTGTGGCTCGGGTCCCTTTGCTAACAGACCAACCAGTCAATTCAGTGAGATTTAAGCTCCTGGTCTTTGTCTGAACACATCAGAAATGCCAGAAAATGTTTGAACAAATTGTGGAGCCCAGTTGTAAGTGAAGAGTGGAATACATTCCAGAAACAAACAAATGACCAAATCCCCTGGCAGATGCTGAGGCTTAATGACTCATGTCTTAAAAGAGACTTCCAGGACAGGTTCCTTTCCAAGCGAACAGGAGAAAATTGGCCTTTTGATCTAAGGCAGTTGAAGGAAAATTTCTGTGTTTGCTTCTCAGAGTAAACACCGTTTGACTCTGATTAGATTTGTAATTTATTAAAGCTCATCCTTGGTGTCTCCAGTTACTGATAGCAGTTCTTTCTATTTGTAGAAAGAGGCTTTTCTTGGGTGACAAGGGTTATCGTCACTGCCCCCTTGGGTAGGTTTTCATCATCTTGTTTTAGCTCTAAAAACTGCTGCAGGGGGTACGGGGTGGTGGTGGTGTATATCAGCTGTTAGACTACTTACCTAGCATGCAGAGACCTGGAGTACCATCCCTAGAAGCTCATGGGAGTGGTAGGCACAACTGTAATGCCAGCCTGTGGGAGGTGGAAGCAGGAGGATTAGAAGTTCAAGGTCATCCTTGGCTATGTAGCAAGTCCAAGGCCAGCCTAGGCTACATGAGACCCTGTCTCAAAACAAACAAAAATTGTTCCAGTGAGCACATACATTGGAGAAGCTTTAACATATCTCCCAAGGATGCTTCCTTCGCATCAGAAGCTATTGTGTGCTTTCTGGAAAAATCCTGTGTTTATGAAGTTGGAGACTGCAGGCTGATATTTATCAGGATTTACATTTGAATCGTACATAGCACAGGAAAAAGAGGAGAGGGCGGTTTTTATTGCGTGTTTGGAGAGGAGTCTCAGTGTTTACAGTCTGGGAACACGATCCTAGCAGAAGTCTTTTTGGTGTTAGGGAGGGCCAACATTTCTGGGTCCACCCACTCAATCAGAGACAGCTCTGCCTTTGGAGTGGAAACACCGTTCTTCCTTTAGTTAATAGGACCCGGGAGATCTGCCTCCACTGCCCATTTCTACAGCTGGAAACAAGGAACACCAGGCAGCAGCTGGTTGGCCTTCTGACGGTGTTCATCCCGGCGAGTCTCCCATCGCTACTCTCTGCTTGGCTGTCGGGACTTCCTTCTGGATGAAATGTAGGCCTTGGTGGTTGCCAGTGGGTGCTGTGTCTTTACTGGTTTTGTTCTGAGCAGAGCGTAGACCTTACATCTGGAGACTGTGGTAGACAGATGCGTTGTGAGAAAGTTCGTGAGGGAAGAGAGATTGGAGTGTGCAGAATGGGATGGGTGGACGACACTTAGCTCTCCCCCCAGCCTGTCAATCACATATATCGACCACACATGGTGAATAGGATTGGTTATTCCAAGCTTTGACCGTTACAGGCACCAGCTCAGTAATAATAGCCCGCATAGTTCTTCTTCAAGGTTACCAGAGAACTCTGACCACACCCCATTTTTAAAGCATAGCATACAAGTGACTAGAACAGATTTCTCTTAGATAATGTCTCCCTAAATACTTCGTCTGTGTGACTCACGGCTCAGAGATTGACCACGAAACCAGTGGCTACTCTTTTATTTTTGAGTCACTAAGAAAAACTGGAAATAAGTTTAGAAAATTCAACCAAGGCTGGGGAGATGGCTCAGTTGGTAAAATGTTTGATGCACAAATATGAGGACCTGAGTTTGATCCTGAGAACCCATGTAAAAAGCCAGGCATGATGATGTCTCTCTGCAATCCCACAGCTGAAGGGGTATATGCAGGAGGATCCCGACGGCTTGGTGTGCCAGCTGCCTAGTCTACTTAGGAGCTTCAAGTCAGTGAAAGAGCCTGGTGTGTGTGTGTGTGTGTGTGTGTGTGTGTGTGTGTGTGTGTGTGTGTGTGTGTGTTTAAAAAAATCAACCTGGGAGTGGTGGCACATGCCTTTAATCCCAGCACTCTGGAGGCAGAAGCAGGTGGATCTCTGTGAGTTCGAGGCCAGCCTGGTCTACTATCGAGTTCCAGGAGAGTCAGCACTACATAGAAAGACCTTGTCTCAAAAACCAACCAGCCAACCAACCCACTAACCAGCCAACAATGTCCCCCCAAACAAGGTGTGGGGCTGGGGAGATGAGCTGGTCATCAGAAGCCCTTGCTGCTCTTGTAGGGGACCTGAGTTGGGTCCCCAGCACTGATATGGGGTAGCTCACAAGCACCTGTTCCTCCATTTCCTGGAGGTCTGACATCCTCTTCTGGCCTTCATCAGCACCTGCACACGTGTGGATATACCCATTCATGGACATATATGCATAATTAAAAAATAAAAATCAATCTTAAAAAGAGATCCAAGGTGGACAGTCCCTGAATTCCTCTGGCCTCTGCACACACATACACATGTGCATGGGTACCCATACACATGAACTTGCAGGAGTATGTTTATACCCCACCCCACCCCCACATCCAAACAAAAAATGACAAGAAAGTGAAAATCGTTGACCTTTCTTTTGTGGGGAAGTAGAGGAGGAAACCAGACCGGGACCAGGACTAAGTGCTTCAATTCATACAAAGCCACAAATCTGGGATTTAAGAAAACACAGAACTGTTTCCTCGGGGGTAAGAACAGTCTTGATTCTTGTCGGTCGGTTTGTCTGGTCTGTGTCAACGCTTGGTGTGCGGAGTGTGGTGTCAGAGCATGTGACCTCTGCCTTAGCCAGGGCTCTCAATGGAGACACTCCAAGGGTTTATTTTATTGGATTTGAACCCACTAAGTACGGCCTTTGAGTCCTGCACAAAATCTCATTGTTCCAACACCCAACAAAGCCAGACTGCATTGTCGAGCTTACTAGAAGGCTGGAGACACGTGGCCCCTGTAGATGCTGGATTCTGCTGATACACAGCTCTCAGACGGCGTGCACCTGGCAGTTGGAGGGCTTCCTCATGATCAAAGTTCAAGGCCTTTCTACAGTTTCAGCAGTCCCACGCTTCAGTCTGTTTACTTTCAGTCCCCCTGGGCAGCACTGTCTAATCAGGGCTTACGTTCTTACGCTGTGCTCCTCGGGGAGCTCAAGTTCCCTGCCCCGGCAATAGCCACACTCTTATGGAGGAGATTTAAAAAGCATCTTGACACTGTATAAACAGAATTCCCACTACTGTGTGTTTGTTCTGTAGATACAGGAAGTGGGATGATGTTGGATATGATCTTGAGGGACACAGTGTTGATTATTCCTTATCTCTGCCATTATCAGATGTGGTGTTTATTTTATCAGAATTAGATAAAAATGGACAATTTGGCCGCAAATAGCTACAGAGGAAGGGAAATCTATTGGCTAAATCTTTATACTTTTGCTTGAAAAACATTATTCTCTGGTTTTACTGGAGAAAACTGTTCCTGGCTTCTAAGTCTAGAAGAATCTCATAGAAGGAGACACAAATATTTCCACCATTTAATAAAAGATTTATTTATTTATTTGTGTGTGTGTGGGTATGTACACATGAATGCAGATGCCTTTGGAGTCTGGAAGAGGGTGTTGGACACCTTGGAGTTAAAGTTACAGGTGACTGTTAGCCTCCTAATGTGGGTGCTGGGAGCCAGATTTATGTCCTCTGCAAGATCAGCAAGTGCTCTTAACTGCTAGGCCATCTCTCCAGCCCCCATATACAGCTTGTATTTTTCCTACCCAATACTTCAAATGATAGTGCTGGGGGAGTGGTCACTACAAACTGTTCCAGAAATCAAGATTTATCTGTTTTCTACTAGTACTGATAATACCACTGATATCTATTATTGATATATCAAATATTATTTGCCCAGAAAGGTTCCTAAGCAATACTTCCAGACCACGACCAGTTCTCTCCATGTTACGAGCTTCAGTTTTCTTCACCACTATAAAGGATGATGTTACTACATGTGCTTTGTTTGCTTGTTTATAAACATCTAGAACAGTATGCCCAATAAAAATACAATGTGAGCTAAAATATCAACTGGCCGGGCAAGATGTACCCACTGGTACAATGGTGTGGCGTAACTGTTATGGAGGTGACTAACTGCTTTCTGACTGGATCTGAGGTCAGCTCCATAGGACGAAATTCAAACCTGTGACTATATCCTGGTCAGAAGCCATCAGTGGGTCCTGGACCCTAGGGTAGAAGCTGCTGTGTTATTTGGCTAAATGATCCCTGTGGTGGTTTGAATAAGAATGACCTCTATGGGTTCATAAAGAGGAATACTTAGCCACCAGGGAGTGGCCCTATCTGAGAAGGACTAGAAAGATTAGGAGGTGTGGCCTTTCTATTGGAGGAAGTCTGTCATTGGCCATGGGTTTTGAGGTTTCAAAAGCTCACAGCAGGCCCAGCATTTCTCTCTTCCTGCTGCCTTCAGATCGGGATGTGGGACTCTCGGCTACTTCTCCAGCACCATGTCTGCCTGTGTGCTGCCATGATGATAATGGGCTAAGCCTCTGGAACAGTAAGCCAGTCATCCCAATTAAATGCTCTCTTTTATAAGAGTTGCCTTGGTCACGGTGTCTCTTCACAGCAACAGAACAGTGACTGAGACAAGTTATGCTGTGAAATTGCTTTCTAAATATTTATGTTTGTACCGAAAGACTTGCGATGCTCCCAACCTGGGTCAGAGCAGCTTCTTTGTGCAGTGGGCAGCAGTCAGGCCCAGTTAAAAAAATCCAGAAATGGATCATCAAGATAGGTCAGCCTGTAGAATTCAACCTCTACAACCCACACTGCAGAAGGAAAGACTGACTTCTGAAAACTGTCTCCAAACTCCACTTGCACACCATGGTGTGTGTGTGTGTGTGTGTGTGTGTGTGTGTGTGTGTGTGTATGTGTGTGTGTGGGTGTGTGGACATATGTTGAGATTACAGGCATGTACTATTATCCTGGGATTTTTTTTCTTTTTTGACTCAAGGTCTCTTTATGTAGCCCTGGTTGGTTTAGAAATCCCTATGTAGACCAGGCTGGCCTTGAACTCCTAGAGATCTGCCTGCCCCTGTTATGTAATAATCTTTTTATACATTGTGAAGATGTGTCTTTGCCAAGGTGCCTTCTGATTGCTTTAGTAAAAGGCTAAATGGCCAATAGCTAGGAAGGATGAGGTTAAGGAGGAGAACCAAACTGAGGGAACGCTGAGAAGAAGAAGGGCAGAGTCATAGGAGTTGCCAGCCAGATGCAGAGGAAGCAGAAGATGAATATGCTGTGCAGAAAAAGGTACCACCATGTGGTAGAGCACAGATAAAAAATATGGGTTAATTTAAGATGTAGGAGCTAGTTAGCAACAAGCCTAAGCTATTGGCCAAGCATTTATAATTAATAATAAGTCTCTATGTGGTTATTTGGGATCTGGCAGTCCCAATAAAAAACTGCCTACATGCCCCTGACTCCTGAGTGCTAGGATTAAAAGTCTGCACCACTATGCTTGGCATTTCCCAATCCTTTAGAACCCTGCAAGCAGCAGGTCCAGAGAAGCTCAAGCAAGATGAAGCCTACACAGTGCCAACAGTTTCCCAGGTGCCACCTGAACCCTGGCTCACTGATGCTAAGCATTGCCTATCACACCTGCAGCTGCCCCTGACATGAGTGTCCCAACAGGCAGGACACTGTCCCCAAGGGAGACTACTGGTTCCTGGCAGTGGGGAGAGAATCTCTCTCTCTCTCTCTCTCTCTCTCTCTCTCTCTCTCTCTCTCTCTCTCTCTTTCTTTCTTTTTGGTTTTTCAAGACAGGGTTTCTCTGTGTAGCTTTGCGCCTTTCCTGGAACTCACTTGGTAGCCCAGGCTGGCCTCGAACTTACAGAGATCTGCCTGCCTCTGCCTTGAGAATCTCTCTTTTAATATATAATCACAGATCTATTCACTGCACATAAACAGATACCTATGGATTTAAATTTTCATAGGGGATATTAGAAAAACAATATAGAGACCCCCTTGGGGGAGAGAAATGAACAAGTGTGATGAATTACACTGGCATCCATGAGCTAGTGGAAGGGACCAGTATCCTACGGGGGACTATGGAGAATGAGTCTCTGGGAGTGCTGGGCAGGTGGCCGTGGGTGATAGGATGTGGGGATTTTATGAGCTTGACTGATCGGAAGTTTCCTCAGTGTGAACAGCAAGGCCCTCTGCTTCTTCCTTCCCACTGGAAGGTTGTGTTGAGGACAGGCACTGTGGGGATCCTGACCCTGTGGTTCATTTGGGGCTTTGGGCACTGGCTTGCCTGAACTGGAGCTCTGTACGCACAGGATAGTCGTGTTTGGTAAATGTCAAGTTGTTGTCCCAGGTCCTGCTGAGCTTTTCAGAAAAGGACAGATGAGTCAGCTTCCAGGAAGGGAAACTGATTCCTACAAGTTGACTTTTTATTGGCAGTCCGATGCCTGCCTCCTCTTCTAGTCCCTTCTTCCAAAGCTCTGCTCTGTGTGTGTGTGTGTGTGTGTGTGTGTGTGTGTGTGTAGGTGTGTATACATATGTGTATGTGTGTGGAAGCCAGGGGTCAACCTCACGGGTTGTTCTTCAGGAAGCGCCCCCATTGTGTCTTGAGGCAGGGTCTTTCTCTGACCTGCACCACTGAATCAGTTAGAACAAGTGGTCTTTGAGCTGCAGGGATCATCCTGTCTCTGCGGCACCAGAGCTGTGGTTGGAAGTGCCTGTCCCTGTGCGCGGTTCTTCTACATGGGTTCTGGGGGCTGAACTCATGCTTGTACTTCTAGAACTTTACTGACTGAGTGTGTGTGTGTGTGTGTGTGTGTGTGTGTGTGTGTGTATGTGTGTGTGTGTATGTGTGTGTGCGCGCGCGCGCGCGCACTCATGTGCAGGAGTCAGCAGTTTTCTTCGACAGTGCATGTCCTGGGGATTGAACTCAGGTTGTCAGGCTTGGCAGCCAGTGTCTTTACCAACTGAGCCATCAAGCTGATTCTCAAACCCAGCCTATAAATGAGCTCTTGAAATTTCCAATGACCCACAGGCTGGGAGCTCACAATGCGCTTGGGGCTGCATCCGCGTCATCGCACAGGCTGATGAAGTCACTCTGATTGGTGCTGTTGTTTTTTTCACTGGTGAGAAAAAGCAAAGAAGATTGAGTAAGGGCCGAGATGGGAGGGAGCCTCCACTTTGCACAGAGCCTCCTGCCTGGTACCACCATATCATCCACGCAAACTTGATGTAAGCCAGGACTCTCAGCCCAGAAAACCACACATCTGCACACAATTTTGCACACGGCTGCAGAAGATTACATCTGTCACAAGACGTATCACCTCCCTGCTCTAAGGTGGCAGTTTAAAGGACGGACAGTCGTGACCTCCTAGGAAATGCTTTGGGAATTTGTGTGGGGGTGTTCTTTTGTTGAGCACAATAATGGAGTAACCTTAACAGGGACTGACATGTACCACTGGGCTGGTGTGTTCAGCATAGTTCTTAAATATATAATTTTAAACTGACTCAGTAAAATTCACTCTTTTTGATGTGTACAGCAATGAGTTTTGACTCGAGTGTGGAGCTGGTAAACACAATGGGAATACAAATAGATCCATTAATCATGACATTCAGATACATCCGTTTCACATTCAGTCCCTCCCTGGATGCCCATCTCCGCAAGATGCTGGCCTGGTTTCCATCCTTGGACTTTGGTGTTTTCCAGGGAGCTTTAGCAGTGGGGTCAGACAGCGTGGAGCTGTCGGCAGCCATGATTCTTTCATTCAGTACACAGTGTTAGTCCACAAATCACTACATCATTAGTTCCCCCCTAGAGATAGAACAGTTTGCTTGTCTGCTCGTGGGAAGAGGATCATCTATCTTGTTCTTAGAGTTTGGAAATTTTTTAATGAAGCGTCTGTAAACGCACGCCACTGCCATCCAGGTTTGAATGGGAGGAACGGGAAATTTTGTGACTCTTGGGAAAATACTAGGAGGGCTTTTGCTGGGACTTATTTATAGCTCTAAACCATTTTCTAGAGGAGTTGAGCCAGAGGTCAGGGAGATGGCTCAGTGGGTAGAGTGCCCGTGTGCAAGCATGAGGGCCTGATGGCTCAGTGGGTAGAGTGCCTGCCACTGAGCCTGACCCCCCGAGTTTGATCCTTGGGACCCACATAGTAGAAGGAGAAAACAGACTCTTGCAAGTTTTCCTCTGACCTCTGTGCAACTCTAACTCTCTCTGTCTCCCTCTCTGTCTCCGTCTCTCTGTCTGTCTCTGTCTCTGTCTCTGTCTCTCTGTCTCCGTCTCTCTGTCTCTGTCTCTGTCTCTCTGTCTCTCTGTCTCTCTCTGTCTCTCTGTCTCTCTCTGTCTCTCTCTGTCTCTCTCTGTCTCTGTCTCTCTCTCTCTCTCTCTCTCTCGTTGGTTCTTCGGTATCTCTGGAAAACAGACAAAGTGTCAGTAGAGTCCAGGTGTTGCTTTGGTTGGAATTAATTGTTTTCCGAGTCACCACATCTCTTTTTTTCTCTTGTAGCCCAGGTTGGCCTCAAATTCACTACATAGCAGAGGAGGACCTCGAACTTTGATGCTCCTGTCTCCATCTTTCCCAGGGCTGGAATGACAGGTGTGTGACATCACACCCAGTGTCTGCGCCACCGGGAACGCAGCCCAGGGCCCCATGCATGCTGGGCACATACACTGCCAACCCAGCCATCCTCAGTCTCTGGTCATTGTGCGTCGATTTCCACCAAAGAGGGTGTGCTATTGTGGAGGGAAACACAGCTAAATGAAGAAAGCTCCTTCTTTGCATGGAGGGCGGGAACACGCAGCAATACTTAATAATAACTGTTGGCGTTTTCTAGGATTTCAGTCGGCCCAGAGCCCAGCAGCTCTGGCCCTTTGAATAAGTGACATTAGATATGATAAGCGCCATGACACTGACGGCTCAGAACAGCCCTGGGACATTGGTGTTAATATCATTTCCATTTAACACAGGAAGAGACTAGAGTTCAGAGAGATTATGACCTTCCCGGGGACCATGGCTTGCTGGTGCTGGAGGAGGAATACATCGTGTTTATTTTACTGGCTATCAGAGACCTACGCAGGCTTTCTTCACTCTCACACCAACTGTCATGGCTGACACTCTTCTGTCTGTCGCGCAGTAAAACATTTTATCATTCTTTCTCATTATCTGCCCCCCCCCCCGACACACAATGTATGTGTTCATGTGTGTGCACACGTGTGAGCACAGCTGCCCTCACAGGCTAGAAGAGGGGATCATATCCCCCAGAGCTGGAGTTACAGACAACTGTAAGCTGCTCCATGTGAGAGCTGGGGATCGACTCATTCTCTGCAAGACCAGCAGGAACTTTTCACTACCCGCCAGGCCGCCTCTCCAGCTCCCCACAGCTCCCTGTTTCTGGTTTGCTTCAGTTTCTGAACTCAGTTCAGTTCTAATTCAGCCTCAGGTCGGGCTCAGGTGAGGCTTAGCAGAGAGACGGAGACAAGGGAAATAAATCACCGAGCACATCAGAGCAGGCTGTTCTACGCCGTGGTGAAGGACCCTGAAGGAAGAGAGTCCATCTCTATTAGAGGCTCTTCTAAAATTAGATTGAGCTGGGCTGTGGTGGCGCACGCCTTTAATCCCAGCACTCAGGAGGCAGAGGCAGGAGGATCTCTGTGAGTTTGAGGCCAGCCTGGTCTATAGAGAGAGTTCCAGGACAGCCAGGGCTGCATAAGGAAACCCTATCTCAAAAAACAAACAAACAAACAAAAAATTAGATTGACTGCACTTCCAACAGTATCCTAGGTAGTAAGGAATTCTTATCACTTTAAGGCCATGTTAAAATCCTAACCTAGGCTTTATGTCCCAAAGTTCAAGGCCACATGAAGAAGCCATTGCTCCAAGGCAGCTGAGAGGCGGGTATCAGACCTACTTACTGCCATAGGACAGTTTTTTGGAAAGGGACGGGGGTAAATACTCTAGGCTCTGCATGCCATGCAGCCTCTGTGGTTATTGCTCAGCCCAGACACTTAGCAGGAAAGCAGTCGGGAAACAAACAAGCCTCGCTGTGTTCCAGTGACACCGTGTAAGTGGCTTCTGGGCCTTTAATTTCAGTGTGGCACCCAGCCTTTAAATGGCTGGGTTGGAATCCACTGGTTGTAATGTCTGTCTTTCTCTCTCTCTTCCAAAGAAAGTTCTAACCAAATATAACCAGATATTAATATTCTGACATACTCCAACCGCTTTATATTAGGAGGCAGGGACGGCATCTGTTTATAGACATCTGAGCCCTTCTAATGACCTGGGATTGCTCTAATATTTGACTTTAAAAATGGAAAAAATTTTCAGAGAAGAGGTTTGTTGGATGGTTAAATATATCCTGCTGCTATGTGTAATGAAAATATTAGCACATTTAAAATAACACCTCTGTAGCTGAGGCTATTACTGGATACCAGAGTTCGGTTTCCATATTGTCTATGCAGTGCTTTTCCTAAGCAGTCTGCTCCTCAGAATCAAGACATAAATGTGTAGGGCTGGGGAGAAAGAGAACCAGCATCAGGCAGCCCACAACCATTGTATCTCTAAATTCAGGGGATCCGGTGCCCTCTTTTGGATTTCACGGGCAATAGCACTTACGTGCACATACCCACCCATCCTTACACATATACACATAATAAAAAAATAAAAATAAAATATGTAAAAAAAAAACCCTAAAAAACTAACTAAATAAAAGCAACCCAAACCTTCTGAAACTAAAAATAAAAATAGGAACATATGAAAATGGTTTCAATGTACATAAAATGTGCTGAAGTGAAGTGTGTCTCATTGTTGCTAAAAGCTATAATTTCTAGTTACATATTTGGTTTAAATTTTTGTTTTTATTTATTCTTATCTCATACAACACATCTCTACCACAGTTTCCTCTCCCTCCACTCCATCCACTCCTCCTCAGTTTCCCTTTATAAAAGAGCAGGCCTCCCTGGGACATCAACCAAACGCGGCATAATAAGCTACAATAAGACTAGGCATAGGCGCTCATATCAAAGCCGGGAGTGGCAGCCCAGTGGGAGGAAAAGGGTCTCAAGATCAGGCAAAGGCGTCAGAGACAGTCCCGCTCCCACTGCTAGGAGTCTCACAGGAACACCAAGCCACACAACTGTAACATGCAGAGGGCCTGGCGCAGACTCCTGCAGGCTCTGGGACTGCTGCTTTGGTCTCCGGGAGCCCCTATGAGCTCTGCTTAGTTGATTCTGTGGTCCCTGTTCTTCTGATGTCCTTGACTCTGACTCCTACAATCCTTCCCCCTCTCTCTGTGAGGTTCCCTGAGCTCCACCTAATGTTTGGCTGTGGATCTTTGCATCTGCTCCCATCAGTTGACCAGGGACTGGATGACACCTTTCTGATGATGATTGGGGCAGGTACTGATCTGTTCTTCTGGCTGCCTTGGCCTGCCATATTTGGTATTTTTTAAGTATGTGAATTTAATCTTTAATCTTAAATATTTTAAACTGAAACTGTATTGTCCTGAATACACTAAACTTTAAAAAAAAAGTGATAAAAAAAACCAAACAAACAAAACACTTGTAAGCCAGGTGGTAGTGGCTCATGTCTTTAATCTCAGCACTGGTGAGGAAGAGGCAGACAGACATCTGGCCAGCCTGGTCTACATATGGAGTTCCAGTACAGCCAGAGCTGTTACACAGAGAAACATTGTCTCAAAAAGAAAAAAGAAAAACAAACAAACAAACAAACAAACAAAAACCCCAAACGACTAAACAAACAAAACAACAAAAACAAACAAAAGACTTCTTTAAAATAAATGCAAAAATAAATTTCAGTGTGTGGGTTCCACAAATAGCCAATATATGTATGAAGTCACATGGGCTATTCACATTTAATATTTAATGCAGAGGCCTGGGGAGATGGCTTAGCGAGCAAGAGTGTCCACTAACCCCGAGTTCAAGCACCGAGGACCTGTGTAAGAAGCTGGACAAAGTCTCCTGTGCACCTGTCACATCAGCACTGTGGGAGGAGACAGGAGTATCTGCAGGTTTCTTGACTGTCAGCCCACTCCCCATTCAGTGAGAGACACTGTCTCGAGGGACTAGGGTGGAGTGTGACAGTGTAAGACATTCAATGACTTTCTCTGGCCTCTGTGAATGCACACAAGCATGAACACCCCAGCTAGCGCGCACACACACACACACACACACACACACACACACACACACACACACACACACACGCGTGCACACACACACACACACGCCACACACACACACTCACACACTCACACATGCCACACACACGCCACACACACACACTCACACACTCACACATGCCACACACACACACACACACACACGCGTGCACACACACACACACGCCACACACACACACTCACACACTCACACATGCCACACACACGCCACACACACACACTCACACACTCACACATGCCACACACACACACGCGTGCGCACACACACACACACGCCACACACACACACTCACACACTCACACATGCCACACACACACCACACACACACACACACTCACACATGCCACACACACACACACACACACTCGTGCACACACACACACACACACGCCACACACACACACTCACACACTCACACATGCCACACACACGCCACACACACACACTCACACACTCACACATGCCACACACACACACACACACACACACGCGTGCACACACACACACACATACACACATACACACACACATGCCACACACACATGCCACACACACAACACACACACACACACACACACACACCACACACACACACACACACACAGAGTGATATTAATATAATCAGGCAGCTGCTTACAATATTTGATCTACTTTGCTTCCAGAAATCCAGTGAATTCTCTGTCCAACAGAACATAGTTCATACCATAAAGAGTCAATTTTTGAAGAAGACGTTATTGGGTTAATAATCCATTCATGAATAAAGATAACTAAAGGGAGAGGGTGGTACCTTCTTCCTGACTCAGCATGGTGACAAAGAATACAAACAACAACTCCTCCATCTTTCAGTGAACATGACATCATCAAACCGGCTTGGGAAGATCTTCCAGGGAACATTCAAAGATTCATCACTGGCCCTCAAACTGGAATTGTCCCTGAAGTGTTAGAGATATTTTTCAAAGTGAATACAACAAGCCTTAAAATGTACACTGACTGACCAGTAATGAATCATGAAGATAGGCAAAACTTTTCTAAACTGATATTAATAAAGTAAAACAAAAATGATTTTGACCAGTTGTGATAAGAAGAGTAAAATTAAAATCTTGTTTTTATTATTTAATTTTAAAAAAAGATTTATTATGTGTAAAGGTGTTTTGCCTGCATGTATGTATACCACCTGTATGCAGTGCCCGAGAGATCTCAGGAAGGCACAGAGTTCCCCAGAACTGGAGTTATGGATGGTTGTGAGCCACCATGTAGGAGCTGGGAACCAAACCCGAGTCCTCTGGGTTCTTAATCATTGAGCAATTAATTGTTCCAGCCCTGTTTCTAGCTTTAAAATGGTGATATGCATTGAGTGTTCTTCTTCAAGTAAATATCAAATCTCCTATTAAATTTTATTCTCATAAAGCCCCTGAATTGTTTAAAGTTCAAAAACAGTTAAACAAACAGACAAACAAAACAAAAGCCCTGCTTGGTAGCTCCAACCTGTAATCTAGTACTTGGGAGTATGAGGCAGGAGAATTACCAGCCACAGCCCCGGACAAAAAAATGAGATCTTTGTCTCAACCCTTCACACCTTCTCCTCTGAGATTTATGGTCACACATACACCTAATCCAAGTAGGTTGGAGGCTGAGACAGGAAGAGCAACAGTTCAAGCCCAGCCTGGACTACAGAGTGCAACCCTGTTTGACACAATGTTGCTTTGAGACACTGTCTTGCACTCTAACCCAGGCTAGCCTGGAACCCACTTTGTACTCTAGGCTGGCCTCAAACGCAATAATCCTCTTGCCTCACCTTCCTGTCTGTTAGGATTACAGGTATGAGATAACTGTGCCTCCCCCTCCCCACTTTTCATTTCAACTTTTTGTCTATAATGGCATTGCCTGGTTAGATAAAACCTATAAATATTAAAAACCTGGCATCACTTAGCCATGGCTGTGTTAATCACGGAGCTATGGTCATAGTAATGGCAAGTAAGAAACCATCTCACATCTCAACTGTTTCCCAACATTTCTTTATCCTTACATGAGCACCTGCAAGTAGCCTGTGGTTCATCTCTTTCAGGCGAGGCTTCAAATAGCACCTGTGATATGTACCCAAGTTTTTATACCCTTCTTGGGCAAATGCATCTCCTGGCCCAGCTGGAAGAGCAAGCTTTGTCCACCCCACAGCAGGGCTGTGCTCACCTCCCACTTTTGAATAGCCCATTGGCTAACTAGAGCCTCATAGTCAAATCCAACGTGTATAGACAAGGATGTATACATGCCCGAGGGCTGGACTGAGAGGGTAGAGTTATTCCTGTACTCTAATTCAAAATATCCCAGGACAAGTGTCCAAACAAAAACTTAGCCAAAACTGAAAGTAAAACATAGTCTGTAACTGGGTGTGAGATACACTGAAATTAGTAACTTTTTTTGATTAATCGGTTGATTCTTGGGCAGACTTCTATCTCTGCTTTCCTGGTATGCTAGTGGGAACTTAGCCTACAGGACAAGCGTGACCTTTGTCTCAGCTTCCATACTCAGTAAGAATATAAGCAAATTTGTAGGGGCTCAAGAGATGGCACAGAGGGCAAGAACCCATTGTTATGTGGCTGTGAGGACCTGGGTTCTGATCCCAGCAACCACATAATAAGCCAGGCATGGCTGCACACCTGTAACCCCAGAACTAGGGCACTCACTGACTGCCAGCCCAGCTTTGGATTCAGGGAGAGAGCCCGACTGGAGGGAATAAGGTAGGGAGTAACAGCAGGACACCTATTGACGTCCACAAGGCTTGTGTATGCACACACATGTGCAGAACTGCCCACCCCTAGAAAAATCTTCGGACTAACAAAACAACAGGAACAAAGGCCAGAAAAATGGCTGAGTAGATAAAGGCAAATGTCACCAAACCTGACAAGTTCAGTCCCAGGACCTGCACAGGGGAAGGAGAGAACCGAGTCCAGAGGGTTGTCCTCTGACCGCCACACGTGCCCTATGACTTTCACGTGTACACACACACACACACACACACACACACACACACACACACACACAAACAAAAAAATAAATGCACATGCTTCTGTTTCATGGCTGCAAACTTCGGGAGGTGCGTGTGACTTCTCATGCCCACAGTGCCCCTCTGACTTCTCATGCCCACAGTGCCCCTCTGACTTCTCATGCCCACAGTGCCACTCTGACTTCTCATGCCCACAGTGCCCCTCTGACTTCTCATGCCCACAGTGCTGCTCTGACTGACTTCTCATGCCCACAGTGCCGCTCTGACTTCTCATGCCCACAGTGCCGCTCTGACTGACTTCTCATGCCCACAGTGCCCCTCTGGAGCCCTCCACGGCAGCTACCAGCTGTAGTTTTCTGTAGTTTCTGGACTTTCTCTCGCCAGCCATGTAAATGAAATCACTTTCTCAGCCGCATTGTAGCTGAAGGGAATCAGGAAACAACCACAGAGGGAATGGTGTAGACAAGGAAATCAACAGTTTAATGAACAGCAGATAAAGCTGACCTGGAGCAGCCGGCAGAACGCAGCATGTTTCTTTCATCCACTGTTTACTCAATAATCATACAGTCAATTACAACTTGTTTGAAGGATTTTATATCCCTATTAGTCTATAAATATCTACAGTGTATATGTATTTGCAGATAAAGAGGGAAGAGGGCTTTATGATGGCATAGGCCTGTTCTCACACAGCAGTCACTTTGCAAATACTGTGAAGTCCAGAGTCTGTTCATGCCAGTTCTTCCAGGAGAGAACGCCACAGTGCGAGCAGGTTCAATCATCAGCACCAGTGACTTAATCAGCAGATCCAACCCTGAGCCGCATGCATGCTGGATAGAAGTTCTACCACCGAGCTACATCTCTGGCCCTTGTAAAACTTTGAGATAGTCTCAGTCTCACCAATTTGCCCAGACAAGTCTAGATCTTGTTCTTCAGCCCATGCAAGCCTGGAACTAGTAATCCTCCTGCCTCAACTGCCTGAGTAAATTGGATTACAAGTTTGTGTCACCAAGACTAACTGTGGTTGTTTGTGGTTGTGGTTTGTTTGTTTTGTTTGTTTGTTTTAAGTGTGTAGCACAGGCTGGCTTCAAACTTGCAATCCTTCGGCTTTGGGTTCTTTAGGAAGTTACCCACTGCTGTGTGGTGTTGGCTGGGCTCTGCTTTCTTTTTATGGAGAACCTAACCTCAGCCACACATGGGATCAAGGAAGAGTTACCTTTATATTCTTTTTTTTTCTTAGTATTTTTGGTTTTAGTCTCATTATATAGCACAGGCCAGCTCCAAATCTGAGATCCTCCTGTCCCTGCCTCCCAAATGTTAGCTTTATAGGAAGGGGCCACCATGTCTGGCTTGATCACATGGTTTCCAATCCAGAGACTCAGGAAAAAGTCTGACTCTATATATGATTTTGATATGTTTTATGACATGGTAGATCTGTGCCCAAAATGCTCACCGTGTGTACAGATGACATCACCTGAAGACAAACACGGTAGGCACACCATGGCCCTGGCTGTTCTCTCCTTATTTTGTTGGCCCGAATTAGCATATGGGGACTCCCAATGTGGGCAGCTTCTTCCGGGCAGGAAATACCTGTGCTCTCTCCTGTTTGGTTCAGATAGTACGCTTTCTTTTATTGGGTGGCAGGAACGGTTGTGCTAAGTACGTTCCCCGCCTTATCAGGTGCCCCTCATTCTAAAACGTTCATTCCCAGGGCCTTGGAGAAACCCAGAGATGAAATCTTCTAACGCTTCCAGTAGTTTCCACTCTGGGCAAGGCCTAATTATATGTGATTTTTACAGTAGTATCTGCAGATGAAACAGATAAGATGTCTCCATTCTGTCTGGAGCAGGTCTTACAGGGCAGCCTTAATTGAATCACTGTTAACTTTCCTTGGCTGTGAACTGGGGCTCTAGAAGCGCCCATCCAGGCTCTGCTATTGTCCATGCAAGGATGGTTATTGCCCTCCTGTTTGGGTTTTAGCCTGGAGACTGCAGGGGGAAAGACAAGCTGGCAACTGTGTGATGATAAAGGGGTCATTTGGCTTCAACACTCTCACCAGCTTCTCATTGTTCTCAATTTCCAGACCCTGGCTGCTTTGGGGGTGGGTGGGTACAAACCGGGAAAACCTTTGAGCTTTACAGATAGAGAAGAAGGAGGAGGAGGAGGAAGAGGAGGAGGAGAAGAAGAAAAAAAAAAAAAGCAACAGAGTTCTGCCTTTGAGTTAGGAACGATCTTTAAAAGGCATCCAAAGAAAGCTGGCTCAGTCAGAATTGGGGGAGAAAGAGAGGCAGCGAAAGTTTGACTCCCTCTGCATTTTGTCTCTAGCGAGCATTGGAGCAGAAGGGTCCAGGGGCAGAGCTCTCCCTGATTCACTTCCTGAACGCAGAGGCAGACGCGCCCGGGTGTCGAATTCACCGTGTGCAAGTGACCAGCAAAAATCCTGATCGACCGGGGCCCAGAGGAAATTTCTCAATTCGTTTACGATCTGACAAGAGAGCCGAGGTCTCGATGGCGAGTGTCGCCAAGTACTCCCCCGCCCTTTCCCCGTGGCCACAGAAAGGTCTGATGGGGGTGGCCAGGGCAGTGTGTCCAGCCTGTTACCATGGAGGCGGCTTAATCCAAAGACAGTGAATTCAAAGCCTGCAGTAGAAAGGATGGGACAGCATTGAAATGACCGTTTACTTAGAAGAATGCCCAAGTTGCAGCTAACAGAGATAAGCTGCTGCTGACTTCTCTCCAGCCTGCTGCGGAAGCAGCCAAACCGGTTGGGCAACTTTGCTTCTTTCGTTTTCTTTCTTTCTTTTTTCCTTTTCTTTTTTGGTCAGGCCAGTACTGAATAGGAAGCAGCAACCTAGGACTTTAGGGAAAGGATTCCCCCCACCTAACCTAAGTTCTCCTGGGCAGAATGTCTGTATCTTTTCACAGTTTAAAATACAAACGTGTGTGTGTGTGTGTGTGTGTGTGTGTGTGTGTGTGTGTGTGTGTGTGTGTGTACTCATCTGATTATTGCTGTTAGTTTTCTGCCCCTGGTGTGTTTGGAACAGGAGAAAGGGGAGGCCTAGGGATTTAAATAATTATTTTAAAAATCTGACTGTTCTCTTCTTCATGAATTCTCCCCTAGCTCGTTAACCAGCTTTCCTGTTTTCAGCTTGATTTCGTTATTTTATTTCTAACAAAACTATCCAGTTGATGTCTGCCATGGTGTCTTCTTGTTCAGGAGAGGATTGAGGTTGGTGGTTAAAAGGGTTAAGGAAGAGAAAAATAGAGTGTAGCAGAGAATGCATTCGCTTCCACGTGCTTCTTGGAGACACTCATCTCAGCTAGCCCCGGAACACCAGAGGGGATTGGGCAAGGTTGAGATAGAATGGGAGATACACCAGAGTGAGGATGGAGTGATAAAGAGGACCAGGGAAGGAGCATGCTGCTCTTCCTTCCTTGGGTGTCTCTGTGTTACTAAAGCACCCTTGTGTTTGATTGGGAACTGCCATGGCAGTTCAGAGTTAATAAAATAAGCCTAAAGGCCATTTGAACGGGTGTGTGTGTGTGTGTGGGGGGTACTATAGCATGCAGAAGTCTCAGACTTCCCAGGTTACTATCTGAGGCTAACTTGGAGAGCAGGACACTTTCAATTCCCTTGTCTACTATCACCTGCTTCCTGCCAGGCTGTGTGCCCGTGGTGTTTTGCAGAAGAAACCTGGGTCAGGGTTTGAATGTTGCAAATACTCAGGGTTCCATTAACTCTCTTTTGAACTTCCCTGATGATGGCTGAAAAAAACGGTGCAAAAAACATGGTTCCCTTTTGGGTGGAACTGATGTGGGACTAGGCAACCATCTTGAGTGCTAAGAAGCTGAGCAGTGATGTTCTAGAAGACTCAGGAATTGCAGGGTGTCAAGCTCTTCACCCTTCAATTCTGTTTTACAGAGAGATGATCAGTTAAAAACAAAGGCCTATTTGTGTTTATAAAGAGGATGCTTGGCTATTCTTCATAAAGGCTCTCTTGCACTTTTATAGAATGCTTCCAGGGTTCCCAAGTGTGTGTTTCCATCATTGTGTGTTTTAACAACCCATCTTCTATTTGAGGAGCACCAAGACTGTGTCAATGGGACAGGCATAGCCTTTGTTGCCCATTGATCTGGAAACAAAAGGTTCAGGAGAGAAGTTTACTTTGTTCCTGAATGCTGAATAATATATGCAGATGAGCCTGTTGCTAATAAATTAAGTCAAGGATTTGAGTCTTTTCCAAGCCTTGTATTCTTGTGATTGTGCATCAAAGTTGAGCCGGCCCTCTAGCTTCCCTCTATCTCATTGTGCAGTGGTGTGAGGTGGGACTGCTGAGGCTACACTCTCAAAATTAAACAATCATAGAGAGTAACCAGAGCTGGGAGCTAGCATCCACAGAGGTACATGTCGTTGGGTTGCTTCTGGTAGGAGGAATGCACACACAACTTTAGACACATAAGTGATGTCCTTAATACTCCTTCTCCTTCTCCACTTCTACCAATTCTTCTACACCCAGGAGTCTCACTATTGGTAGCATGAACATCATGGGATTGACAGTTCTTTTCGGTGGTGGGGAGCAGAGCCAATAAAGACTCCCTGGTCACACTAGATATCCATTGCTGTTGTTGTAACAATTGTCAGGACAATTTAAAAAAAAAGTCTCTCAGCACAGCCAAACGTCCCTGAGAATGTCAGCTAAGAGGTCGCCTGAGGCTGAACACCTGTGTTCTAGAACATTCTGCCCTCAGGTCCCTTGAAAAGAAAGAAGACATTCTTTTGGTGTTCAGCCAGGCGTGGGGGGGGGGGGTGACCTGCTCTAAAATAGATATTTAAAGCAGAATCCACAGGGTGGGAGCTGAAAACGTGAACGCCAAGGAGGAGGCAGAATGAGGATGCAGGGGCATGCTAGCCAGCAGCCCCCTCAGGTTCCAGGCCAGAGGTTTGGAGCAGCGAAGAGCTTTTGAAGGCCGGTAATGGAAAACCAACAGTCAGGCTGTTTTTTTTCCTCCCTAGTCTTCCTGGTTCTTCCTTAGCACAGTGCCCCTCCTACTGGTGAGTGTTTTAGAGGCAGCTGGAAAATTTGTCTCAGTATCTTCCCTTACATCCCCAAAGTACATTTGCTTACTTAATTTCCAATAGACGAGAGTGATTTTATACCATAATAACATGAATATATACTTCATGGGGTATTTTTAGGACCGTAAATACAATTTCTGTAGTGATTGAATACACCTCTATAAGAGTTACTTTTAAATTTTATTCCTTGGTACCGGGGCTTGTGTGAACAAAACTCATTTTCTACCACTCGGAATGCTGGGTGCTTCCTCCTGCTTTTGATATATAAAAATATCTTTTTCTGTGTGGGGGAGGCCGGGGACAGCTCAGTCACTAACTGTAAGCACAAGGATTAGAGTTTGATCCCCAGAGGTCACGTAAGAAAGCCAGGCTTGTTGGTGAGTGCTTGTAACCACAGGGCTGGGGAGGGACACGCAGGTGCTCGCTGGCACTCTCTGGTCACCCAGGCTAGCCAATCCAGCCAGGCTGGCCAATCCCGCCAGGCTGGCCAATCCAGGAGTTCAAGGGTCCATGAGAGACCCCCATCTCATCTCAAGGGAGGCCTCACCTGAGGAAGGACACCTGAGGGCTACCTTCGGCCTCCACAGGCATGTATCGAGGCCCTTGCAGTTCCGATGATGAGGAGCATTCTTACTTAGCTCCTGTGTCTGCTCGGCTCCTTCCTTCCTTCCTGGAGACTGTAGCTGAGTCAGTTCCTCTGCAGGGTTCTCCGTGAACATCTAAAATAAAGGCTGTAACAAAAACAAAGCAAACAGAAAGGCCTCTGCCGTCTCCCCAGATCATTCCACATGGTATTGTTAAAGATTTCCAGAGAAGAAATATTACCCATTTGCTTTTTTATTTATTGTAAATAAAAATTTTAAATCCTATAATCTTGGCTGAGAGCTTTATTTTAACTACCAGTTCCCAGAACATGGCCTGATATACTCTAGGCAGTTAATAAATACCCGTGGAAGGGAAGCATTACCCTCTTGTCAAAGGGTGCATGAAATCAGGCTGGCAACAATCAGCAAGGCGTCATGAATTCTTTTACTTTTGTAAGTGACCTTTTGTCTTTTGGAGTATAAGCTCACATTTAATGTTTAATTAGTTTAGCCTGATACATATTTCCAGTGGACAATCATTTATTTACATTAACTAACAGCCTTTTGTGCATGGCCAAGAAAGTTCTAGGGAAGATGGCAGTGGCCTCTCAGGGCAAGGTCAGGAAAAGCCCGGTGACATTTAAGACCATTAAGAGAGCACACGGTTCTCTTAGCGACCTCAGATTTCACAGGGACACACGAAGTTGACAGTGGGAGACCTTCCTGTGCTTGCTTTCCTTGTTCATGTCACAAAATGACATCTCTGTCACCAATCTAGATTGTTGCAGAAAAAAATTCTGTGCCTATATTCACGAATCTACCAGCAATAAATATATATTCTCTTCATTTGCTTCACACACACACACACACACACACACACACACACACACACACACACACACACGCTTCAGAGGTGCCTTGCCTATCTTGCACGATCTGTAATCATGTATTTATCTGCAGTCATGTATCTGGCTCTCTCTAACCTGACTGCCCTGCCAGGCCACAGTTCCCTCTTGCCGACACAGCAAGCCTGGCCATCTCTCCGTGGAGGGAATAATCAAACGGTTCTCATTTCCTAACCGCTGGCACTGTGCTTTTCTCTATGCATACCGACAGTAGTATAATTCTCATGCCACCAGAGAAGTTCTTCAGGACTCACAGAGAATGAACATTTACAGCTGTCTATTTTTATCTGAGTGTGTTTTAGGGGCTTTCATGTGAATTATCCCCAAGCTAACCTCCTAAAGTGGTTGTTTTAATTCCTGTGCTTCAAGTGAGGAAATAGAGACTCCAAGATGTTAAGTCAAAGGCCACACTATGATTTTGACGCCAAGAGGAAACTTGTGGCCATTTTTACCCAGTACCCAGGCTCCTTTAATCAGCTACAAGGCAGAGTGCCATGGATGTGTGAGCCTAGCTCTAAATGCCAAATATTGCTGTGTGTGCTGCCCTGCCTCTGTGGGTACACTTCACATCTCTCAAGTTAGCCCAGATGGTGTAGTAACAAACTGAAGATACCAAATAAACACTCACAAAACCCCAAGCCAAACCCACCACCACCAACAAAAATGCCAACACACAGAAAAAAAATCCTGGCTGCTGGGGAAACTGACCCATCGGCTTCTAAGAACCTGCTTAGAATCAAAACACAGGAAGTAAGTTGTAAATGGCAGGAGATGAACACAGCTGCGATTTGGTGTGTGTGTGGGGGTGTTGTGAAACAGAAAGTGTTATTTATAGGTCATTTTTCAAAGTGGAGGCAGGGCTGGAGTTAGAGTGTTCACCCTGTGGCCCCATTTACGCAAAGAAATAAATAGCTAGGAAAAAATTTTCTTTTAAATTAGAAGTCACTGAATTGCACAGTTAAAGTGATGTGTAAATGATGTTGAGAAAGAGAGGGAATATTAAATGCTATTCTATGTTTTGCTGACAGGCAGGTAGGAGAGAGAGAGAGAGAGAGAGAGAGAGAGAGAGAGAGAGAGAGAGAGAGAGAGAGAGAGAGATTGAGAGAGAGAGAGAAACCAAATACCCCCACCAGGATGTGGGAGACTCAGGTTATCAGTCATTATTATAAAAAGCCTGTGTGTAGAGCTAAAAGGGAAAAGACCACAGATGGGGACTTGGGAGGTGGAGAGGTGAGAAAAAAGCTTTTTGTCCTTCAGGCCTGCTGGCACCTTCTTACCTGTAGCTTGTTCTGTTCATTTGGACTGGCAGCTGAGCTCCAGCTACGTGGGACTCAGGGATTCGCAGAGCTTGTGTGGCAAGGGGAATTACTTATAAAAGAAATAATTCTGGGAATAGGGATGGGGAGGGAATGAGGGTGAGGCTTACTTGTTTCAGGATAGAATGAAGTTGACCATGCCTCATCCAACAGCAAGACTGAAACACAGGGAAAGTTATGAACGAAACTGAAGCGGCACCCTGAGAGAGGATGGCAGCGGTGGACAGGAGAGAGCTTGCTTCCTAGAGGAGCAGGATGTAGGGGGAATGTTTCCCATCACAGTGAGAGGAAGCTCTATTTGGGAGAACTGGGGAGGCTTCTTACTGGGGGACCATTTCAGGCCACAGAACTAGAAGCACCCAGGTTCTGAGCCTTTAGGTGGCTCTCCAGGGTCCTCAGGAAATTTAATAGGTTCAAAAGATGTTTTTATTAGCATATATTAATTACATATAGTAATGGGCTTCATTATAATATTTCATACATGTATATAAACCATTTTGACTCTATTCACCCCATTAGCCTCTCTTGTTCTCTTCCCATGTCCACTGTTTTTTCCTTTCCCTAGTTAGACCTTCTGATTTCATGTCTCTTTTTATATTTATTAGGTATGGTGGTTGAATGAGATGGCATGCACAGTCGATGGAACTGTTTGGGAAGGATTAGGAGGTGTGGCCTTATTGGAGGAGGTGTGCCACTGAGGGTGGACTTCAAGGCGTAAAAGCCTCCCACCATCCCCAGTGAATTCTGTTTCCTGCTTATGGATTAAGTTGTGAGCTCTCAGCTGGTCCTGCCATGATGCCTTTACGCCGCCATCATGGATTCTAACCCTCTGGTGCTGTGAGCCCCAAATAAACATTTCTTCTGTAAGTTGCCTTCGCCATGGTGTCTTGTCACAGCGACAGAAAAGAAGCTGAGACACCAGGGCTGCTTTCAGGAGCATGGGCCATACCACTGAAGAAGATGTCTGTTCTTCCCCAACAACTGTTCACACTGTCAGCTTCTCAGGGAGAAGCTTGCCCTTACCAATCATTACCTGCCTATAATTTCTCAAGGAGAGGCTGGGCTTCATGATTCCACCCACCATGTTTGTTTTCTGATGGTCACTATTATTCAGCTTCATTTTTAGCCTCCAGTAGAATGTTGACGATGGTTTTGAGTTGTTCCTTGAGGAGATGAGAAATGCTTCCAATTTCAGATCCTGAGAAAAGCTTGTGGACCCCAGAGTTTATGCAGCCTGTGGTGCAACTTTACGTCATCATTGTTGTTTTCCTCTCTTTGTAGTCCTCGACTCTGGTGAGTCAATAAAATTTAGAGCTCATCGTGGGCTAAGTGGACTATTTCCTGGAAAACAGCTGGTTAAACATCTTTCAAGTAAACATCCTCCCCGGAGAAGGTCTTCCTCAGAACCATCCAGCTCAGCAGCATCATTTCTGGAATCCACATTCCTGCCCATTTCTCAGAAGATTCTGGAAGAATCATGAGTGAAATGAAAGCCAAACTTTACCATTCCCACCAATGTATTCATGTCAGTTTTGGAAGGTGGGCTCTTTTAGGACCCTCTGTTAATACTGGAGGACAGAGGCAGGGGAACGCAATGTATTCCACATCAGTCAGTAACTTAAACAATGGCAAAGGTTTTATACCCAGACTGTCTGACTCAAGAACACATGGGCTTTGAGCACAGAGTCATCAATCCTCCTTGACCCCAAAGTCAAAAGTCTCCCTGTCATTTCAGTTTCTGTAGCTGTTAGCCAAGACACTGAGCCCAACATTCCAATACAGGAAGTACGCAGATGCAGAGCTGGTGTTTTCTCTTGCAAAGTGATCTGTGCTATCTGTCTGTCTGTGTATCATCTATCTATCTATCTATCTATCTATCTATCTATCTATCTATCTATCTATCTATCTATCTATCTATCTATCTATCTGTGTATCTATGTATCTGTGTATCTATGTATGTATGTATATATCTATGATTGCATGTATCTATGTACTTATGTATGTATGTATGTATGTATCATCTATCTTTCTCAACTTTTGCTGAAAGAGTGTAATGGATTGATATTGATTTACAGATTGAGAAGGGAAGACAAGAAAAGAAAAAGTAAATAGAGAAATAGAAAGAGACACAGAAGGAAATAGACAGACCAGAGCTAAAGCACTCACACATTCATGGCGGGGCAAGAAGGGTCAAGAATCTTCTGCTGAAGAGAAATTAGCCAGGCAGACAGGTCCCACAAGATCTGACTCACAGCTGGGCAGTGGTGGCACACGCCTTTAGTCCCAGCACTCGGGAGGCAGAGACAGGCGAATCTCTGTGAGTTCGAGGCCAGCCTGGGCTACAGAGTGAGATCCAGGAAAGGCGCAAAGCTACACAGAGAAACCCTGTCTTGAAAAACCAAAAAAACCCCAACCAAACAAACAAACAAAAAAAAGATCTGACTCACATGTGGGAACTCCGAAAGTTGGTCTCAGAGAACAGTGGTCACCAGCTGCTGGGAAGGGAGGCAAGGGGGGGGGGGTGATAAAGAACCACTGCAAGGGGGGAGGGGGTGATAGAGAGCCACTGCAAGGGAGGAGGGGTGATAGAGAGTCACTGCAAGGGGGAGGGGGTGATAGAGAGCCACTGCAAGGGAGGAGGGGTGATAGAGAGCCACTGCAAGGGGAAGGAGTGATAGAGAGCCACTGCAAGGGGGGAGGGGTGATAGAGAGCCACTGCAAGGGGAAGGGGTGATAGAGAGCCACTGCAAGGGGGAGGGGTGATAGAGAGCCACTGCAAGGGGGAGGGGTGATAGAGAGCCACTGCAAGGGGGAGGGGGTGATAGAGAGCCACTGCAAGGGGGAGGGGGTGATGGAGAGCCACTGCAAGGGGGAGGGGGTGATAGAGAACCACTGTAGGGGGGAGGGGGTGATAGAGAGCCACTGCTGTTGGTTATGAAGCCACAATCAGGCAGCATTAAGTCTAAAGGTTCTGGAATACCCGGGGGTGACTCACAGTGATTTGTAGTATATTTGAGTATATTTCCTAGAGGAAAGGATTTTGGGCCTCCCCAACAGAAGGCCTGGCGATGCTCTCAGGTGCACACGTGCTAACCGCTTCAGTCTGAGGACAACATGCTGTGCACGTGTATCTATAGCACGCCCGACTCCATGCGTAACTATTATACGTCAGTTACATTCAAGAATGACAGGGCTGGAGGCCGGCTCAGTGGTAAAGAGCATTTATTGCTCTTGCAGAGGACCTGGGTTTGGTTCTCAGCACTACATCAGGTAATTCACAAATAACTATAACTCCAGTTCAATGCAATCTGGCCTCTGTTTGGCCTTCATGGGGTCCTGCATTCATTTGGTGCACATAAATTGACTTAGGCACACACATATACACACAAATGAAAAATAATAAAGTGAAACCTAAAAAAATAATGATAACAAAAACTCGTCTAGCAATATAGCTCAGTTGGTAGTGTTTGCTACCATACACAAAGCCTGGTCCCATCCCAAGCCCAGTGTAAACTGTTTATGGTAATGCCATGTCTAATATGGATCCAGGTATGGACCTGACTGGGGGTGATGAGGGAATGGAGAAAATACAGACAGATGGACATGTGGACACACATGAAAGCTGGGCTTGGGTGGACTAGGCTCTCTGCTGGAGAAACCCCTCCATATTGGTTCTATGGAGATGAATCGGGGGAGGTTATTTCATACAGCAGCAAAAGGAGGCAGGTACGGTTGTTACTTCCAGATAAACAAGGAGGCAGGGTTTATGGTATAGACTTGGATCAAGGGTACAGGTTCATCTAACCTCTGTGGAGCAGTCGCTACAGGGTAGCAGACTTTAGGCCATCCTGGTGGAGAAAGCTATGGCGGACATTTTCTGTACACACTGTCAATATTCACACTCAGACCCGAGGAAGGATTTGTCATCTCTCTGAGTCTAAGGCTATGGGGCCTCAGACATGGTGGTGCCCATGACAACAGTACACATCCGCTCAGGTCTACGCTTATTCTAGGTTTCCTCTGCTCCTTCATGGTGGCCCAGCAGCACTAAAAAGGTGGATTCGGACAGTTCAGATTTCAAGGCCACCCTAGGCTGCATAGCGAATTCAAGCCAGCCTGAGTCATAGGAAACCGTGTTTAAATAAGAAAGTGACAAAAATCAAAGCACAATTAAATGAAAAGGAGGAGCTCCCCTTTAGTCACCGGGTGGGCACTCACAGTCCAGCACAGCTGGAGTCCCAGGATGCATCTTGGCCACAGGCTCATCTCTCAACAAGGGGGACAGGGTGGCCCCGCTGATACCCCACTGAGATGGCTCCCACCAGCTTATGCAGGGTGGTTCCTAGAAAAACCAGGCTGGTGCACCACCAGCAATAGAGCCTGGCTTCTCCTTCTGAGCGTGCAAGGGGCAGGAGGCAGTGTGTCCATTTACCGACCAGACAGATTGCTCCTCCTCTCCCAGCATGCTGTGGGCGAGGGACAGAGTGAGGACTTTGGAGCTTGGGCTGATGCTTGGGCAGGAGACATGACAGTGTGGGTGACAGCTTTCTAGCCTCCAGCCTGGACCTGTGGGGTCTGGGGTCAGGCAGGGAAGCAACGACCCTGTGCTGACTGTGTGTTCCTCTACTATCTACAGATTACTTTTCACTGCTTGAGATTAGAAAGTTTTCCATCGCCTGAAACACGACATCAAAATTCCTGGTTATGAAAAGTGGGAAATTTTGTCAAAGAACTGTTGGTGAGAAGTCCAGTAGACAGAAAACCCAAAAACTTCCAGAAAAGTTCAATGATAGTTATGACCATGTCCTCAATGACAGGCCTGGCTGCTGTGGCCGTGATTCATCGGAACAGTTCCAGAGTCCTGGTGACTGACCTTGAATCTCTTTTCCCTTCCCCTGCTGTGTGCATGGAGGCCCTTCAGAGATCACCAGGCAGAGTGCTGGGGAAAAGATGTGCTCAGTCAACGTCCTTGGAAGTCACAAGCCAGGCCCTGGCCAATGGGAGCTCTTCACACATGTTAGTGAATTGTTAGACTTCCTGTCATTGGTGGTGTGGTCTTAGCGTCAACACGAAATAGGGACGGCTCGCTTGTACTATGTCCTGGCTGTCTGCTGGAGAGGACTCCGGGAGGCTCAAGGTCCTATCCAACTTTGGTGCATTTTAGCTTTGTGATAGTAATTGACAAAGTCCCTATCCTCTGCGAGGTGAAAAGGGATAACAGCAAAGCTCAGTGTGATCCAAGCATGGATGTTTGCTCCTTGGAGCATCCTTTCTTTACCTAACACTTTGTGAAGTGAATCACCATTCCGATTGGGATCTCAGGCCTCAGTACCTGCGGGGGAGCCTCCCTCTCAAGCGCATTATATATTTTACACGTGTCCCATAATTTGTAGGGCAGTTTTCTAAGTTGGCATGAGGAACATATAAACACGTTCTTGGGTGTAGGCAGACTTTTCTGTCCTGCCAGCCGCTCCCTAAATAACCACACAGAGACTTAATATTAATTATAAATGCTTGGCCAATAGCTTAAACTTGTTTTTTAGCTAGCTTTTATAACTTAAATTAACCCATTTCTCTTAATCTATGTGCTGCCCCGAGCCTTGTTTACCTTATGTATACACTTCCCATCCTGCTCACTCTGCGTCTCATGGCATCTCCTCCAACTTCACCCTTCTTCCCAGCATTCTCTCTGCCTCAAAAATCCTACCTAACCATCGGCCAGTCAGCTCTTTATTAACCAATGAGAGTAATACATATTTACAGTGAACAACAGGATTATTCCACTTGGGTCTTCAGAATTAGAGAAAATTCCAGAAGATTCAATCACTATTTTGTCATTCCCCCCCCCCTCCCCGGGGGGGGCCCTTCCCCTCAGGCCTTCGATAGTTTGTGAATGTAGCCCTCATGATTCATTAATATTTGCTCCCCCTGCCCTAACAAAACGGGAAATGGATAGCTGAGGATGGTCTCGAACTTTGATCCTCCTGCCTCCTCCACCTGAACGTTGAGATTACAGTTGTAATTTATGCAGCACTGGGGATCAGAACCAGGGCTAGATCACTAGTCCAGAATCATGGTATTTACAGGCGGGGCCACCCATGAGTCAGGCTGTTGTTTGCTCGTTTGTGTTTTGGAGTGTTTGGAGATGGAATGGCCTCAGGCACGCCCAGCAATTCCCTTACGGCTGAGCCACACCTCCAGTCCCAGAATGCTTGGATTGTAATCTTGTGACTTACTAGCTGAGTGACTTTGGGTAAGATATGAAACACTAGGGCCTCCGTTTCCTCATTTGTAAAATGGGTACAAAGAAAGCTGACCTCACAGTCTCGGGAGCCTTAACTGAGGTTGGACACAGGTCATCATGCTTGGTGGCTACCACCTCCTTTTATCCACGGAGCCCTCGCACATTCCCAGTGTTTGCGAATGAGTCCCTGCCCTTCAACACTTTAGGGAGCATGTCTAGAAGTGATTTTCAGGATCACATTGTGTTCCTTGCTCAGCCTTTTTGCTGTTGGGCACAGTGGCTGCTCCATCTCCCATTCCCATGAGCAAATGCACAAATGTTCCGATTTCTCTGCAGCCACTTCAAACACCGTAGTTTCTATTGCTCCCCTTCTTTCTTGCTAGCAGCCATGGTGATGAATGTGAGGTTGGTTTTCATTCTGTTTGGTCCCATCCATGGCGATCACCGATGTCTTCTGCTCTCTCCCGCAGAAGACTTCTCTTTACTTCCCTGTGGTTTCCACAGCTCGTCCTTATGTTTGCTGCGTGTAGCTCAGGAGTTGGTCAATGATGGCCTAATGCTTCCAGTCAAATCCAGCTGCTGCTTGTTTCTGTGTGGTCCACAAGTCTAAAAATTGTTGTGACATTTTATTTATTTATTTATATTTATTTATTTATTTATTTATTTTGGTTTTCTGAGACAGGGTTTTCTCTGTGTATCTTTGCGCCTTTCCAGAAACTTGCTTTGTAGACCAGGCTGGCCTCGAACTCACAGAGATCCGCCTAGCTCTGCCTCCCGAGTGCTGAGATTAAAGGCGTGCGCCACCACCTCTTGGCTCATTGTTGTGACATTTTTAATGGCTTAAAAAAAAAATCAGAAAAATATTCCCTGAAATGTAAAAAAAAAAATGACACAAAATTCAAATTTCATTGTCCATGAGTAGTCATTATGGAACCCGGCCATCCCTGTTCACTTATGCATGGCCCGGGGCTGTTTTTGGATGGAAAGGCAAAGGGGAGTGTCTGCCACAGCGACCATAGGCCTGTCAGACCTGAAGTGTTTACAGTGAGCTTCTGTAGGAGCGGATGGCTGAGTGCCACACCAGACAGACCCTGACTTCCAGGACAGTTGCCCTCCCGTTCCACAGTCCCCTGACAACCTGTACTCAGTGTGTCTGTCTGTCTATCTTCTCATGCTAATTCTAGACTCAGCTGAAACTTGAGATGGGCCAGAGAACTGAACGTAAAAATCCCAGCTAGAATTTTCTAGAAAAAAGATGGAAGACTGTCATCACAAGCTTGGGATAGCCAGTAATGATTTATGTCATAGTATTATTTATTCCTTCATTATTTATGCTGTGGAATCCTGGCTGGCCTGAAACTCCTGATGCTACTGTTTCAGCCTCCTAAGCACTAGGATCACAAGTGTGTGCCACTATACCTAGCTGTAAAACATTAAAAAGTTCAATTTCTCTTCATCAAAGAAAATGCTGACAAAATCAGGAGATGAGACAAGAAGCGAAAGGAATAATTTTGCAACACGTCTGTGTCATAACTTGAATCTAAGTATACGAAGAACTACAAATTAGAATAATAAAGCAATCCACTTCAAGAATATATTATTTATTTATTTAATATTTTGAGATAGGGTCTTAGGTAGACCAAGCTAGCCTCAAACTTGCCATGAAGCCCAGGTTGGCCTTGAAATTGCAATCCTCCTGCCTCTGTCTCCCAAGTGCTAGGATTATAGGTGTGCAATTTTCTTTTAATGGGCAAATAAACATGAGAATACATTGAAACTAACAAAGACAGCCTGGTGTGGTGTGGTGCACCTTTAATCCCAGCTTTGGGGAGGTTGAGACGGGAGTATTGCAAGTTCAAGACCAGCCTGGACTATGCAATGAGGTCCTCCAGTGAGATCCTTTCGAATTAATGCATAACTACCGAATAGTAAATCTGGATTACAACCTAAGGGGCCTGAGAGCAGCCTATGTCCCCACACTGGATAAAGACATTATACAGATGGCCCATCTGCGTGTGTCATCTGCTGATGAGTTTCAACTCTGACTGCACTTTTATCAGTCTGCCTCGGGCTCTTACCTAATCCCTCCCTCGCTCTACCGTCATTTCCTGTCTAAAACAGACTGCAGGTGCTCTTGGTCTTCTATGAAACAGACCTGAAGCCGGGAAGATGCTCACCCTTTACTTCCCACCAGCGTGGTGGCTGAGCACGGTGGTTGGAGCTGGCTGTGCTGTATTCACAGAAGTCGGTACAGCCCCGTGTGGCTCAGACGGGAACATCGCATCGCCTCACGAGGCGGAAGAGCCTCCAGCACCCACAGATTCCAACCCCCTGCGAGTTTGTTCCCTCATTTGTAAAACAAGACCACCGCGTTGTTTGTAACTTCCTCACTCATGGAGGATTTTCTGGGTCAACGACTACTCAGTATTGTGTTTTGAATTTGAGGGGTCCCACAAGGCCCCCTTGTGTTTGAACACTTGGTCTCCAGCTGGGGGCGCTGTTTTGGGAGGTTGTGGAGCTCTTAGGAGATGGAGCCTTGCTGGAGGAAATGGGTCACTGGGAGTGAGCCTGCTTCCCACCTGCTCTCTGCTTCCTGCCCCGCCAAAATGTGCCTTGAGGCGGTCGTAGCCGCACAGGCCGGCCACCCTGGAGCAGCCTTCTGCCACGGCTTCTCCTCCGGGATGGATTTTATCCCTTCAGACTATAAACCCGAATCACTTCCTTTTCCTAAGTGGCTTCTTGTCAAGCGTCACAGGCAGAGACAGGCGAGGGGCGGGTGCGCTGTTTAGAGCTCGTTAATTGTCCTCTCTCCAGTAGCGGAAAATCATTAGGATGCTCTCTGCACAAGCGACAACCCAAGACCTATGTGGGAAATGCATTTTTAAATGATTAACAGCCCTTCCCCTGATTTCAGATGGATTTTGTTTAAGACAAAGGCCAACGAACACATCGCCACTTCACTGGTGAAACTCTTGGATGTTCACAGCACCCGAGGTCAGGAAGGATCGTGTTTGAGCTCCAGATGTTGCTGCCAAGTGAACGATGTGGATTTTAGAGCCATGCCTGGAACGGGACTTCCGTATGCTCCAGGTGGAGAACCTGGAGCAGGAAAGTGAAGGAGAGAAAGGAAAAGAAACGGAAAGAATGAAGTTCTCACTTCTGAACCTCCTGTTGTTCGTGGAATGATCCAACGCTATCGCTGAGTGCTTTATCGGATGTTCTAGGCCACTGGTTTTCAACCAGCGCCAATTTTGTCCCCCAGGAGACATTTGGTGGTATCTGGAAACAGTTTGCTCGTCACACTGGTGCCAGCTGCTACAGTCATCTGGGATTAGAATAACACACACGACAGTTTCGTGATGGAGAAATATCCTCCCTCAGATGTCTGTTAGGGCCATAGTTAGGAGAGCCTGGTCCAGGTTCTGGACATAGCGACAAACAAAACCACAAATATCAATCACTTGCTGTACCTTTGTACAACAGACGTTCTCTTTGGGAAAAAGGACATTTTCCCAATGTGGAATTTCTCAAGTATGTGCTTCTTGCTTGACAAGGTTCCATGGCTATTATTATTATTGTTAAATTCTTCAGACATATCATTTTTATGTCTATAGAGGTATATGATTATATATATATATATGATTATATATATATATATATATAAAATCTTCCCAATAACTATTTTAGTCGTTCTTAGATGAGAACTGGTCATTACTTAAAATAATACAATGTTGGTTACTCTCACATTCTCATGGTGAATGGGTTCTAAGGCTTGGAGTTTATTCCAGTCAAAATATGCAAACTTTAAGAACACCTTAATATATATATGATGCCTTATTTCCCATTCCCCTTATCCAGGAGTTAGTGTATATTAAACAAACTAAAAGAACAAAGTCAAATAGCAAGGATTTCTAGTTCAGGCTATGAATGACTCACCTAATAAGTCTGGGTTTTTAAAAAATACTTATTTTCAAAATTATGTATATGCATCTGTGTCTATGAGTAGGTGTCTGTGAAAGTCAAGAGTGTCAGATGCCCCTGGGGCTGGAGTTGTGGGCAGTTTATGACATTGCATGCTGGGAATCGAGTTCAGATCCCCTAAGAGAGCAGTGTGCGCTAACTGCTGAGCCGTCTTTCCATTCTCCTTGTTTTCTACAACAGAGGAGAATGAATTGGGCTCAGGCCGATCGTCCATTGCCTCTGTTCTAGTTGGGGTTCTCTGTTGCTGTTGTGAAACAGTGTCCCAAAACAACTTTGGGAGGAAAGGGTTTATTTGGCTTACACATCCCATCATTGAAGGAAGTCAGGGCAGGAACTCAAGCAGAGCAAAAGCCGGAAGCATGATGGAGTGCTGCTTACTGGCTTGCTCCCCATGGCTTGCTCATTTTGCTTTCTTGTACATCCCAGGACCACCTGCCCAGAGGTAGCATGGTTCACAGTGGGCTGGAGTCTCTCACATCAACCATCAACCAAGAAAATGTCCCACAGACGTGCCCACGGGTTAGTTCAATGGAGGCAATTCCTTAAGAGGCTTCGTCTCCCAAGGCAATTCTTGTTCTTGTCGAGTTGACAAAAATTAGCCAGCATAGGCTCCTAGATTCACAGCTTGTACTTCCTCTCCAGCGTTCCCCGGGTGCAGGTCCTGTAAACATCCTAGTGTACAGCAAGGCTGGAAACAGTTCAAAGAACTGGTAACAAAGCACTGTTAAGAGTGATTAGCTTATAGGAAAGGATGGCAAGAGGTGGGAGCCCAAAGGCTGTGGGCAGAAAGCCCTGTGAGGAGGGGATCTCCATCTTGAAACCCTGAAATTCAGCAAATAAAGGGAATAGAGGAACTCACAGGGGTGGGGTGAGGGCAAAGGGTGGGGGTGTGCCAGCTGCCCATAAACAGTGGGGATTCCAGACAGAAGTCTCAAGAGGGAACTTCCTTACTGTGGCTCTCACAGAATAATCTACAAAGAAAATGATAGGATTCCTTTAAAAAACAACTGGGGCTTCTGGGAGGCTCGGCGGGTGACGGCTCCTGCCATCAGGCTTGACTGCCTGAGTCTGGTCTTTGGAAATCACACACGGAAGGAGAGAACTGACTCTCTCAAGTTGTCCTCTAATCTCACATGTGCACACCCCTAACACACGAAATGAATAAACAGAAAATTTAATTTTAAACAGTTTAAGGGGATGACAAGATGTTCTTGTGGTTAGAGGCACTTGCTGCCAACCCTGGTGACTTGAATTTGATCTTCAGAACTCACATGGTGGAAGGAGAGAACTGACTTTTACAAGTCAGCTTGTCTTCTGACCTCCACATGTGCTCTGTGGCGTGAGTGTGCATGGAAACACACAGACACACACATGCACACACGCACATGCACACGCACACACATAGAAATAAATGAATGAATGTAATTTAAAACATTTTTTGAAAAATTGGAGCTTAAGAGATGGCTTAGTGTAAGTTAAGAGCATTGGCTGTTCTTCCTGAGGACCCAGGATCAATTCCCAACACCCACATGGCAGCTCACAATCATCTGTCACCCCAGTTCCAGGGGATCTGGCACCCTCTTCTTACCTCTTCAGGCACCAGGTACACACATGTTGCATAGACATACATGTAGGCAAAACATCCATCCATACAATTTTATTCTAATTTATTATTATTGGTTTTATGTGTATGAGACCTTTGTGTGTGTGTGTGTGTGTGTGTGTGTGTGTGTGTGTGTGTGTATGCACATGTACCATGGTACTCTTGTGGAGGTCAGAAAACTATTTTGTGGAGTTGGTTTTCTCCATTTACCTTCACATGGGTTCTAAGGATTATTGGGTGGCAAATGCTTTTACCCACTGAGTTATCTCTGTGGCCAGAGATTTCTGTTTAAAGTGTGTGTAGATGAAACAGCAATAAACACACAGGCTAGCCAGCCAGCATGGCCACAGTGCATATGAGAGCTTGATGGGACAATCATATTGTCCCTTTGGCAGAGGGAGAGCCAGTAACCAGTCTCTACTGTGACCCATGGTTGGGTAGTGAATCTTCTTTTGGAGAAAGAAAAGGCATATTTTTCTCTAGGGCTGTAGGAGACTAAAAAAGTTCCTTGTGTAGACTACGGGCTGCCTCCTCCTGCAGCCACAGAGGACAGGGAGTAATCTGTTTTTCTACACAGGGACAGACAGTAAAGAGTTTTAGCTTTCCAGGCTTCGAGGCTGGATGCCAGTGACTCAGCCCTGACCTTGCGAACCAAAGCAATTATGTACCCCTGGTGGAAATGGGTGTGGCTACGTTCCAATCAAACTCCACAGCAAAGCCTGATAGCAACAAGGGGCGTGGCCGGCTGACTTTCAAACTCCAGTGGGACAGCAGTGTAAAAGGGACTCTCAGGCGAGTGGGCTCTGGCCCACGTGAGTGACTTTCTGTTGCGTGGAAAAACACCATGACCAAGAGCAATTTAAAACAGTTTATTTGGGCGTCTGGCTTATTTGGGCTCATTCTCCAGAGGGTGAGTCCGCCGTGTTGGGAATGGCAACAGTAGGGTGGCTGTAGTAGGCAGCTGGCTGACCACATTTTCATCCACATGCAGGAAGCAGCGAGAAAGAGAACAGGAAGTGAGATAAGTCCATGAACTTTCAAAGCCCGTTCCTAGGCCAGTGATGTACATCTTCCAAGGCTCCACCTCCTAACGATTCGAACCTCCCAAACAACACCACCAAGGGCATCAAGTGTTCCTGCACGTGTGTGTGTGTGTGTGTGTGTGTGTGTGTGTGTGTGTGTGTGTGTGTGATTTCTCATTCAGTCCACTATAAACCCTATCTCTACACTCAATGGCTGTGCAACCTTATACCAGTTAGTTAACTTTGGGGTTCATCAGAAAATGGGGTTAATTGAAATGCTTACTGGATAAGTTTATCCTCAACATTAAATGGCTGAATGATGCTTTACTTGGGCCTGGATGCAGGGAGGTCCTGTGATAGGAAGACGGAACGAGTGTCCATCCATCCAGTGGGAGCTCTTACCTTTGTATGTTTGGGTAGCAGAACTCTGCAGATGAGCACAAATTTCTGGGCCATTAGAACTGTGTATTGGCCTGGTGATCCAGCCCAGTGGTAGAGCTCTTACCTAGCGCGTGCAAGGTGCTGGTTTCCACCCTCAGCACTGTAAGCAAGCAACTAAGCATGTCTTGCTTACATGGGTCTCCGTAGAGCATGGCGTCTCTAGGTCTGGAGTTGGACTGGCTATGGAGGTTGGGTGCAATGGTTCAGTAAGGAAAGACCCAAGGATCCGGTGGGTGGGGGTGGGGAGGAAAGGAAGCCGCTAAATGGCTTTCTCTCTGGCCACACATCGCACCACCGTCTCACACTCATCTGGAAATAGGTTCTCACACCTTGGGATAATCATCAACTGGCTGTACAGCTGTTCCATCAAGGGTGAGGGGATCATTCTTAGGTGAGTTGGTTCCTGTTCTGCTCAGAAGGAGAGCAGCTGAGGAAGCTCCCAGCAGGGGGAGAGCTGGGGACTGGGCTGGCTTCGGCTACTGTGCCTGGTTACAGAACTACCTGTGCATCGGGAGCGCATGTCCTCAGCCATCCACAAAGCGCAATGGTTTATGGGAAAAGGAGGAGGCAGAGGCTGGACCATGAAGGTGCTTCCACCACTGGTCACTTGCCCCCTCAGAGACTGAGTCATTTAGTTTATCATCTGAATGGGGGAAGGGCTGGGGGTACCAGCCTGAGTCAAAGATGCTCATGTTCTTATTTTCCAGGGCCGGGAAATGCTGCTTCCCAGTGGCCTGTGGCGGCTGTTTCCTTTGCTGCAAGGTGTGAGTGGTTTCACCCACATGAACCTCTCTGGGTTCCCAGGCTGTGCTTGGCACAAACTGTGGGATTGACTCCTGCTTGGCCATTTGCTCAGAGTGGTTTTATCTGGATGGGGACAACAGAGTCTCTCCATTTATGTGTTTTTGTATTAGAGTTAAAGCTTAGAAAATGTTCCATCTGGTGCCTAGCACCTGCTTGAGATTACATTTCAATACACGGCAGTTACATTGTATTTTATTGCTGTTTGTGTGTGAGAGACATATGACTGTGGGTGCAGATGCACTTCACAGTGCAGGTGTGCGTGAGAGTGGAAGGTTGACATCAGAATGCCTCCCTTAATCGCTTCTCCACCTTCTCCTCCCCCACCCCCCACCCGGAGCTGAGGACTGAACCTAGGGCCTTGCACTTGCTAGGTAAGTGCTCTACCACTGAGTTAAATCCCCAACATCCACCTTGTCTTTTGAGACCGGGTCTCTATTGAATTTAGAGTTCACTGACTGGGGGGATTTGGTCAGCGAGCCCCAGGGCCCTCAGCTCTGGGGCTACCACGGGCAGCTTTTTTATGTGGGTGCTGGGGACCTGAACTCAGATCCTCAGGCTTGTGCAGCGAACACTTTACCCAGAGAGCGGCCTCCCCAGCGGTCTGCGTGTACTTTCCTTACTTCCTCTGTTGCGGTTGTTTTATTTGTGAAACCGGCCTGGTCTAAGTCCTGTTTCTCAACTGTCGTTTGCGGGCTCCCTTGGATTTCTGCCATAGCTGCTGCCACCTGTACGGTGGCTTATTTAGTATACATTAATTGACGGTTAAATCATTTACACACGGTACAATAAACTTGCAAATAAGACCATTGCTTGGCACTCGGTTGTCTGTGACGAGTGATATCGGCATCGTCAGGATCATATTCCAGCTTGCATTCCTGTATTCTTTTCTCTCTGCTAAGTCAGGTCATGGCTTTGTCCTGTTTGAACTTAAGCGATGTTCTCCAGTGAATTGCTTGGCTAGGGATTTTATTCATCAAGTCAGGGGATTTTTTTTTTCTTCCGTTAAATAACTCAGACTCTGACAGATTACAAGGAAGTGGTTTCTTAAGGCTGAGCGTTCAGAGTTTCTGGGAGGGAGGGAGCTGTGGAAATTCCCCTTCTCTGCCTAAAATAACTGGAACAGGAGCCCAACAGTATGAGCTTTGTCCAGGCTTGAAACAATATCCCTTCCAAGTGCATTTTGTGCGGAAATACTTACCAATATATGATGGTAGTTCTTACTGACAGGCTAAAAACATGTTAGTCATTCCATGTTCCATAGCTAAAAGGGCCATTGTTCCTAACAATGAGTCCCACAGGGCTGAAATTTAAGTCTGTGGCCACAGCAGTATGCCCCCCCCTCCCCTGCCTTCGCCTTGCTCCTTCTATTTGATTGCTTGGCTATCACAAGAATCTAATTCCGGAAGTACATATGTCCTCTATGTATTTGATTATTTTTACTACACGCCCATTTGTGACAATCATCACCCAGACACTCCCAAGGAGGTTCTGAGGAAATGAGAGAGTGAAATATTGGAGCCTTCTAGTAGGGCAGAGTTCAGAGGCTCTGTCCCAGGTGAATGGCTGTGGGCTCAGGTTCCAGGCAGCCTGTAATCCCGGGCTTTGCCTGGGTCAGAAGTGTCCTAATGGGAGCCGCTGCAGGTGTGCGGGCTTCGGCAGACTGCGGCTTATTCGGATGAAATGACGTTAAAGTGATATTTGGACTATTGTAGACTACAAAAAGGAGACAGGCTGGGTAAGATCCCATGAAGTGCTCCATTCTTGGTTTCTAAAAACAATTCTATCACCCCAAAGAACATTTAAGGCTTAGATGAAAAGAGGAGGAGACACGAAGAAAAATGGGAAGCCATGAATTCACTTTTTTTTTTTTGAACGTGGTGTTATAGTTTAGGTCTTCAATGCTCCCTAAAGGCCCGTGTCTTAAAAGGCTGAGCTTGCATGAACATGGTGGGGAGTATTTACTTGATCAATGGCAACTCAGCAGCGGCTACAGCATGGAACACGTGCCTTCCCCTCCCCTAGACACCATTAACTTGCCCACAGCTCCTCAGGGAGGGGTGGGGCCTCCTGAGCCTCTCCCTGATTCGTGTAGGTATGTTGGCAGGCCTGGTCTTGTGCAGGTATCATGCAGGTAACCAGTCATGCAGGTAACCATAGCTGTCGTGAGTTCAAGAGTGCAACAACTGAGTCGCGTCAAGAAGAGAGCATTTCTAGGCACTTCTTCCCCCCTCTGGCTCTTCTAGTCTTTCTGAACCCTCTTCCTCGAAGTCTCCACCACCATGGAGGTGGGGATGCAATGCCATTGGCTGAGCACTGAGCAGATATTCCTGGCACTTTGAGCCATTATGAATCTCTGTACTCACACCCCCTCATGCACAAGGAAGTTTCTCGGCCCAAGGCTGAGAGCAACGCTGTTCCATGGATCTGAACACGGTCACTTAGAAGTCAGTTTGACAGCACAACCATTTCCTCCCCCCAAGGATCCAGCATGCTCTCTTGTTATCTGCCTCTAGTGAGGCAGTAACTCACAGTGGGGAGCGCATGAGCAAAGTCACTCACTCCACAGCAGGGAACTAAAAAAAGAGAAGGAGATCACAATTTCCTCTGAAGGCATGCTGCCCCCAATGACCTCCTGCTAGACCCCACCCCTTAACGATTCCACGCACCCCTAGCCCACTCCTACCCCCATGGCAGCACCCAAAGAGTATGAACACATGGGAACATGTTAAAGGGAGCACCGTGGGGAGGACCCACACTACAGCACCACGTTCAGTCCCTGAAATCGATTGCATGAAGGTACCCAGCTCACCCCAAGGAAGTTGCTTTCTAAAGGAAAGGAGAGCCAAGTGTAGCAGTTTCTGGGATTTCCTTTTCTCTCTGGGGTCTTGAGGTCTTCATACTCTTGACCCCGGGTCACTTCACAAGAGGAGGGCTCCGGCTCTCATTAGCCATGCTGCTTTAGGGAAGGACCAGGGTAGGGATTCACTCCACCCAGCAGATGAGGCCAAGTGGTGGGATGGGCCTTAGCGCTTAGTCAAGCCTCTCTCTGCCCACCCCATCCTTTTCCTCAGCACAAAGGAGTTGCGGGACTTTCTCACTGGCCACACCTTACTCCAAGCCTGTGGTCCCAGGGTTGGCCAAGGCAGTAGTAGCCCATCGAGAAATAATATCACTGATGTTCCCACTGGGGCTGAGAATTTTCTCACACAGCCTTCTAGCTAAGGGAGCTTGATCGGGAAGGGCAAACCTGCCCCACCCTGTCAGGGAGGAGATATCTTCCCCTCCCTCAAGGAGGAAGTTCTCTCTTGCTTCACAAAGTGCAAACCTATGTACAAATTCAGCTTTTCTCGTACTGTCAAGTGCGAGCCAGGGGTGGCATCTAGTGTCCAGGGAACTAGTCATCTCTTCTCCACATGAACTCATTAATTCAGCAGGTTCAGGGAAAGACTCTGCTCCAAAAGTATGAGGTGGTGAAGCAATTGGATGAGACACTTGACTTTGACCTCTGACCTCCAAGTGTATGAACACACATGCACACATATGCACACATACACACAGACGTGTGTGGCATACCTTGAGATAAAGCAGCACTTCAGACTTTAATGAGTGCAAAGGCTTTTCACAGCAGAAGGGCAAACTCACTCGGAGTCACTGATTGACTGACAGCTCTCTCCTTTCTTTGGATGGCTCTTCACCCGTATTTTGAGTCCATGACACACAGTCCCAAATGCCTGTCTTTAATGGACCTCTGTGTAATGTTCTGTCATGTGGGGTGTCACCCCATCATCCAGTGGCTCAGGTATCATCAGGGACCTATTTCTCCTGGCTCCCCGCAGGGTGAGCAGCGATTTTTTTTTTGCCTTCAGAGGCTTAAGCCTTTGACTTGTTTTTCCTGCAGATAGGGTGCTCCGCGCCAAGTCATCCACAGAATGGTGTGCAGGCAGGGACAGGGCTGAGCTGTCGCGAGAAGCGAAAGGAAAAATTATAAGCTGGGTGCATAGCTGTCTTGTTCTGTTCCAGCCTGTGACTCTGAAGACTGTCTTTCCCCTTCAGCTTTCCAGAGGGCTGGTACCCAGGGGGACAAGGAACAGGGGGTAGACATCCGGGACGATGGAAGCTGAGCAGGTGCAGGGTCCTGGTTTACGCAGACACCGGCAGGGCTCCAGGCTCACCAACGCGGTGAGGCTTCTGGTGCTAAAACAGCTATGACGGGATGCCAAACCAAGAGCTAAGAAGAGTCGGAAAGTATTTTCAGTGTTTCAATTGAACAGAACAGGGAGCTGGGAATGTCACTCAGTTGGTAGTGTGCTTGCCCGGCATACACAAAGCCCAGGGTCAGTGCCCAGCATTGTACACACCAGGTGTGATGGCTACACTTGTTTTCTCAGGAGGCTGAGGCAGAAGAATAAGAAGATTTAAGATGATTCTCAGCTCCACAGCACATTCAAACTAGCCTGCGTTACATACATGTGTCTCATAATAAATGAGTAACGGGCTGGAGAGATGGCTTGGCAGTTAAGGGCACTGGCTGCTCTTCCAGGGGATCCGGATTCAATTCTCAGCACCACGTGGCAGTTCACATCTGTCTGTAACTCCAGTTCCATGGAATCTGACACCTTCATGCCAATGCACATAAAATAAAGTTAAATAAATTATTAAAAAATAAATGAGTAAACAAATAAATAAGAGTTGGAACACAGACAGACAGACAGATACACACACAATTACACACACTGTAATGACATATGTTGAATCTGGAACCATAGGATTTGCAGTAAGCTGGAGGTGGCACAGTCTGTGGATGGGACACTGTTATGCATCCCTTTGAAAATGAATGCCTCATGTTGATGATGTCACTTACTTGATGGGGACCCACAGGAATGCAGTGCTTGCTTTATGGCTTTATCCCAGCAAGCCATGTGAGCCTGTGGGTGCCACTTGCCCGAATCCATAAAAAGGCAAGTGTTGGGCCTTAGGCCCATGCGAGCTCCCTGTAAGAGTTTATGACTGCATCAGTTGCATGGGCATCATCTCAGTCCTGGGGACACAGATTTTCCTTGCAGGGAGCCCACGTTCTATGCACAGGTGAAGTAGGAAGGAGGTAGGGATGTGGGGAGAGGAAGGGGTGTCTACCAGGCATAAGACACAACACAGTTGTCTGCAAAGTTCGCAGTAGAGTTAGAAAAGAAAACTCTCATAACGGTTTAAGTACGGGCAGGGCATGTGCTGCAAAGAGCGACTCAGTGATGAAAAAAGAGTGTGGACTAGAGAGGCCTCCTCCCTTAGTGCTTCCCACATGCCTTTAGCAAGACGTTCATAAGGGATGTGCCACAGAGATCATGGAGGACTCAGGGGGCAGAGAAGCCACTGAGGGACCTAACGAAGGTAGGAAGTGACTCCTCGGTGAATCAAGAATAAGAACTGGGGAAGAGGATGCTCCAGTAGTACCTCTGGGCATGTCTTCAGGAGGGCCTGGACAGAAACCTGTAGCCTGTCAGGTAGCCGTGGTGTATCCTTAAGTCTTACAACCTTTCCGGCCTCCTTTCGCCTCTTCACCAGTGAGAGGGATGTAAGTAGCAGGCTCATTGTGCCTGGGTGGGGTGGAACAGCCCAGAGTTCATTCCAGGCAGGCATGTAAATAAAGGCCCGAGTCCTGACTGCCACGGAGCTTACTAATGCTGACAGGGCATCGGCCAAGGAGCGTTTAGTCAGACCTGTCACTTCCTTTCACCCTGCCCTGACGAGCCCAGGAGGCTGGTACTATTATGATCCCATTTCATGGATGAGGTAAGTGATTTCGTCAGGGTGTTAACATTAGTCGTTATCGTGTCCTATGGTGACATCATGGGAGGTTACGGTGACCCAGCTGCTTAGTAATAATGCGGCAGAGATTGGCAACAGTGGCTGAGTGGCTCTGTTTGCTTGGAGGAGAAAAATAAAGGGACCCAGACTGGATAGGAATGCCCGTCACCACCCAACATGGGTGTGTTTTATTGTATCCGGGTGTCAATGCTAAGCCTTCTGAGTTCTGACCGACGCACAGTCATTTAAACTATTCCACAACTGTGACAGTGACCCATTTGCTTTGTCATAATGGTTTTGTCTTTTCTAGGACTTCCTGTAAAGGGAATCACAGACTTCTTTCACAGAATCTTGCCTGGCCGAACAATTCTCCACTGTCAATAGGACCCGCGCTTTATTTAGCCAAGTGATGGATGTTTGCTCTCTTGCTTCCTGTCCACTGTGAAGAAAGCAGCTGAGGACAGTTGAGTCCGAGTGTTGGTGGACATATGTCTTTACTTTTTCTGGGTAACACATAGAAATGAGACTGTTGGGTCACAAGCTAAGTATGTGTCTCACTGTATTAAATTTTTTTTTTAGACAGAAATAGCTGTACTATTTTGTGTTCTCATTGATGAGGTAGGAGGCTCCAATTGTCCCATGTCTTTACTGACAGCTGGTGTCATCAATAAGGGTTAGCTATCCTACTGTGTGCTTTGGCATTTCATCGTGGGTTCTGATTTGCATTTCTATAATGACTGGTGTGTAGCAGGAATCTTAATAGTTCTTATTAATAAAATCAAACCTGAGGCCAGTTATTGGGGTGAATGCTGGAAGATCAGAGAAGCAGAACAAGCCACAGCTACCTCACCTTGACAATTCTTCAGCTGATCCTGTTTCCTCAGACTAGATGCTTCTGAGTCCTCATCCAAATGGATCTCAGCTGAACTGCTACTCAAAAGCCTAAAAGCTTAACCAGCCAAATGCTTCTAGTTTCTGGTCTTCATGCCTTATATATCTTTCTGGTTTTGGCATCACTCCCTGGGATTAAAAGGCTCACTTCTTGGGATTAAAGGCGTGTGTCACCATGCCTGGCTGTTTCCAATGTGGCCTTGAACTCACAGAGATCCAGATGGATTTCTGCCTCTCGAATGCTAGGATTAAAGGCATGTGCTACCACTGCCTAATCTCTATGTTTAATATTGTGGCTGTTCTGTCTCTGACCCCAGATAAGTTTATTAGCGTGCACAATATTTCGGGGAACACAATACCACCACACTAGTGACAATGAATAATTGTACTCAATGCTTAGTTAATAATCTAATGTCTCTTTGTAAAATGTATCTGTTCAAATATTTTGCTTAGTTAAAAATACTGACTTCTTTTCATAGGTGTCTTAGTTTGCTTTGTTTTGTTTTGAGACAGCATCTTTCTATGTAGCCAGGGCTGGCCTTAGACACTCGATCTTTCCCCCTTAGTTTCCTGTGTCCCAGGACTGCAGGTGTGTTTTTAATTTAGTAAGCATGCTTAAAATAAAAGCCCCCCTTTCTCTAGTCTATGGTTTTTCTTTCCTTTTCTGTCCCTACCTCCCTTCCTCCCATCCTTCTCTCTTCCTTTTCTGCTCCTTTCTCCCTCCCTCCTTCCCTCCTTCCCTCCTTCCTTCCTTCCCTCTTTCCCTCCCTCCCTCCCTCCTTCCCTCTGTCCCTTCCTACCTATCTGCGTACCTACGTTCCTACTACCAGGGTCTTACTAATACAGCTCAGGATGACCTCCAGCTCACTCTCCTCCAGTCCCCATTTTTGAGTACTGAATGACAGGCACATATAACACCCAACCCATTTCAGTTCCTTAACGGAGACCCCTGAAGATGGAAATGGTCTGTTTTTATGATGCCTTAAGTATCTATTAAAAGTTTTAAGGATTTTGAATTATAGGAAGAATTGGACCAGTCAAGGTCACAGGGTTCTTTTCTCCAGTTTCTTTCCTGGGTTTTATAAATGCACCTTTCACATTTAGGTCTGTCGGTCCGCCACCATTGCAAGTTAATAGTTGACTGTCGGAGCTGAGTCTGTCTTTGCACATGGATATTCAATTGTTTCAGTATCTTTTCTTGGAAAGACTCACTGACTTAAAAAAATAAATAAACAGCACACTTGACTATATTGTGAATGTCTTTCTGATGTTCCATTGATCTGTCCTGAGCCAGTGACACACTGTCAGTCACTTGTAGCTTTGTGCTAGATCTTGAGTTCAGGCAGCTGAAATCTCCCATTTCCAGTTTTTCGATCCATTTATGGAGTACTAACCATGCATCTACCTCTGCTCATTTGTGCAAAACTTATAGGGTATCTGGGGCATCAGTTGGTAGAGTGCTTACCTAAGGCCCTGGATGTGATGCCCAGAACTGAATAAATAAGTTGCATTCCAGTAATAATAATAATAATAATAATAATAATAATAATAATAATAAGTAGTAGTAGTAGTAGTAGTAGTAGTAGTGGTACATGCCTATAATCCCACAGGAGAGGTAGATACAGGAGGATCAAAAGTTCAAGGTCATCCTCAGCTACATATTGAATTTAAGGTTAGCCTGGGCTGCATGAGACCCTGTCTGGAAACAAAACCAAAAATAACTATTCGTCATCTATTAAGTCAGGCTTGGCTTCTGGTGCTGGGGTAGAGTGGTGATAAAAATGCACAAATTTCTGCCTTTCATGGGCTTTTTCAGGGATTCAGGTATTGTGTGATGGTAGAATGAGAAGCTGAAACATATGCCTTACTCTGTGTGTGTGTGTGTGTGTGTGTGTGTGTGTGTGTGTGTGTGTCCAGACAGAAAATATGTTTCATGAAGAAAAAAACACACTAAAGACAGGAGAGCAGAGTGGCCAGGGAAAGACTCCCCAAAGCACTGGACACATGTGGGAACTGGGCACATGTGGGAACTGGGCACATGTGGGAACTGGGCACATGTGGGAATTGGACACATGTGGGAACGGGGCACATGTGGGAACGGGGCACATGTGGGAACTGGACACATGTGGGAACGGGGCACATGTGGGAACTGGGCACATGTGGGAACTGGGCACATGTGGGAACTGGATGCATGTGGGAACTGGGCACATGTGGGAACTGGACACATGTGGGAACTGGGCACATGTGGGAACTGGGCACATGTGGGAACTGGGCACATGCCAGAGGGAGTGGGGACTGAACCATTCAACACAAGTGGTGACAGTCTTCCAGACACAGAGCAGACAAGAAACACCCAGAACTCCAGCAGGTGAGGAGCGGTGCTCAGGAGGTTTCTGCCCTTGGAGAACCCATGTTTTTGAGGAGGCAGCATCCATGTTGAAAATGTAGTTAGTGGTCATTTCCATTAGTACAGTAACTGGAGAGGGCTGAGGGACAGCTGGGCTGAGCCCCAAATGCACAGACAGGCGGCCATGAAAGCCTAGACAAGCAGATGTGTGGGGTCAGGCGCAAGTTAGTGGGAGACGTCTTCCAGTTGAAGCAACAGGAACTGAGACCCACTGGATGGCCTTAGAGCCTTGTCAACCAGTGGAAGCTTGGGTCTTCTTCTAAGGGGCCAGGGTCCCACTGGATGACAAAGCTGATCTCAGTTTTTTAAAAAGGTTTTATGTTATATAATCAATTCTATTAGTCAGCTACTTTGTAATACAAATGAGTACTTGGTCTGTGTTTCAGAAACTTCTGGAATCCTGAGAAAACACGACATTCTGGCTGCACTACCTGGGAACTCCCAATCAGTCGCTGGACCTGGGGTGATTTATGCAAATACCCAGGAACAGATATTCTTCACTCTGCGCTGATGAGCTGTCTTGGATGCAAATACAGGCTCTTCATTTTACTACAAGTCAGGGTAAGTCAGGAGGTGCTGTTTGCACAGTATGACGAAGTGATGGAATGCTGACTGTAGCTGTTCTTGGCCCAGCTTGTGAGCTCCTTTAAACTGAAAGTAAGCTCAAACTTACCGCGAAGTCACACATATATAAACCGTGTGAGGACTCTGTGTGTAGCCGTTCTTTACCTATTGCCTTCTGGTGATCAGGTCTGGACTGCCTGCGTGCTCCTGAACCCTGGATGTCCCCACCGCTGTCCACTGTCTTTATGAGACTGACATTTTTAATAAATTCAGTGGTTCCCCCTCAGCTCTGTGCCTAGTTATACCTTGATACTCTGCATTTGGTTCCTGTGACCTTTCTCGGTGACTCTGCTGCATTCCTGGATGACAGAGGGTGTCCCTCCGGAAACACATGATGTCTCTGTCACTGGAGGAATCAGGTGCCCCAAACTGTTGTCCAGGATTTGGGAAAGTGACACAGTGCAGCAGCAGAAAAAGAGGGTCAGGATGTGCCCGAGCATCGGGTGTATGTCCATCATCATGAGCGTCATGAGTCATCCATGCTACTGATGTCACTCCCCAGAGTGAGGGAGCCCATGGTGAGCACACCCCCCCTCATACTATGTCCCCCCTCACACTACATTTCACAAACCACATACACACTACACACATACTACACCCCAAACACACCACTTATACACACCACACATACATAACCCTCCACACATCACACACATACCACACCCCCAACCTCCCGTGCCTAGTCACACATCCCCACTACATCAAACACATAACACACACACACACACACACACACACACCACATCACACACATACCACACCCCAATCCTCCCATGCCTAGTCACACATCCCCACTACATCATACACATAACACACACACACACACCACATTACACACATACCACATTCACACACACAACACACTCTCTCTCTCTCTCTCTCTCTCTCTGTCTCTCTCTCTCTCTCTCTCTCTCACACACACACACACACACACACGCGTGCGCGCGCACGCATAGGCACACATGCACACACTACGCACATACATTTGTGTATGCATACACATACATACATGAATACACACACACCACATTACACATATACCACACTCACACACACAACACTTTCACACACACATCCATAGGCACACATACACACACTACACACATACATTTGTGTATGGAAACATGCATACACATACATACATACATGAATACACACACACACACACACACACACACACACACACACACACACACACACAGTTCTGCTTTGATTGTTTAGCTGTCACAAAGTTCTGTTTAGCTTGGAGCCCCCTGCCAGAATCACGTGGAAAGACTCAGTTTCTCCATTAAGGTTCCCATGAACTTAGCAGTTCCTGGTGATCTCGCGGAACTTGGAGAATTGTTGCAGTGAGAAGCAGAAGCGTTGGCCTGAGCCCTGGCTGTACATTAACCCCACCCAGATGAACTAGGTTTAATAACGAAAGGACCTCAGTGTGAAACTGGCAAGGGGCCAGTTCAGAGAGAAGAGCTACCCGAGCCAACTGAGTGTGAAGGCGAAAGGGATGGCTCTGGGGGTGTGGTTTGAACCCCTGTATCCAGCTGCGCTCGGTGCTATCCTGCTATGTCTTTATTAACTGTTATTTTAGTTGTATGTGTATGAATATCTACTTGCATATATGTGAGCGCACCATATGTGTTCCTGGTACCTGTGGAGGCCAGAAGAGGGCACTGGATCTTCTGGAGCTGGACTTAAAGACAGTTGTGACCCACAGTGTGGATTCTGGGAACTGAGCCTTAGTCCTCTGCAAGAGCAGCCAGGGTTCTTAACCTCTGAGCCACCTTTCCAGCCACCAGGGGTGGAGTCCAGGGCTGTGGGCTTGTTTGCTCAGCAAGCGCTCTTTTTGTGTATTTGTTTAGATAGAAGCACACTGTGTAGCTCAGGCTGGGCCTGAGCTCCTGGCGTCCCTCCTGTCTCAGACGACCAGGTGATAAGATTACAGACATGAGCCTGGCTTTAACAAGCACTTTTAAGTCCCCAGCCCTTCTGGATATTTGTTCTAACGACATCAGATATATATCCTGATTTGCTTTTAATTTCTTTTTTAATTAAAAAATGATTAGCTACATGTCACCTGCAAATGCAGGTGTCATCTATATATCCTCCCTTCTCTCTTTCTTCTTCTCACCCCCAAGTATCTGTCTTCATCTCCTCCTGCTGAGATGTGGAGGGTCTTGTTGGAGGAGATGACTGAGGGCGATGGAGGCACTGGGGAGGGGGAGGGGCAGGTGGAAAGGGAGAGTGAGAGTGACCGGGGTGTGGGTCTTTGGAGAGGAGCTCATGCAAACTGCAGTGTTCTTCCCTGGTCCCTGGCGTCACCTCTTCCAGCCACCACCATTTTGTGGCCTGGGAGAAGTGAATGAGTTGTCAAGCTGGTGCCAAGTCTGACACCCAACTCCAATCTGGTCCCAAGAAAGGGCCCCTATGTCTGTCTGCCTCTGGGGTCTTATAGGTGCTGCCCTGGTCGTCTCCAGCTGGACTTGAAACCCGCGTTTAATAAAGAGTTCTGCAAAATAGTGTGTGCAGAGTCACGGTGCCAGGTTCTTGTGCTTTCCTGAAATACCAGGCGTGAGTTCTCTGTGAAGTAGGACCTTGCTCGCCAAGCTCCCACGGCTTGCCCTTCAAATGGCCTGAATTATCTGGCACTCTGCATTTCCACTGAAATGAACTGAAAAAAGAAAAAGTATCACTGTAAGCAAGCACGGACACAAAGCTGCAATGATTGTGTAAACATTCTCCATCGAGAATCTGGAGCGCAGTTGCCCTCTGCTGGGGAGGTGAAGACAGCTGGTACCGCCACGGACCGTGTGAGCATCCTTCCGCGGTGCACGCAGGCTGTGGTGCATGACGGGAACCGAAACGCGGAACTAAAGTCAGTCTCACTTTGGAACTGACAATCAACGAATTCACTTAGACTGTTTTTTCCCTTCTTACTGGAATTGTTGGACTTGATAGATGGGAGAGGATCAGAGGGGGAGGGGTGGGGAGCCAGACAAGGGAGGGGAGGAGGGGAGGGGAAAAACACTAACTTTTCTAATCCTACATGACAAAGATTTGGAGAAAGCGCCCCGAGAGTCACCCAGCAGAAGGAATCCAGGACCGCCCCCTGGAGGCAGACTATTGGTTCCAGCACCATGCTGAGTGAGAATCTTCTAGAGTGATAAGAATTTTCTGTGCCTATTTTATCCAAGACAATAACTACAATCCACACTGAAGAGAGGCTATACAATTGAAGAAATAAAAATTTCACTTCGTTTCATTTTTGTGACTGTATGTTCACATTTAGAGAGCTACCCATGTCTAGTGACCAATGTGTTGGGCAGTAGAATTCCGTGTCCATTAGTAACTGGAACAAACCAGAACTCCCACCGCAGCAGTGAGGCCCCAGGTGGAGCTTGCTGGGAGAGGCGCTTGATAAGATTTTTTTTTTTTTTTAAAAGTATTTATTTAGAGACAAGGTCTCATAATGTAGTCCAAGCTAGCCTCAAACTCACGGCAATTCTCCTGTCCCAGTTTCCTAAGTACTGGAATTACGAGTGTGTGTTAATGAACAGCTAAGAATTTGTTGATTGAAGAAAAACTCAAGTGGGTTTGGCTATCCCTACTCCTCCAGAGGCTGAGGCAAGGGCAATGCAAGCCCAAAGCTTGCCTGGGCTACAGAGTGCGCTCAATTGTGTCAAGATCATAACAGTAATTACAATGAAGGGTAGGGTGTGGTTCAGTGGTGGAGCAGTTGATTTGACATGCTTGAGGTCTCATGGTCATCTGCAGCCCTGCAACAGGAAGGAAAGAAGGAAGGAAGGAAAGAAAGAAGAGAGGGAGGAAGGAAGGAGAGAATGAGAGAGAGAGAAGAGAGAAAGAAAAAAAGATAGGGAATGAGAGAGGAAGGAAGAGAAGGGAAGAAATTCAGACTCCTGAGAACGACATGTCTTCCTTTATCGAGTTCAGCCAAAGCTTGGTGGCATCCTCTGCACACCATCAAGACAGGCTCTGTCTTCAAGACGGCACTTGTGTGGCGCTGGCCTGGGCAGTTAGGAAAGGCATTTTCAGCTTGTTTGCTGAACTGTGTCAGTAGCATGCTGAGTCCGTAAAAGTTGCTGCCCATTAAGGAGAAGTGTCTACTACTTGTGACCTCACCAGTGAAAATTTCTTTAATTGTCTCCTGGTGTTCTTGGTTTTGCATTTTTGTTCCTAAGGATGCATTCCTGGGTGATGATGAAGTCCCCGAAGGCACAGTGGGGCTGTGTTGGATTGGGAAAGACAATATGCTGAGGACTTAGCTGGAGGTGTCAAAAGGGAAAGAAGGGAAGCAGGCACCCGGGAAGTGTGCTCCCGCCTGCATTGTGGCTTAGCAACAGTGCTGGAGGAGATAAGAAACACATGGTCGTTAGAGGAGGCATCGGAGTCCCAGGAGGGCAGGAGGCTGGAGGAGAGAGCTGGGCTGACAGCCTGCAGGCATTGTGTAGTCTCAGAAGGATATTACAGCATGGCTGAGTTTTTAGGGACCCAACAGGGACCAGGGTAGAGATTCTGTGGGTTCTGAGACAACTTGACTTCAGCCAGATGGTATTTGAATAATCTGCTAGAGAGAAAACAGATATAGCAAACACAGCCACATTTAGTGACGAAACTCTCACTTTGATGGAGAGCCATGCCCAGAGGTCAGGCTGATACTCAACTCAAAAACAAGTGAGGGATTGAAGCAATTACTCAGATAATCTACAGCCACAGCTACTGGATGGGCCACATCCCCAGAAACAGCAGAGTTGTTAAAAGCTGTCAGTGATTGACACAGTTATCTTGAATGTATGGAGCAGAGGAGATTACAGAAAAATCTAGAATGTTAATGAGGATACATTTCGAGTTGAGTCATTCAATGTGGGAAACTGAGAAGCTTCCATCCCCTAAAAGGAACATCTTGCTCTCAGCCAAAATGGAAATAAAAATTGGGGCTTAAGTTTGGCAAATGATTCAGAACCCTGTGTAGGTAATTTTTATAGGCACAGGGGATAATTTTCATGTTGCAGTTTATTTGGGCTAAAAGGCAGAAAGTGATAAAAAGCACACCTGAAGAATTTTGAGATACTATGAATAGAAACAGTGTTACTTACAGCTATCCTGCAATTAGTACCTCCTTCCACCTGTGATAATTTACTGGGCTAGTCAATGAAGAAAAGATCTCTTCCTCCTTCCCTCTCCTCCTTTCCCACCCTCCCTTCCTTCCCCTCTCTTCCTCCTCCTTCTCATCCTCTTCCTCCTTCTCCTCTTCCTTCTCTTCCTCTTCTCCTTCCTTCCTCTCAGCTCCCTTCTTTCTTTCCTCCTCCATCCTCTTCTCCCTTTCCTCTTCATTTACTCAACGTAGCTTTCAACAGCACACATTTACCTGTGGATAATGGAGAGATACAGGTTCAAGCAGGTTAGGGGAGATTTATCTGTGTTCTCTAGTGTGGAATTCAGAGGTGGGTGGTGAGGAAAGGCCAGGATCTGGAGCCATTCCTTTATTTGGCATGGCACTTAGGAAGTGGGTCCTGCCTAATCTCCCGGGTTGCACCACCCAACCCAAGACCCTCCTTTCCCTTTAAGGAGTTGTTTGGGAAGCTCCTACCAACCGCCCTGGCATCTCACTGGCCAGAGGCCTGCTAAAGGGCACTCTTGGTTATAATGGAGTCTGTGACTTGTAGTTTTAAAAGTCTCTCCACATGACAGGTGCTACTTTCTTACCAGGAAAGAAGGGAGACCGGCGTCCGTGTCTAGTAGACTTTACCACCTTGAAAAGTGTGTCTTCTTGTCTGTGTGTGCACCACATGTAGCTGGTTCTGGAGGAAGCCAGAAGAGGGCACCGGATCTCCTGGAGCTGAAACCACACATGGTCATGAGCTGCCTGATGTGGGCCCTGGGAACTGAACTTGGGTTGTTCTGCCAGAGCAGCCACTGTTCTCTTAACTGACAAACCATCTCTCCAGTCCCCTAAAATAATTTTAATTATCTATTTTAGCCAATTTTATTCATAACCAATTAACACAGTATAAAATGACGATTTTTATATATGTTATACACATATCAAGGATTAAAGTTGAGGGGGGATGTGTGTGTGTGTGTGTGTGTGTGTGTGTGTGTGTGTGTGTTCTTTCTGGGTGTGTGTGCTTTCTAAGGATGTAAGTAGTGTTTTCACCTCACAACAGTCACTGCATTTTTTTTGGCAGATTTCAAAGGAATGAGCATGCCTGTCTGCCAGGAACTCTGTCTTCCTCTGTTGGACTCTGAGTTGAATGAGGTGCTCCAGAAAACTAAATGAAGAGCTCAAGCCACAGTGTCTTAAACTCAAGTGTGCTGTCTAGAGAAAGTTCAATGTCATTAGTGATCTGAGGAGTGATTTATTGAGCCGAAGGCAAGCCCTCTCAGAATGGAGCATATCCACTTTGATTTAAGTGACTCAAAGGTCACAGCGGTGGGATGGAGTGTTTGCTCAAGTCTGAAGCAGTATCTTTGCCAGCCAGCTGTAATGAGCAGTGGAAGAAAGGATGGAGATGGAGGAAGGGTTGGGAGCAGGGCTTACTTATGGTTCAAAACTGGCTGGTTAACTTGTGGCCTGTGGTTCAGGGGTTGTAAATGCCCTCAGGGCAAGGCAGTCACAATGCAAAGACTACAAAGTACAACCTTCCCACCTCCCCCCAGTCATTTTTTGGTTATAGTTGAGACTGCAAACAGTGTGCTACTAGCTGGTTAGATCTTTCAGGGAAAATTTGATGTCTGCATGTTGCCATGAAATCTGATTTGATAAATTTGGGTAAAATTTATAATACTGGGTGGGTCAGTCAAATGTAGATGGAGTTTTCCTGTCCCAACCCCCTGCTCCCAAATAACCAACAGCCACTTCCCAAATAACTGACTCAGAGACTTAATACAAATTATAAATGCTCAGTCAATAGCTTAGGCTTGTTACTACCTAACTCTTACATTTAAATTAACCCATATTTTTATGCTTTGTCATGTGGCTTATGGCCTCCTACCTCGTTTTCTATATGTCCTGCTTCTTTGGTGGCTGGCTGGTGTCTCTCTTTTTCTTCCCATCATTCTCCTAGTTTGGTTGTCCTGCCTATACTTCCTGCCTGGCTACCAGCCAATCAGCTTTTTATTAAGCCAATCTGAGTGAAAAATCTTCACAGTGTACAAAAGGATAATTTCACAGGATTCAAGCGTTGAACAAAGGGGTCATGATTGGCACCTTGGCTTTGGGGACTACATGACATTGACTAGTAAGACTCTCCTCAAGGGAGGACTTGGGTGCTTCTCCTTCCTCATTAACTTCTATCTCTTTCTCTTCCCTCACTTCCTCCTCTATCTTCTTCTCCCTTCACTATTCTTGCTTTTCTCCTCCTCCTCTTCCTCCTCCACCTCTCCTTTCACAGTATGGATGGCAAGCTTTTTCTAGAATGGAGGAGTGCCCCATAAGCATGCAAAGAAACCAGTTAGGATGCTCTGTGGTGGGTTCTGATTGGTGAATGACGGGCACAATTCAGGCAGCAGAGTGAAGACGGAATGGCGTGCTGCGTTCTGGAGCAACTTCTCAGGTGGAATCCTAGGGTGAGTTTCTGATTTAAAGGGTGCAGTTCAGAAGAGGCGGGCCTGAGGAAGGAAGTGAGTTTGAGGGAGAAGCCACAGTCTAGCTTCTTGGTAGCAGAACCACCCCACAAGGATGCTTTATTAATCATGTGGGATTAAATTTTCTTCTAAATCTATTTTCAACTCTTAAGAAAATGTGAACTTTTACATTCAAATTTAGATTTGCTGTTCTTTGGGGGTTAAAAAAAATAAAAAACAACCTTAAGAATATGGATTTATGGATTCTAAGAAAGCCATAACAGCTGGAGCTATGCATGGAGTTCAGCGCAGTACCAGAAGAACCCTCATCAGAGGTTCATGATGAAACCCCAGGATTTTTACTTATTATCTGTTTTTTCATTGTTGTTTTGAGACTGGGTCTTATATTGTCCAGACTGGCCTCAAACTCGTTTTCATCCTTCCTCTACCTCTCAAGTCCTGGGACCACTTGGCTCATAAAAGTATTTTTGTTGGGCTCCCTGAAGTTATGGTTGTGCAAACCATGGGAGTCAACACACTCACTTGGGCAGAGAAGGAAGGTTGAATCCCAGACAATGGCTGCATCTCAGGATGAACAGAGCAGAAGACAATGGCAGAAGGACTTAGGAAAGATAGACCAGAGAGTAAAAACACAGTGGAAACAGAGAAACAAGACAGGAAGCCTGCTATCCAGGGCCACTCAAAAGCCCTGTGGCAGGATGGGAGTACGCTGGGCCAATACATCTGTGCACTGCTTATGTGTGTGTGGGGGAGTGGTCAGTGCCTATCAATGTTGAAGGGACAATTCATATACCACAGTGGCTTCGGGAGCAATTCTCAGCATCTGGCCTAGACAGAGTAAATGGTACCCTCCGGCACTTTATTGTTTGTTAAAGTGAAGGAGAAATAAATATTCTTCCATAGAGTTTCAGGGAAATGAACCACAGTTCACCTGTGCTCTGGAGGCCTGGGGAACAGTTCAAATGATTAGACACCGACAAACGTCCGAAGAAAACAAGCAACATCCAGCTCGAGTAGGAGAGGAGAGCCACCCCACGCTCTCCGTGACTTTCCTCAAGGGGAAGATGTTCTAAGAGTGGGCATAAATGATCAAAAGGGGGATTTGTGGACCTGTCTTTAAATTGCTCATTATTTTAATTAGGAAAATGATTTCCTGTATTACTTGTGAAACTGGAAGTTGATTCGGGGCCCAGGACAGTTGATTTGGTGTTTTGCAAGGGCCATTTTAGAACAGAGAAATGGAAGCGAGGACATTTATAGTGAGGAGAGGGTAGGGGTGAGGAGGGAGAGAGAAGCAGAAGTGGAAAGTAACGGAAGAAGAACTTAAGACCACAGACAGGCTAGCGTGAGGCGAAGGGAGTCGGGGGCCACTGTTAGTATTCACAGCAGTAGGCACGGTGTGCAAGCGTCTCTGTGGTGTGTAACCGGGTACAGCTGGCTGGTACGGCACTTGTAATCCCAATTTTGGAGGATTCCACACTGTTCCACAGTGGCTGCACATTCCCGTCTGAAAGCGTGAGGGCTCCGCTCTCCCCACATCCTTACCAACGTTTGTTGTCATTTGTTTCTGTGATGACACTGGGTGAGATGACGCCTCTCTGTCAGTTTGCTTTTAACAGGGTGACAAAGAAGCTTAACCAAAGGATCTTTTTGCCTTCTTCCTGGAAGGCGATGCTTCCACATAGAGCAGCGGGACCCATTTCTAAGTCCGGGTCACGCTTGCAGTGTGTACCAGCTCTTCTGATGCAGGAAGGAAGTTGGTGGGAAAACAAGACTGTTTGCTCCTTGGGATGGACACATTCTCCATACAAAGGCTCACGAGGGGCAAAGGCTGCTTGGGTTTAGCGCTCAGGAAGACAGCTGTGATTAGCTGTCTCTATTTGTGGAGCAGACACAGAGTTGTTAAAAATCAATGTTTTCTGTAGATGTAACCAACCGTCTTATTAAATAAGAAACACAGAAACAATGTAAAAGAGAAAGCCGAGAAGTCAGAGCTCAGAGCTAAAATCTCACCCTTCCTCCTGCTGTCCCAGCTTCGCGAAAAGAGACCTACTTCCTGTCGGTTCGTATTTTTAAAGTATGTTGTTCTGCCTTCTCATTGGTTGTAAACCCAAACACATGACTGCCTCGTCACTGTCTGAATGTACAGCCCCCTGGGTCTTAAAGGCATATGTCTCCAATGCTGGCTGTATCCCTGAACACACAGAGATCTTATGGGATTAAAGGCGTGTGCCACCACCGCCACACTCTTGCTATGGCTCTAATAGCTCTGACCCTGAACACACAGATATCTATGGGATTAAAGGCGTGTGCCACCACCGCCACACTCTTGCTATGGCTCTAATAGCTCTGACCCCCAGACAACTTTATTTATTAACATACAATCAAATTAATATTTCAGTACAAATCAAAATAATATTTCAATACAATTAGATTACCACCACAGTTTTCAGATTGTTAAAATTTAAAGTGAAGTAATTGATTTAGCAGTGCTGGGCCATACACAGAGCCATTGCTCTGCAGTTGGGCCAAATCCCCAACTTTGGTTTCTTGAGATGGAGTCTTACTTTGTGCATTAGAATGGTCTAGAACCCATGGTCCTCCTGTTCCAGCCCTCTAGCTGCTAGGACGAGTCAATATACCAGCCTGCCTTCCTTCCTTCCTAAATTTTAAATCATGGGAAGTAGAAGAGAATATACTCTTCTTACTTAGGGTTTTTAGTGCTGTGAAGAGACACCACGACTACGGCAACTCTTATAAAGGAAAACATTTAATTGAGGTGGTTTGCTTACAGTACAGAGGTTCAGTCCATTATTATCACGGTGGGGAGTATGGCAGCATGCAGGCAGACATGGTGCTGGAGAAGGAGCTGAGAGTCCTACATCTTGCAGGAAACAGGAAGTCAACTGAGACACTGGGGGGCCATCCTGAGCATAGGAAACCTCAAAGCCCGCTCCCACAATGGCACACTTCCTCCAGCAAGGCCATACCAAGTCCAACAAAGCCACACCTCCTAATAGTGCCACTCCCTGTGAGATTATGGGGGCCAATTACATTCAAGCTACCACAACACTTTAAAGCATTTTATTTTTATTATTTTAAATTATGTATGTAGCCGGGTGGTGTTGGCACAGGCTTTTAATTCAAACACTTGGAAGGCAAGGGCAGGCAGGCCTCTGTGAGTTCGAGACCAACCTGGTCTATAGCGTGAGTTCCAGGATAGCCAAGGCAACACAAAGAAACCTGTCTTCAAAAAACAAAACAAAACAGAACAGAACAAAACAGAACAGAGCAAGAACTGTCCTGGCAGTCTCTGCTTGTGTGTTTCCCACTTCTGCAGAGCCGGACTCTTGGTCAACAGTGAATCAGCTGAAAAATAACCGAATGAATCCCCTCTGTGACAGGAGCCCGAAATCAGGCCATGCACTTGTCTTCCTACAGGACTGTCGTAGAGCTTTTCTGTGTGCTCATCGTTCCAAACTGAAGTAGAGGATGGCAGCCGCAGAGACTGGGAAGGCTGCAATGAAAACAGGAAGTTATTGCACCCTGGGAATAGTCTGGAAATGAAGTTTCAAAACTTGCATCGTGTTCAGTTGGACACAGGCTCACTCCCAGGTTGACTCATACATGTAAATACTCATGACTCTGTCAGGACTCTCTCTCTCTCTCCTTTTCCAAAACGCCGAGTGTACAATGTGAGTGAGTCACCTTTGGATCCAGAGCACAGGGTCCTCCTCTTCAGCCTGGACTTGTCTTGTTCTCCGGGGTCCTCTGACACCCCACCCTGTTCCCTCCATGAGAAGATCAGAGCAGAGCTGTGGCATTCTGATCCACTCCTTGTCTCCCTGAAGAGCTGACTTCTGACCCGGAAAGACAGCTGAGGTGGTGAAGTCTTTAACACGAGGACATGAGTTTGGTCTTAAGAAGAGGAGCAGGGGGGGAAACATTCGGACGTGGCAGTGTGTACCTGTAATCCCAGGTCTGGGGAGGTAGAGACAGATGGGTGCTTGGGGCTCAGTGGCTGGTCAGCCAGCCTAGCTGAATTGACAGTTCCAGGTCCTAGTGAAAAACCTTTATCAAACAAACAAATAAAAAAAAGGTAGGTGGCTCTTGAGGAATGACTCACCCAAACCCAAAGCTTGCCAAAGCTGTTCTCTGGCCTAAATGGGAGAGAGAGCGAGGGGGGTGGGGGGAACGAGACTCCGTGTATGTGTGTGTGTCAGAAAGAGAGTCTAAGACATGACTTCCTTTCCTGTTCTGTGTGCTTGAGGTCACTGGGCACTTACCTGACTTGCTCTCTGGCATAGCTCTGGTTACTGGAACAGCACCAGCATCCAGCAGGTGCACCTCCCTCTGTGGTTCTTGAGTAAACACAGGTGCATTGGTTTGTCTATTGTCCTGCAGTAAGTTCTTACAGATGTAGTGCCTGGAAACAACACTGCCCGCTTTTATTTCTGCTGTGATAAAGACCATGGCCAGAAGCCACTGGGGAAGGAAGGCTTGGTTTCATCTTCGTCTCCAGGTAACAATCTGTCACCGAGGGAAGTCCGGATGGGAACTCAGGGGCGGAGCTGAAGCAGAGGCAGATGCAGGAATGCTGTCTCCTGGCTTGCTCCCCATGGCTTGCTGAGCCTGTTTTCTGTAAACCTTCTCTTCAGGTTGGCATGCTTGACTTCTGGGTGTTTGAAACTCTCAAATGCAGCTTTCAATGAAGGTTTCTCTGATCTTGCTAACTAAATTGGACCATGTTTCACTGTGCATTACCTTTCTTCTGTCTGTCTATCTATCTATCTATCATCTATCTATCTATCTATCTATCTATCTATCTATCTATCTATCTATCTATCTATCATCTGTCTATCTATCTATCTATCTATCTATCTATCTATCTATCTATCTATCTATCTATCTATCTATCTATCTATCTGTCTATCTAATCTTCCTACCTATCATCTATCCACCTATCACTTAATCATCCACAGAGGAACAGAATCTTTTTATGTAGATCAGCCTGACCTCGAACTTCAGGCCCACCTCCCTCTGCCTTTCAGATTTGGGGGTTGCCGAGTGTCAGCAAGCCTGGCTTCTCTGCCTTGTTTCTGGTAGTTCTTTTTTCTTCTTTTGTCTCTGCTTTTATTTTAATTTGGAACACCCTGTTTCTTGACACCACTGAGTTGCTGCTCGCTGCTGTCTCTCTTTAGTCGCTTACACGCTCTTCGAAGTCACGTGCTTGCCATTCTACCTAAGAAACCAGAACAAGGCTTCATATACAGCAGCGTCTCTGTGTGTGCTGGACGGACGAACGAAAGCATGGGCGAGCAAGGGGACGTGCTGCTGGGAGGTGCGGGGTCTCTGAGGGCTACTTTGCTTTTGTGGTTTTTTTCATGACTTTCTTCTGTTATAGTTAGTACCTTCTATTTCTGCTTTGTAGAGTTCGTTTGCTTTTATTTTCTACATGACACATACTTGGGCCCTTGATTACTGCAGAATTTTTTTTACACCGTGTGAAGATGTGTTGCTGTGACTGTTTGATAAAGAGCTGAATGGTCAATAGCCAGGCAGGAGAGAATAGGCAGGACTTCCAGGCAGAGAGAGGAAGTTGGGATGAATCTAGAAACTGAAGAACTCGGACATACACTGCAGAGGAGAGGTAACCAACCAAGCCACATGGCAGAATGTAGATTGATACAAACAGATTAATTTAAGTTATAAGAGCTATTGGGGGAAAAGTCTAAGCTAGGGCCAAGCTTTCATAATTAATAATAAGTCTCAGAGTCATTACTTGTGAGCTGGTGTCCCAAAGAAAAGTCTGATTATACTTGATTTTTATTCTCTCCTCCTTTCTAATAAATGTATTTAAATAGAAAAATTTGCTTTGTGTTTGTTTGTTTTGTTTTTTGAGACAGGGTTTCTCTGTGTAGCCCTGGCTGTCCTGGAACTCACTCTGTAGACCAGGCTAGCCTTGAGCTCACAGAGATTCGACTGCCTCTGTCTCCCGAGTGCTGGGATTAAAAGCATGTACCACCACTTTCTGGCAAAAATTTGCTCTTTAGGTAAATCAGTATTTTGATATGGTAAAGGTTCATTTAGTCAAAACGCTTGTGTGTGTGCACCATGGTTTAGGTATGGAGGTCAGAGGACAATCTCAGGTGTTGCTCACTGATTTCACCTTGTTTGAGACATGGTCTCTTACAACAGCAGCTGCATACACAGTGCTTGCAGGCCTGCACGATTCCGCAGTCGTTCAGGAAGGTCTTCTGGGGAGGTTGTCAAGTACCAGACAGGCCTGCAGCACTCAGAGCTCCAGTTAACCTGACTTGGACGGGAATGTGCTAGAACCTTTCAACATTCCCAAGACTTGTCTCCTTATGTCCCCTCCAGGATGACTGACCTGCCAATTTTCCTCAGTTAACATGATTCTGGAGCAGCCCAGTCTCTGTCTCCCATCTCATTGTAGGAGTATTGGGATCACAGACACACATTAGCTTTTCATGGGCTCTGGGTTTGCACATCAAAAATGCATTATCCACTGAGCCACATCCTGCACCCATGAAATGGTTTCTGTTTTCCATTGGAATTTGGTTTTAAAGCTGTGAGTTTTCAGAATCATTTTATTCCATTTCCAACAACTTAGACGTGTTCTCTTCTGCTATTGATTTCAAGCTAATTCCACCGTGGTCAGGAAACATGCCGAATTTGTGTTTATTCTTTGAAGTTTCTTGAGGTCAAGTGTACACGAAGTTGATCAAAGTTCTTCATTCTTTTTGGCTTTTGTCTTGTTTTCAGTTACAGACAGTGTTAAAGAGCCTGCCACTGTGTGTGGATTTCTTGACTTTGCCCCTTAGATTTGGCAGTTTCTGCTTCTTGCATGTTGAGGCTATCTTTCTAGGTACTTAGACAGAATTGATTTGCCTTTCCAGAGAGCATGATGAATTTTTTTTTGCTATTATAAAATATCTCTTTTTATTTATATTGCTTCTTTCCTTAAAATCGACTTCACTTGATACTGGAATAGCTAAGGCAGCCTTCTTTAGGTTGATACATTCATGTGATATGTTCCCACATTAAAAAAATATTTATTATGTTCTGTTTGTATGTGTGTGTTGCGGGGGGGGGGGGGGGGGGGGCGGCGGCGGCGGCGTTGTCGTCCATGTGTACCATACCACTCATGTGAACATCAGAGGACAAGTTGCAGGAATTGGTTTTCTCCTCCCAGCATGTGGGTCCCAGGGATCAAGTTCAGGTCATTAGGCTTGGTAAGCAACTTCCTTAACTAGCCGAGTCAATTTGCAGGCTTGGGCTGGCCTCAGACTCTTCCTTCCTTCCTTCCTTCCTTCCTTCCTTCCTTCCTTCCTTCCTTCCTTCCTTCCTTCCTTCCTTCCTTCCTCCCTCCCTCCCTCCCTCCCTCCCTTCCTTTCTTTCTTTCTTTCTTTCTTTCTTTCTTTCTTTCTTTCTTTCTTTCTTTTTCTTCCTGTTTTGTTTATTTGTTTTTTCGAGACAGGGTTTTCTCTGTGTAGCTTTGCGCCTTTCCTGGAACTCACTTGGTAGCCCAGGCTGGCCTTGAACTCACAGAGATCCTCCTGCCTCTGCCTCCCGAGTGCTGGGATTAAAGGTGTGCGGCACCGCCACCGCCGCCACCACCCAGCTTTCTTTTTCTTTCTTTCTTTATGTGCATTGACATTTTTGCCTGCATGTATGTCTGTGCCAGATTACAGAGAGTTGTGAGCTGCCATGGGCTTCTAGGAATTGAGCCCGAGTCCTCCGGAAGAGCAGCCAGTATTCTTAACTGCTGAGCCATCTCTCCAGCCCCCGGCTTCAGACTCTTAATCATCCAGCCTTCACCTCATTAGCATAGCTTACTGACACTGGTCAACCCCACTGCACAACTGCAGGAATAGTTTCATCTTTAATTTTCACCCTTTCTGAATGTTTGTGTTCAGATGCCCCCTAGAATATAGTTGTCTTTTTTCCCCCCATTTAGTATGAAATCTCTTCGATTGATTTTTTGAGATAGGTTTCTCTGTGTAACAGCCCTGGCTGTCATGGAAATCACTCTGTAGACCAGGCTGGCCTCTGACTCACAGAGATCCACCTGCCTCTGCGGTTCAAGTGCCCCAGCATTAAAGACATACACCATTACCACCTGGCTTCTTCTTTTTATTTGTAAGTGTGTGTGTGTGTGTGTGTGTGTGTGTGTGTGTGTGTGTGTGTGTGGTCTGTGCACGTGAGCGCAGGTGTCTGAAGAAGCCAGTGGCATCAGGTTCCTTTGGAGCTGGAGTCACAGGCAGTCCTGAACCACAGGCTGTGCCCTGGGAACAGAACCCAGGTCCTCTGCAGCAGTAACCTGTCCTCCTAGCCGTGGAGACATGTCACCAGCCCCTGGGATGAAAGCTTTGAATGGAAGTATTTAGTTTGTTTATACCTAATGTAATTATTAATACATTAGAAACACAATGCTAATGTATTATTAGCTGTTTTCATACACACACCACATACACGGACACACATACATGAATGCACACACAAACATACAGAAACACACACACACACACCACACCCGTACATACATGAGTGCACACACATACACATACATACACACAAATGCACCTTTGTTGGTAGTATATTAATTTTGTTGTTGTTTTTCTGAAAGCATATTTTGTCTTCAATTCTGACAAGCGTATTTTATTTGGTGCAGGATTTTTCAACCTTCCTTCTCCTCTCCCTTCCCCTTTCTCCCCTCTCTTCTTCCTTGTTTTTTTGTTTTTGTTTTGTTTTGAGACAGGGTCTCACTATCTTCCCTGGGTGTTTCTCTCCAGCTCCCATCTGCTGAAAGTGCATGGCCAGTCTAGGTGTTTTCTGTTGTCCTTATTGCCAGGTCCTACGATGCTTCCAACAACGTTTTAAGTGTATTTTTTATGTTTGTAGTTGTATTCAGAAGGGGAAGGTATTTTACATATCAACTGACTTTGGTTTCCCCCCAGGTAATATTGGAGACTGGAGGATGGAGGGAAGGTTTATGTGTGGGGTGGAGGAGGGGCTTTACTTAGGAGGAGAGACCCTCAGCGTCCAGCTTGGTGGCACTAACTCTAATTCTGGCACTTGGGGGCTGATATATATACATAGGGGAATTTTGAAACTGAGAGCAGCAGGGCTGCATAGCTATGTCCCATCTTAGAACAACAAACCGAAGAGATGGACCCCAGGTTAGCAGCAAGAGGAGATCCAGGTAGGTGGACCCCAGGTTAGCAGCAAGAAGGGATCCAGGTAGGTGGACCCCAGGTTAGCAGCAAGAGGGGATCCAGGTAGGTGGACCCCAGGTTAGCAGCAAGAGGGGATCCAGGTAGGTGGACCCCAGGTTAGCAGCAAGAGGGGATCCAGGTAGGTGGATCCCAGGTTAGCAGCAAGAGGGGATCCAGGTAGGTGGACCCCAGGTTAGCAGCAAGAGGAGATCCAGGTAGGTGGACCCCAGGTTAGCAGCAAGAGGGGATCCAGGTAGGTGGACCCTAGGTTAGCAGCAAGAGGGGATCCAGGTAACTGACAGGATGACATTCTCTTAAACAGCACACCTGGGAAATGGTGATCTTTCTCCTGCTTGCTAAGGAGACACTTCATGAAGGGCCTGAGAATTCTCCTCTGGGTCTGAAGAGAAAGGCCTAGAGTGCTGATTTCTTAGGCAAGTTTCCCAGAATTGCCCCACACTCTAGATGTCCTGTCTTGTGGTTGACTTAAACTATGCTGCTTTTGCCCAGCTCTTTCTCATCAAGCCTCCTGTTTGGTTCAAGAGGCTCTTTGTTTGCAAAGCCATTTAACCATCCCAAGACCTTGGCCATGGGACCTGGTTTTTCAAGGCCCAAATTTATGGGAACTGAAGAAGTCTGTCCTGCAGAAGGAGGGACATAAAGTTTTAGCTCTCACTGGGCTGAGGCCTAATTTCGTGCTTGTATTCTCAGAATCATTGCATACTTGTGAGGACTGGCCAGCAAAGATCCCTAGATGGGGTGGGTGAGTGGATGGGGTATGTGAAGGTGGACACTCAGAGGGGTGACTCTCCAGTTCCAGCTCTGTCCTAACTTACGAAAAGGAGATGTTTTCATAAGACTTTGAAGAGAAGTCTGGAGGCAGATCTTAGACAAGTAGTAAAAAGAAGAAGAGACACTTTTTAGCCGGTTAGTGTGTACGTGTGCATTTGGGTGCATATGTATGTAATACACACATGTGTGGAGGCCAGAGGTGGACACTGAGTATCAATCTCAACTGAGGCAAGGCCTCTCATTGAACCTGAAGTTCACCTATTTGGCTAGACTGGATGGCCAGTAAGCCCCAGGGCTGTGTCTCTGCCTGCCCAGCTCTGGAGTTAGAGGCGGGCGCCCCTACATCTGGATTTGTATGATGTGCTGGGCATCGAAGCATCGAACCGCAGTCCTGGTCCTTAAGGCTTGAGCAGCAAGCACCCCTCCCATTGGGCTGTCCTCCCACAGCCAGAGATGTCAATGGCCTGACGACCTTTTCACTTTCAGATAGCTGACTTTCAGCTCCAGTGTCTCCATGGAAACGAGCGCTTAGTAGGTACCAAACACGCCCCAGCCCCACAATCACTCATCTCTGGCTAAGCATCGCTGAATCTCCATCACCTTTTGGTGAGGGGGCTTTGCTCCTCACCTCCATGGCAGGAAAGCCAGGCTTGAAGACCTTAAGCTCAGGGCCACATGGCTAGTGAGTAGCAGAACTCCATTCCAGCGGAGGCTCTGTGGACTCGGGGCCTGTGCACTAACTGTAACCACCACTCCGTTCTTTTTTTTTTAAGTGTTTATTTTCTTTTTAAGGGTTTAAGAATCTTTAAATTAACTTTAAGTTGGTGTACAAAATACTGGGTTCATCCCGACATTTTCACACCCTTTCTGCCACCCTTCCTTCCTGCTCTGTTTATCTCACGCTTCCCCACGACAGTCCTCCTCTGGCTTTCATGCCCCCCTCCCCTATTTCCGTCTATCCCCACCCCCACCCCATAGTTTGTCTTCCCACGTCACACATACTTAATACAATGATCTCCAGTCCCAGCCATTTTGGGGGAAAATGTCACAATTCCATTTTTCTTTACAGACGAGTAAGACTATTATATATACACAGCACATCCTCTTTATCCATTCACCTGTCGATGGGCATCAATGCTGCTTCCGTAGCTTGGCTGTTGTGAATAACGTAGCAACAAGCATGAGTGCCCAGGCGTCTCTGCGCCATGCTGACCTAGATTGCCCAGGCATATTCCCAACACTAACTTTGTTTGTTCTGAAGATAAAACAGTAGGCATGCCATCGTGACCATTCCATACATCTTCATTTCCTGAGACCCACGTAAGGGCTGGGACCTCACTCCAGCTACAACCAGCTCTCTGATTATGCTGTGGTGTCTCCAGGGTCCTCTTTCCAACCTCCTGTTCAAACTGCCTCTCCTGATTCCATTGCCGACAGCTTCTGGGTCTGTTCAGCCGGGGGGTCGGGGGTGGGGGTGTCACTGATGGGTGTGTTTCCTTACCATCCCTTCCAGCCACAGAAAGGCCATACTTTCTGAGGCACCCTGGCTCCAGCTGTCCTCAGCCACCTCCTGGCGTTGTTTCTCACAGGCACTCACACTCTCTCCTACCATACCAACGCCTCCTCCATCCGTCTCTCTCTTGTTTCATTCTCTGGAACTCTCTGCTGCGGGCTAGCCTTCTCTCAACCCTCCAGAATGTCAAAACCATTGCCCACATCCAGTTTTCACCACCAAACTATTGGCATGGTCTCTCTCAGCCTTCTTGAGATGTCTAGTATCGACACGGCCCCTGCCCCAGGAAGGTGAGACACTAGCGGTTTATTGGGGAAGTGATGGGGGGCAAATGTGTAGCCATGGGCATGCCACTCGCTACTGTGCGTGCCCACTAAGGACCCTGCAGGGATGTGGAGAGGACACCTTAAAGTTGTCCACAGAGAGACGGGAGATTCACATGCCATCTTCCCTCTCTCACTGGGGAGAGTTGGCTCTGGGGACAAACTTTCAGAGATTTCCAGAACACTCTGAAGGTAGGTTGACCAAGCTCTGACGGCATCTGCAGAAGGCCACCGAGAAGGGGAGCAGAGAACGAGGAACTTCTGAGATGAGAAGCCGTTAGTACTTCCTGGGAACTCTGAGGTGGGCTGAAGAGATGGGGCTGGGCAGCTACAGACTCTATTGCCATGGAAACCTTCTCATATTGTTGCAACCAAGGAAAGTCAAAGGCAGATCGATTTCTTCTCCCCAGAAAAACAGGTATACTTCAGAATGGGACATGATCCGGGAGCTTCCCCTGCCCTCTAATGAGCCGGAGAGGGGACAGGATGAGACAAGGCATCCCAGACCGAAGGCCTTCACACAAGAGAACACCCATGCTCTCCCCAGGCCAGATGCCATCTGCAATCAATACCTCTTGCTGTGCACTGCTAACCTGGCCACTGAGCTAGCATGCCCTAGATGGTTTCTCATTGGTCTGCTCTCAACCTCCGAATCATTACCGTGCAGACTCAACAGAACAAATGAAGGTCTCCGACTTGTCCAAGCTCTCTGAGCCTTGCACTGAAACTATGGATCCCTCCAGTGGATGGCTGGGCCTGAGTCCAATCAACACTGACACTTAGAAATGAATGCTTCTGTGGGTGTCTTTTTAATGGTTAAATCCACTGATAGGTTTTATCTAAGTAGATTTTTTTACATAAAAAGATTTTATTTTTAATTATGTGTATATGTGTGTGTTTGCATATGTGTATGAGTACAGTGTCCTAGAGGACAGAAAGGGGTGCCCCATCCCCTGGAGCTGTAGTTACAGGCAGTTGTGATCCACCCCATGTGGGTGCTGGGAACCAGACTCATGTCCTCTGCGAGAACAGTACATATTCTTAACCACTGAGCCATCTCTCCAGGCCCTAAGTGTATATTTCTTATAGTCACTACCTAAGCTTAAAAAGAAATTATGCATTTTTAATTAATATCTGATGGATAGTTAGTCATGTGGTAAATACTGCCTGAATATTAGGCCCTACCTGAAGCCAAAATGCCAATTTAATTATGTCACCCCTGTAACTCATATCTCTTCTATGGCTGCCTATTGAGAGAGAGGGAAGGATGGCAGGAGAGAGAGGAGGAGGGAGAGGGAGAGGGAGAGGGAGAGGGAGAGGGAGAGGGAGAGAGAGAGAGAGGGAGAGAGAGAAGCATGAATGTTTGGGATCAGAGTCCTGCTCATGTTAAGCACATTGTCTGCCACAGAAACTGTATTCCCAGCTTATAGATAGTTTCACAGTCTTATAGCACACTCCTACACCTTCGGGAAGATCCATTCTGTGCTGCCCTCTGGCCCCTCCAAGGCAGGCTATCCCGCCAGCCGGCCAGCTGCATTGAACTACTCAGTTCACTCTGGGGAGTCTACACTCAGGCACTTCCTGTTCCTCTGGGAACCCTTGGCCAAGCCTTCTTCATTCTTCCTGAATTAGCTCAACTGTCCCCTCTGCAAAAGGCCACCGACCATCCAAGTGGCCTTGTCACAGTGCTTTCTCTCAGTCCCACGCTGTCACATCCTCAGACAATCGTCACCGTTCTTTTCCTTCCTGTGTCTCCCGCAGACCTTTAAGAGCTGCTGTTGGCAGGGCCGGGGGGCAGGGCCGGGGTGGGGGGCAGGGGGGGGGCAGCTCAGCTGTAGAGGGCTTTCCTGCCATGCACAAGGCCCCACGGTTTGATCCTCGGGGGCCATATAAACTAGGTGCAGTGACGCACACCTGGAATCCCAACATCAGAAGGCAGAGTCTAGAACAGCAGAAGTTTCAACTCACCCTTGGCTACATCATGAGTTCAAGACCAGCCCAGTACGCATGAGACCCCCGTCTCTAAAACATACAAATAATAGTTTAGCTTGGGTTTCAGCCTTGGACAACAGCGCTTTTGCTCTCTGTAGGCTCAGGTGGTTTTCTCGTCTGTAAAATGGGGAGGAAACAAGGCCATCTGCTTGCTGCACAGTTGTATCCAGCTTCTAGGGAAGGTCAGTACCGGCTTTTGTAATTTGTGCCTTCAGGGCCAGTCTTTGGACTGCATACTCGGTGGGCACTTCAGGATGTGGTCTCTCTCAGGGGTTTTCACATTTTCTTCTACATTGGAACTGCCTGAAGGCTCCGTAAGGACACAGGTGCATGGGTCCCACCCCGGGAATTTTTGGCCAGAGCATCTGGATTAGAGTAGGAGGACACTACAACCCCATCAAGCCCTCAGTCAATGCTGTGGCTGCTGCTCCAGGGCCATCCATTGAGAGTCACTGAGCCGGCCACCTGGCATTCGGAGCTAAGCGAAGCTCACCCTCAAGCATATGGTGATCTGTTCTCAGGGCTAGCAGTTGTGGAATATCTATCTATCCATCTAGCAGTTCAAGTGACATTTACTGAGTATCTGCCAGTATCCACGAAACACAAAAATGTCCTGTTCCGGAGAAACCTACAGTCCAGTAACTATGCTTTGGGGCTAAGCTTCGGCTCACACAGGCCCTATGGCTAACAGAGACTTTGTAGAAGCGGTTGGTTTGGGGTTCATGGTTAACTACCACAGTCATCGTAGCTGCCTTCTCAAGGTTGAGGTCACTCAAACACTCAGGTGAAACTAATTATAATAATCCCATAATCCCTTGCCTACAGTGGCACTTCTCACCTGCCACTAGTTTTAGTCCAAAGTTAACCCACAGAACAAGGCAGTGCAAAGCCTCTTGGGACCAGAGCCAGGCTGTGGCACACCTGTTATATGTAAGGGTGTATTTCATTATCAGCCAGAAGTCTGCAAGAACCAGAGCGAAGGCTGTCGCATAATGCCGTGTGTGCCATGATAAATATCAGTATTGCTAGTATTAGCAGCTGATGTGAGAAGGGGGCTTCTGTTGTGGCTGTGGGTTCCTATGCTGGAATGGCTGTTGTTTACTGAGTACTGATAGTGTGTTAGCTACTGCACTGTTAGCTGTGACCCCTGTAATCCTCACCGTTTATTGCTGGAGGAAGTAGAGATGGGAATTCATTTGATCTCTAGTCGGGTGTGTTGGGGGAGGGGAGTCAGGGTGAGAGGTAAGGTCAGGCTGTGGAGCATGATAGAAGCTGCAAGGTTGCTTGCAAGTTTGGCAATTCCACATTCTTCCTTAAGCGTTCTGCAGGGTGGTGCATAAAGGAACAGAAAACCTACCTAGCTCATCTTGATTCGGAGGGCTGTGGGGATCATAGATAGGAAGTGGCCAGTTTGTCCTAATTCTTCCACTTCTCCCAGTGAAACCCGACTGTATTCTAGAAGTTAATCAACAGACTCTTAATGTTCCTTTCTTAGGTCCAAATTCCTGGCGAGGCAACAGAAGAAAGCGCCTTGGTCAGTTTGCAGAACGCAGGTCCTGGAGCGCACCCATGTGGTCGCATTAGGTAAAAGCGTTTGAATGACGTCTCTCCCAAGCGCTCCCTTCAAAGGCAACCATTGCCAGATGTGCAGCTGGGGCCATTTTGTCAGGAAGCACCCATTTGGAAATCTGAAACAAACCCATACAGGTTCCTGCCCACCGGCTCCTAAGAAAATGCAACGAAGCAGTTAAATTAAGTGTGTGTGTGTAGGGGCGAGGGCCCGGGGTGGGGGGACGGCACACAGACGTAAGTTAGACAGTGCTTTGGGAAGGTTGTGTGTCAGGCAGCAGGGCCGCTGCCCTTGTTTCTGTTAAATCACGTGGTTCGCTTCTGCCGGGCAAGTTAGAGGCTCCAGGGTGCAGTGGAGCCAGGGGTAGCTTTAAGGGTGGCGCTGCAGAGGCCCAAAACTTCCAACTTCCCGAGAAGCATCCCTAGCCCTGGCCCAAAGACCCCTATGATCAATGTTTGGAAGTTGTTGCTGCCGTCTTGCTTTGTCTCGCTAACGGGCAGTGGTTTTTCAGGGGACCATGCTGCTCCGTTTTCAACAGCGCGAACACGGTCCGACCAGGGAAGGACCGGACTCTGTTCACTGCGCTTACTTAAATGGCTCTGAAGAGGACAAGGAGAGGGTGGTTGGTTAAAGCGAGCCCTGCCAGCGCCCGGCACTCCTAATCTCGGGGTTTGCACCGTGGGAAGGTGGGTGACTTTCCTCGCAGGCAGGCCGGGAAGGATTTTTCTCTCCCTCTCTCGTTTGTGGTAATGACCACACCACTGCCCCCTCCACCCCCACAAGGCTGGGAATGGAACGCGCGGCCTCATTTGTGCTGGGCCAGTACTGTACCGTAGTGCTGCGCCCCAAACTCTGGTGTTATTGCTTCAGCCCCAGCTTGGGGCTGTGGGACAGAAGAGACCACACCTGCAGGGCCTGGACCAAGAGGCCTAGGCTTCTTCTGCATCTTTGAGGAGGAGCCAGAGGGGCCAGTCCTGGACTTTGTAAATTTAATGAGATCCCCATTGCCCAGTGTATCTGGACTGTTTGCATGGTGTTTGGGGGTAGAGGGTAAGGAAGAGAGAGACAGAGACAGACACAGAGACACAGAGAGACAGAGTCAGAGAGAGACAGAGAGACACATGAGGGAGACACACACACACACACAGAACCGTGTTTAAAGAGCAAAGAGCTACAAACAAACCCAGTACCCTCTCTGGCTTTCTTTTTCTCTCTATTTTTGGCAGCTCCTTAGGTCTGTGGCTCTTTCCTCAAGAGGATGAATCCAAGGGTGGCCTCGGGCTGCTGGGTACAGCTGCTCCTTTGAGGGAATTCTTTTACAGATATCAGTCAAAAAGTTTCTGTCAGCAGGAACTGGAAGGCATCACTGAGGGTGTGCACACACGTGTTGTGCACATGAGTGTGAGTGAGCGAGCGTGTGTGTGTGTGTGTGTGTGTGTGTGTGTGTGTGTGTATACACTTGCACGCACAGTGGTGGACATTTCATCTCACTAGCTCCATTCTTGGAAAAGCCACGTCTTCTTGGCAAGGGAGAGCAGACACTTCCCTGTGCACCTACAAATAAATCAGTAAATCATTAAATGACTCATCGTGACAAACCCAGCACTTTGTCCCCTCTCCTCCCGAACTGCTTAATTTTGTTTTCTCTTCTGGACTGTTCCGCCGCCTGTCAGATTTGCTTCCCGTTCTACCACCTCCACGGGGTCGCCTGCAACTTCTTACCCCCGCGTCCTCTAGTCTTTCTGCGCACATTTGTGGAGCGCCTGCTCTTTCTCACCCTACAGTGGCATGGGGTGTGGCAGTTAGTGTCTGCTGTGAATTCATCAGAAAGGGACGACAACGGAGAGCACACACGACTTTCACACGAAACACAAAACTTCCTCCTTAAACTGCAGCTGGGTTTAGGGTCCTTGCAGTAAATCCTTGCTTGAGTTTGGGGCTTCAATTTCCTGACCTTCGTAAAAACAAAAGCAAAACCACAAGTTCATTTCAGAGTTCCCTCTTCTTCGGCCCAGGAGAAGGGAGGGACCAGGAATAAGAGCCAGCGAGGGGCTTCTCGGAGCTTCTCCGCAAAGGGCCCCTCCCCCACCCCAACCTGTGTTTGGGTTCCAGGAAGTGGGAGGGCGCTGTTGCCTGGTGGCCTGAGTCGCTCTCCTCTGCTTCCGGACCTCCCTATCCTGCCTGAGAACATGTCTCATCTGAACCCCCAGCGCTGGTGCCCTGTAAGGTGAAACTGGCCGAGAGACTGCCACCTTCCCGTGGGCTGCTCTAGCCCAGAGGCTGGCCAAAGGTCACAGCGGGCAACACCCCCGGGCTTTGCAGGCGGAGGAGCTGGTCTCACTGATGGCAACTGGGAGGGACTGGGTCCTGTGGCCACTGCCCCCTCCCCTCCAGCTTTCCCGAGGTGTTTTTAGTAGCCTCTACCCCCACCCCAACCGGCTGAGGAACAGACAGTGATTTCTAACTCAGGTCAGGAGGACCCAGGAAGCATATTTAGCTTACAGGAAACCGCTTCTGGTCCAGTCAGTCTGTCAGCAGCCTGCAGGCCCATGCTGCCATCACTCCCTCCACATCTGGGGGTTTCCCTCCACATCTGGGGGTTTACAGACATGGCCCTTCTTCGGACACGTCTACCCGTTTCCTAGTCTGCTTAGGTATGGTCCCTATGCTCTCAGCCATGCCAGGACAGGGTAGTCTATGTTTATTTCTGACCCCTGTGAGAGTTCTCATGTAAGTGGGCTTGTGTGAACCAGGGTGAAGGTGGGTATGGATCTGTGTCTACTTGTGTGGATATGAGTGTGTGTGTGTGTGTGTGTGTGTGTGTGTGTGTGTGTGTGTGTGTGTGTAAAACCTGCCTGACTGGCAGGAGTGAATATATTCTAAAGGGACACCTTGATCCTCTTTGACAAACATACTACTGAAACAAATTACAGTTCCTCCAGGAGTCTCCTCATGGAAAAGGAAAAGGTTGAAGCCCCGGAGTTCCAGAGGAGGTGTTTGTTCACTGGAGAAAGTTTTACAGCTGGTGGGGCAGACTTGGAGCTAAGATAATGATGGCCAGGGCTGGACTGCTTGGCTATGTAGTCCTGTCTCCTATTTAAACCTTGCCCACTTCTCAGGACCCTGAAGAAGGGCTGTAGGGGTGGCAGAGGCTCACTGGATCTCTGTCCCTCTTCCCAGTGTGGCCCCATGGAGTACATCTCCCTTTTCTGGTTTTCACTATTAATCTGGCTCTTTTAATTAAAGGCTTATGGAGGACTGGTGGCCTGAACCTGTCTTGCTGGGGCAGAGACTGCGACCTTAAGTTCAGTCACTTGTGTGCACCAATCTATTCCTTTATATAACAGTTAAAAAAAAAAGATTTATTTGTTTTATGTATGAGTGCTCTATCTGCGTGTATGAATTTATGTCAGAAGAGGGCATCAGATCCCACTATAGATGGTTGTGAGCCACCATATGGTTGCTGGGAATTGAACTCAGGACCTATGGAAGAGCAGCCAGTGCTATTTATTTCTGAGCCATCTCTCCAGCCCCATATATATCAGCTTTCAAGAATGAATGTTCATGTACAGAAAGGTATCTGAACATGTGTGTGGGCATGTGTAGTGGACACTTTTCACCTGCTTGTAGAGAGCATCAGAGAGCTACATTTAAAGTTTAGAATAAAAAGGTTTTCTAAAATTCAATATATTTTTTATTAAATCAGAAAAAGAGAGGTACAATATACAGGACCATCAGTCAATCATACACTACTTTGCATTACACCTTAATGGACTCATGATTCAATTTAGTTCTCTATACAAGAATTAAAAAAAAACACCTCAAGTATTTGAATAATCTTCTGTCAATTTTTATTAACTGGGTTAGGGGGAGTATTTTTTTTTTTTAAAATCAGAAAACATCCTGAACACATTAGGCATTACAGACAGGCGTGAGATAAGCGTCAGACAGAGCAGATGAAGCGAACTCCTCAGGCATCTAAGAAACATTAATAATGAAATATTGCAGAGACAAATCTTGGTTAGGGGTACCGAATGCAAAGGGGAAAGTGGAGGTCTTGGCACCCCTTGGTGTCACAAAATAAACCTGCAACTTAATTTCATTTTGCCCTTGGTTTTTCTTTTAAAGTTGGTAATCCAGGCCCTTGTCCCTACACCTCAGAAATAATTGTTCCCCCAAATCATTGCAATCCCTCTCCAGTCAATCACTCCCTTTCCCGATAACTTTCAAGGGTCCTATTTGAAAATTGACTCTTACCCATTCATCTATATACCCTACACATTCCATTCCAAAAAGTAGGCAGATGCCCACAGGACCTGCCCAGAGTCCTCCTTCCTCCAAGTGTGAACTGAAACAAATAGGTCTTCCCTTCCCCGTTCAGGCTTAAGGGATGAGTCGACATCTTCTACAAAGCAGAATAATCTTTTTCTCATTTTTTTTTTTTTGCATTTTCCCTCTGCAACTTACTGGATACTGCCATCTTTTCATAACTTAACACAAATGCCTTTATCTACCTCCTCCATCCCACGCCTGGTACTCACCAGCTCTCCTGGATTAACTAGTTAACCTGCTAACCCATTTTTACAGTTATATTGCCAGGAAAGACTGGACCAGAGACGTAAATAATACACCTCAATCTACAACAATTCAGGTCGAAGTTGTAGGCAGAATTTCATTGGCTGGCCAGGAGAAAGACAAATATATACACAGAGTGAGTCTGGACGGGAGATGGAGTGGAGGAGGACCTGGTGGGAACTGAGTTGTTTGTTTACTTGGATTTTCCGACTGGTCCGATGGATACAGGGTCCGTCTGCACCTGAGCATCCAGCATCCGCTTTGGTCCCTGGAGAGAAACATAAAGCAGTCCATATAAAGCCAGCAGCAACAAGGAGGACTTACCGCATACTTATTCCAAGCTAGGTAATGTGCTATTTAAATACACCCTATTCGTGGGTAGATGTCCAGCTTCAGCATCTAGTGACGTTGCTATCTGGTTTTGTGAAATCTTAGACACATTATGATTTGATGTCTTTGCCTTTGCGATGAGAATATTTAAACATCTCAGAGGGTTGTTCCCAAGATAAAGTGGGCTCACACTGTGACACACTTAGAATAGTCCTGGGGTGGGAACTTCCTGTTGTAGCTCATTCTAGATACCTCATCTCTAGTCATTGTCAAGCAACTCATTCTTTCACTGTCTCACAAAATGGAGCTCTGATTTATTCCTCATCACTATCTGGAGTGATCTTACTATCTTTACTCTGGCATCTTCCTCCTCTGTGGATTCTGTCTGCTGCATCCTCAGGGCCACCCAAGTTCCTGGCATGTGGAAGGTGCACCTTACTGCTGTCCTGGTGTGGCAGGTGGACACATGCAGGAACTGTTACGACTGTACTACTGTATTTTCTGTCAAGTGTTACTGAGACACAGTCAAACTAGCCCTTCCTGCACACAGTTCCATGAGCTCCCATTAGTACAATGGTCATGTCAGCACCACCTAAATCAAAATACATACCACCCTTGTCTCTGCCCATCTCCCAAATATTGGCTGTCCTAGAATGCGGTAATGCATTGTGTCCCCCAGTATACTGTGTCCCCCAATAAAATTATCTGAGATTCAGAGGAAAAAGCCAGCTACTATAGTAAACAGAAGTCAGGCAATAGTAGCACACACCTTTAATCCTATCACTTGGGAGGCAGGGATCTGTCTGGATCTCTGTGAGTTCAAGGCCACACTGGGAACAGAGCCAGGCATGGTGATACAAGCAGGGAGCTGGTGGCACACGCCTTTAATTCCAGCACTAAACATAGAGGTCTAGAGGTCTGTACAGACAGACAGGAAGTGACAGAGCTGAGCAGGAAGAGGAAGTGATGTAGCTGGGCTGAGAGAGCAAATGAGGGAGCAGAACAGAAAGGCATATAGGTGTGGGTATATAGGAAGTAGGTCTCTTTGGAGACTGAGGTGTTGGTGAGGTGAGGTTAGATTGTGTCTTTTCCTATTTCCCTGGTCTGTCAGGTTTTCACTCCTATATCTGGCTCCATGTTTTTTTTTTTTTTTTTCTAATTGAATAAGACCGTTTAGCAATTCATTTACACTAGAACTCACTATTTAGTCCAAGTTGGCCCTGGTCTCACAGCAATCCTCCTGAGAGTTAGGATTTTAGGCTTGCACCATTATGCCTATTTTCCAGGATTTCATACCAACAAGTAAGAGAATCCTTAGCCTTTGAACACAGTTTCTTTCCTGACACATGTGAGCTGAGATTTATACATGTCACATGGATTGGAAACAGTTACTGGTGGCTCTTTCTTCAGTATAAAGTAGAACCTTACAAAATAGGATCGTTCACAGAGCACATAAAGGTATACAGAGCACAGTTTAATACTATAGTAGTAAGTTATATAAAGGGAATAGTGTGATATACTATATATAACATAGGATAGTATATATTACAGAATATATACATACTATCTGCTACATAATGTAGTGTAGAAAATATAACACAGTATAGTTTTTAATTTTGTGTGTGTGTGTGCACGCACATGTGCATGCGTGCTCACATGTGTATGGTGCACACGTGAAGGCCATGCAAAGGGCACAAGTTGATGCCAGGCATTTTCCCCAATTGCTCTCCACCTTACATACTGAGGCAGGGTCTCTCTCTTGGACCAAAACCACACTGATTAACTTAGTCTATAACCATCTTTCTTCAGGGATCCCGTCTCTGCCTCCTTAAGTGCTGGGATTACACGATTGTGGCCACACCCTCTTGGTATTTACATGGGTCTTGGGGATACCAACTCTGATCATTTTATGGGGTGGTCAGAACAAATCTGACTGTCTCGGCCACTCTGCCTGAAACTGCAGCCCCAAAAGGAATTCTGTTCCCAGCAGTCTCAGCGGCTCCTTTGGTGAAGAAGTAACTCAAGCAAGCATTACCCCTGGCAGATCAAAGATGCAGGGGGCCACCAGCTTGAGGCCAGCTCTTTAAGTTCTTATGTCACAGAGTACAGTGTGACTGAGTGGCTAAAGACACCAGAACCTAACAGAAGAGAGTATTTTGTATAGCAAATAGCCGGACTTCCAGTTAATCACAAACTGTCTAGTTTGGCCAATCACAAGCAGGCAACATAGCATACCAAACTTAAATAAGGTAAACGGTGCACTGCACCAGTTTGATGCTTCTTGTAGCCAATCAGTGATGACTTTGTCCAGCCTGTAAGCTGGTGGCTGGTAGGGCTGAGCTGGGCTCTAGGATCCTCTTCTGATTCAGAGTTCTGTCCAGTCCACAAATGGTCCCTTCCTCAAATACTCCACATTAAATATGTTGACTTTAGGGAAGAGGGAGCATCATTTGGCTTAGACTGGGCAGTAGGCCAGTTTATGGCGGCATTTTATTGATTGATGACTTCAGTGGCTCACTGTGGGCAGTGCCATCCCCTGGGCAGGCAGTTCTAGGTTGTGTAAGAAAGCAGGCTGAGCCAGCCACGGGGAGCAAGTCATTAAATAGCACTCCTCTATTGTCTCTGCGTCAGTTCCCGCCTTCAGGTTCCTGCCCCGATTTCCCTCCATGATGGACTGTAAACTGTAAGCTGAAATAAACCTTTTCCTCCCCAAGTTGCTTTTGGTTGTGGTATTTATCACAGCAATAGAAAGAAAATTGAGGGCCGGGTGGCGGTGGTGGTGCCCGCCTTTAATCCCAGTACTTGGGAGGCAGAGCCAAGCGGATCTCTGTGAGTTTGAGGCCAGCCTGGTCTACAGAGCGAGAGCCAGGACAGGCACCAAAACTACACAGAGAAACCCTGTCTTGAAAAACCGAAAAAAAAAAAAAAAAGCAAATTGACCTAAATTTTACAACGGGGGAAACTGAGGCACTGAGGGGTTGAATAGCTCAGCTAAGGACACACAGCTAGGAGGCAGCCAGAGCAGGACTGCAGACAAGCTGGGTGGAGTGGCTTGGGAGCATAGGCCTTTGGCCTCACTCTCTCCTACCATCCCCGATGCTGTTTAGATCTTCCTGCCCCGCCCCCCCATCCTCATCCTTCCTGCCCCTAACCTCAAGCCTACACTTTGGAGATTAATACCTCATCCCTTAGCTAAGAACCAAGAACGACGGCCCCATCCACTCACCAGCCCCTTCAGGAAGCCCCCGAGGGACTGTCGCCGCTTCTCGGACCTCTTCTGGGGCTTGTCCCCGCTCTGCGGAGAGGTCGCCTCCACCACGGGCTGTTGCGCGCACTGCGCGGCTTCTCTGGCTTCCGGTTTGCTGCTCTTCAGCTTGTTGGTCTCAGCCACAGACTTCTTGTCCACCACCGACTTCTTCTCCTTTGAGGAGGTCTCCTTGCCTTTCTGGGCGGTTGGCGCGGGCTCCGGCTCTGGGGGCGAGGGCGTCTTCTCCGTGGAGTTCGACGTCTACAGTAATTCCAAACAAAGCCCCCGTTTAGTGTCTGAAAGAGGATTCTTAATAGCAGAAGGGTAAATGTGTTAAACAGAGATGTTCGGATGTTGGAAATGAGTTTGGGTAAAATGTGGAGAAAAAAATAAATCAAGGTCGTGTATAACAGGGGCATTTATTTATGTATTTATTTTTGTAATAATCCATTATTCATTTATGCATTCCCTGTAAGGACTCTTTCTCTTTGTCAAACTACATACATGACTTTGGCTGAGCCACTTAACTCCCCAGAGCCTCAATTTCCCCACCTGTAAACTGGGGTAGTAATAACAGCTACCCCATGCAATCTAGGCAAACTAATTCTACCCCCAGGAGAAGAGCCTGTGGCCTAGGCCTGGCCAGTCACGACAGAGTATGTGATGGAACTTGTACAGCTCTGATTGGTTCAGGATAAGCTAGAGACAGCTATGATTGGTTCAGGATAGCTGAAGCTAGCTCTGATTGGTTCAGGATAGCTAAAGACACACAGGCTAATCTGATATTAGAGCTTTGCTAGAAAAATCAAGAGGTCTGGCTTTACTCCACTGGATTTGAAGCTATGAAAATACAAGCCTGAGCCTTTGTGAGTTCGTTTCAAGAGAAAAAATATCTCCAGATAGGAAGTCAACACAGAGAAAAACAGAGCCGAGAACATGCGAATCAAATCAGTATGGGTGTCAGCATATGTGACCGTGGATCCAGCATTCCTGAAGCCCTTTCATGAACCGGGCAGTGTTGAGAGGGTGTCCCATAATTAGCCCAAGTGACTTGAGAGTGCACATTTTGAAATTCATAATTACATATGCCTTATATTTTTATGTGAAACTGTCCCTTTATGTCATGAAATGGTAGTTAAAAAAAAAAACCCAGATGGTTATTTTTAGTTTTGAATGGGCATCTTTCAATACCAAAATGAGACACCCCACACGGTACCTACAATGTACAGGCTGTAAAAACCCCAGTCCTAGAAGTTTCTGGGAAAAGTGTAGCTACGCAGAGAAAAAAAAATCTGTCAGGAAGTTGAAATCTTTTTCTCATCATATTTTTGACCTCAACTGACTACCAGTACAGACAACAGAAAATCAGAAAAGAGGGAGACCAAACAACCCCAGAGAAATCCTTCTCCCCAGTGGTGATTGAACAGGGTCCCAAGCAAGCTCTCTGGTGTTAGACAGACACAGGTCTCAAGAACTCTGACTTTGGTGCAGGGAGGCAAACCGGAGTAGCCAGAGAAATTTGATGAACCCAATGTCACACGCACCATCCAATTGGCTAGTGGCTGCCCAGATCCTAGCTGGGAGACATCATGTCTTTACTTGGCCAGCACGGGCCTCAAACTTGTGATCCTCCTGCCTCTACCTCCCAATTGCTGGTGGTCCCATGCCCCCATATGAGGCTTCTGAGACCTTGGCAGTGAACTCTTGTAAAACGCAATCCATATCAACTTTGAAAGTTACACCAAACAATAGAAGTATATCTACTACCCCATGGGCCACATTTGACCCCTTAATTCAGGTCTACAAACTCTGGTTCATGAAGTGCTGTCATGTACCCAGGTAGGAAGTCCCACAGCAGAGCTGTTATGTTGACCATGAATAAAAGCTGGTGTTTTGCATCAGTGAACCCAGCACAGCTCTGAGAAAGAAGCCAGAAGCCAAGCGGACAGGCCGCTCTGAGCCTGAGCTCACGGAGACTGCAGCTCTCGGGAAGTAGATGTCCTTGGAGGTAGCCAACACTCTTCAAATTATTCTGCAGCCACCTGTACCTAATCCTGCCGTTTCCCAGCAGCCAACGCTGTAGCAAGCGATAAGACATGGAGGTGAATCCCTGAGTAGCATAGGAAGCCCAGAGCCACTGTCTCCTCCGGGTGAAGGGGACTCCTGCCACGATGCTCCTTGGGAAGGCTGGGAACCTGCGATGCTGTGCAAACCCCTGAATTTCCACAAATTGTGTGGAAGATGTCAGCATCTAGCAGTGACTCAAATCCTTACAGTGGAGTCAGAGACCTGGCTTGAGTATAGTTCTATCATGCCCCTGCTGTGTGACTAGGCAGCGAGAGGCTCTCCCTGTCCTCTCCCTGCCACCTGAGGGTCAAATGGCCACATCTGGCCCATGTGGGATGCCAATGCTGGGTAGTGATCATGTTGGGTTTTCTTAGAGGGAGGTGGTTCCAAGACACAGAAATGACAGCTTGATGTTCAGGAAAGTCCCCAGCCACCAGGCTGACAGAAGAGCTGGTCACCCTCGTCGTAACCTTGCCTGAAGTTCCTCTTTTTAAGAAACTGTGAGGCTCTGAGTGCACTGTGCAGATGAGGCACTGGGAAACAGTGACGCATGGTGACACACTAGTGGCCCACCGCTCACACTGCCCAGCTGCAGGGACTCCCCCTCCCTTCTCGGGAAAAATTCCATCTGGGAACTGGGCTTTTCCTTGTTCCTCCTGCCCACATATATAGAAGTTTTCTACTTATTAATAAAAATAGCAACTCTAGACTGTATTCTGAATTATGCTGTAGATTCATGTGATATGAATATTGGATGGCCATTCCCTACCAACAGTTTAATAATAATGACAAATAGCACCTACATTTGGCTGGATCGTGCAACCCCAATTCATACGCTGAAAATGATTCCCTTTTGTGGTTGCATTTGGAGTAAAGTAATAATTCAATATGAAATGAGGTTGTACTGATGGGGCTCTGATTCCAAAGGTTTAGCATCATTATAGGAAGAGACACTAGGGGGCACTCTTCTCCCCTCGCTCCTCCTCTATTGTCCCCTGCAAGGCAGAAGGCAGCCATTTGCAAGCAAGGGAAAGAACCTTCACTAGGGACTGAACCATGGCAATACTTTGATTTTAGCCTTCCCAGCAACAGAAATGAGGGAAAAGACATGTCTGTGGTTTAAGCCACTCAGCGTATGGTGTTTTGTTATGGCAGCCTATGCTGATATAAAACAATTCATTGAGCCTTCCAGGCCAGGAATGTTCTCAGTCCTTTCCTGGTACTGAGTCATCTAGGTAGGACACCCTATAACGTCTACTTCCCCTACATCCACCTAGGTGTGGAAACTGAGACACTGGGAGATTAGTAATCTGCCAAAACACCTACAGCAAAAACTCCACAAAAAACAGAAAACAAAAAGGCCCTGGCTCATTGAGTCTAAAATCCAGGCTTTTAAGCACTTCTTTGTATTATTAAAATTACTAGAAAACTATTTGATATATTTAAAAATTTTTTTTTAAATTTTATGTGCATTGATATTTTGCCTGCGTGTATGTCTGTGTGAGGGTGTTGGATCCCCTGGAACTAGAGTTCAGACACTTTTTTGAGCTGCCATGTGGGTGCTGGGAATTGATCCCAGGTCCTCTGGAAGAGCAGCCAGTGCTCTTAACTGTTGAGCCATCTTCCAGCCCTGGTATTTGATATTTTTATAGAGGTATTCATTTAAAATTTAAAAAGTGCCAGATTACAAACTAGAGGGTCTTTAGACGACGTTGAACACCTGATTTTCTTCCCTCTGGCTCTCAAGTGCTGGGATTGAGGCATGTGCTACCATGCCTGGTCTCATGCAGTGCTGGGATGGCATCGGGGCTTTGTGTATGTCAGGCAAGCTTTCTACTAAGCGAGCTACATCCCCAGCCCAGTGATCCCATTTTTAAAAGAAAGATCCCATGCAGATATAAAATATTCTGTTAAGAACAAAGCAGCTGAGTCAGTGAGCGTCACCCATCTGCTTCAGGATAGTTCCCACTGTGTGCCAGACCCCACACACAGCGATAGAAAAATGGAAACACCTGCTTGCTCCACAATGTTCCAGACATGGGTGAGGCAGGAGAGACACACAGGAGAATCATTACAGAATCATGAAGTGAACAAACAAGATGGCGGTGATGGCCGCAGAGCACAGGATCTCTGAGGAGCTGACATTTCTGCTAAAACTTGAAGGCTGGGGAGAAATTTCCCATGGGAAGAGAGAAGAGGAAGTTCAACATAGCTGAAGACGAGTTTATACCATGTCTGCAGAGCCCCACAGTGTTGAGTATACAGTGGGCGTTTAATCTGGAAACGCTGCATAAATGACTGAGAACTGCATTGAAAATGAGCCTGGAGAGAAGCGAGAAGGCATCAGCTAAACCCACCACCAGACTGAGTTCAAGGTCACTTACTTGGCAACCGGAGTCTTTCCCATTACTTTCTTCTGAGCGGGTGATCCCTCCATCCCCTTTCACTGACTACAATAACAAACAGACAGTGTCCTTTCAGTGACCGCAACACAGCAACAAGGGACAGATGCATGCACTCCCCAAACCGATGACCCCCGTCATTTATTCTTGAGATTTAGGATCAAGACCCTAGAAGAGCAACTAGGAAGGACCGCTCATAGAGATGTGGAGTCCGACGGAACTCAAGGGCTAGCTTCCCAAAGGAGCAGCCAAAGTCCCAAGCCCCAGGGTTATGTCATTCCGGGATGAGTAGATCACGAGGAAAGTGCCAGTGTTGAGGCTGGCTCTGGTGGGCACACCTGGGTTGTATAGATCATGGTCCTCTGGGCATAACAGCCACTGCCATGGAGCAACCGTGATTGCTACAAGAGACCCTCCAAATCAGGCCTGTTGACTGCCCCTCATAGAAAGGGGGGGGGATCATTAGGCCTTCACCTGAGATTCTAGCCACTCTTTCCTACCCGCCCCCCCAGCTGTTTGTAGTCTCAGGAAGTACTAGGGCATACAGCATGTGGAAGGCTAACTGGAGGAGAAGGGTGTGGCTCCATCTAGCTAGATATAAGGAAGTCATTATCCATGCTGGGGTGAGACCTTTCAGTGCAGCAGCTGCTTTGGGGTCACCCAGGCGCCTATAAGTCACCCCTCACTCATGCTCTGGAAGAAAACCCAATAAACTCATTGGTTTACCATGGGAGACCTCGGTGGAGTTGGTGCGTTGCTCAGTCACTGGCCCCCTAGCTGGGGTGAATAGACAACTCTTCCTGTCTCCCCAGGAAAATGCATGTAATCCCTCCACTTACGGGCTGAGGCAGCAGGGCCCCTTTTTGAGAAGGGGAAGGAGGAGAAGAAAGCAGTGTTGGAAGGAGGTGATTAAACGTGAGCGAATGAAAGAACGGACAACTGGGCATTGTAGACTTCCGTTGGGACCGCCTGGCTGCTAACTGCTATTTTCATCCAGTGGAGTGCTGAGGGTTAGTGAGCATTCCATGCGCCATCCTTTAGCGCCCCCTAGAGCCAGTGGTTTTCTTGACAGGGCTGCATCTAGTTAACTGCATCTTTGATTCCTTCAACCAGGTGAGCTGAATGGACTAGTATTTCCAAATGTGTGGCCACAGGCACAGAGGCACCAGGCTCACCTGGGGACTTGTTAGAGCGATGCAAATTCTTCGCACCTGCTTAGGTGTAGATCTGCTGAATCAAACTCTGGGGGCTAGGGCTCGGCCACCTGTGTTTAACAAGCCCCTCAGGGGATTCTGAGCATATTAATGCCCGAGCTGGCCACAGCCACACTCAGACTTAACCTGAGCTCCGGAGCTTTAGCTGTGCACACAGTAATGTCCAGTGCTTGACACCATCAAATACCCACTGGGTGTGGTGATGAGCGCTTGGGTCTCATCCACAGCACCAACTCAGGTCAAGTCTTGGAATAGCTAGTCCTTACTTTGCATCTCCTCTTCCAGCTGTGCAAGAGGTGGGGTGGAAGCAGTGTGGGGTGAAGAGGAGATGCTCACCCTCACTGTTATCACCTGGGCTGTTCTCTTAAGCAGACGGCGTGCACTCACAGGGCACAGCCAAGAACAGTTAATCCTAAGAATGTTAGAGCAGGCAGGGAGCTGGCTCCACACCTTCTGTGAAAGCAGTGGGTGTGAGCACAGAGTTCAGGTCCTGGGAAGCTGGGTGGGCATGGTGGCCATTATAATCCCAGTGCACGGGAGGAAGAAATAGGATTCCTGGAGGAGCGGGCTAGCCAGGCTAGTCATATCTGACAGCACCTGGTTCAACCAAGAGACTCTGCCTTAACATAAGGGAGACTCCCAGCACCAGCCTCAGGCACACACGCACACGTCATGCACACCCCCACACATGTGTACCCATATACAGGCAAATGTGCATATAAGCACACATATCATACATGCATGAGGAAGGAAAACTGTACTGATGTATTTTGACTGATTAGTGTGATCTGCTTCAGTTGTCTGAGATGAGATGCTCAAGGTTCCGGAGAAGAGCACAAGGCTAACATCAAGTGGGGAGCTAACTGAGAGCAGGCACTGTGCCTAGAGAGAAAACTGTGCATGCTTTATTCACCACAGCAGAACCTTAACGTTATTTTCCTCATTTTAAGAGCAAACAAAATGAAAGCTCAGAGATACGAGGCTGGGCTGTGGACCTAGCTGGTTAGAGACGCACGCTGTGACAGCGGGCAGTGAGTCCAGGCTCCATACTCTAAGCCACCTCTGCTTTCTACCTCCCCAAGGAAGAGCAGGTACCACACCGTCAGCTAGCGATGGTTAAACATTTACTTGAAATTAGAATATCTGAATTACATAAATTGAAATTAGAGTAAGCAAAATAATGTGGGCTTGGAGAAGCTAGAGACGGATGAATCTGAAGTACAGACGTTTGGGGGACATGCCCATTACCGAGGTGGACCCTGAGCTTCTTAAATATTACTTGGTGTTGCTCTCCAAACAACAGAAACACTGACTAGCACCATCAATAGTTTGAGCAGAGTGTGGGGATCCCTAAATTCCTAAAACCGCATCTCCACTGCATCTCCACCGCATCCCAAGTACGGGCACACCCTTGGTGTGTGTTTCTTGATTGGTTAGGAATGGAGGGTGGGGTGTGCCAAGCTCTATGAACTTCCTGTTTCTTTGTTTTTTTGAGGCAGCATCTGCTACATCACCCAGGCAGGCCTTGAACTTGTCATCTTTCTGCCCCAGCCTCCCGAGTAACTGGGATTTACCGACATGCACCACTGTGGTGGTTTGGATGAGAAAGACCCCTATAGGCTCATATTTGAATGCTTAGTCCCTAGGGAGTGGACCTGTTTGAGAAAGATTAGAAGGATTTGGGGGGGGGGTGTCCTAGTTGGAGGAAGCGTGTCACTGGAGATGGGCTTTGAGGTGTCAAAACCCAATGCTAGGCCCAGTCTCTCTCTCTCAGTCTCTCCCTGCTGCCTGGGTCAGAATGGAGCTCTCAGCTACTTCTCCAGCACCATGCCTGCCTGTGTGCTACCATGCTCCCCACCAGGATGATTATAGACTGATCTTCTAAGACTGTAAGCAAGCCCCCAAGTCAATGCTTCCTTTATGAGAGTTGCCTTGGCTGTGGCGTCTCTTCACAGCAGTAGAAACTGTGGCCGAGACAGCCACTGTACCAGGCTTCCAGGCACTCCTCTCAGAGAACTCCTTGTGAGATTCACCAAGGGTCAGTGTCTTCTTGACCAAATTTAGGTCTTGGGGCACGGAGAGTGGCTCTTCCTTCCTCTCAGTCTCCTGTGCTGTCCTAAGAGGCTCCACCTTGCCTGAGAGCATCATGGAAAGGGAACCGACTCCTGTGGTGATTGCTGGCAGCCCTCCTTACCATCTGCTACCATTCTGACACTTTGTGATCTCACTGGGCCCCCTGGGTTCAGTAGACGGAGCCCCTTCTACTGACTGGCACTCCAGAGTGGCCTTCGGAATATGGCTTCTGTCCACCTCAGTTAGCCCCTGGGGGACTGTGTATGTTTGTCTGTGTGGGTGAGTGGGGAGGTGTTCTTGTGTGGCGCTGTGCACGTGGAAGCCACAGGCCAACACTGAGTGATGTTCCCCTGGAAGCACCCACCTGTTATTTTTGAAACAGAGTCTCACTGAACCTGGAACTCATCAATATAGCTAGGCTGGCTGACTAGCGAACCCCGGAGAGCTACCTGTTTCTGCTTCCTTGGTGCTGGGATTACAAGCATGTGCTATCATACCTGGCTTGGGGGTGAAATTTAGATCCTCATACTTGGAAATCAAACAGTTTCCCAAACAAGCCACCTATCCCCTCCCAGGGGAATGTTGAGTTGTAAAATATAAACACACGTGTGGTGGGTTGAGTGGGAGGGTTTCCTATAGGCTCCGGCCTTCGAGCACTCGGTCCCCAGTGGGTGACACAGTCTGGGGGAGGCCTGGGAAGTGTAGGCTGTGGAGGAAGTGTGTCACAGGACATAGCGTTGGAGAGTTTAAAGGCTCTCGGCATTACTATTTCTCTGCTTCCTCCTTTTGGTTCAAGACATGAACTCAGCTTCCGGCTCCAACTCCCATCAACCCTCTGCTCTAAGTTGCTTTGGCTATGGTGTCTTATCACAGCAATAGAAAGGTAATCAATATTACATGCACGGACAACATAGCTTTTAAGCAAAAAAAAAAAAAAAAAAAAAAAAAAAAAAAAAAAAAAAAAAAAAAAAAAAAAAAAACAAAAAAAACCCCAAAAACCAAAAACAAAAAACAACAACAACAACAAAAAAAAACCCAAAACAACAAAAACGAAAACAATGATACTTCTACAGCTTCTTGACAATAAAGTTCTTTTGTATTCTAAAACTGCACTGTTGAACTTGACTTTTTTTATTTTAAGATGTGTGCCATAGATGCTTTTCCAGTTCAAGGGCTGGGTTGGGCATGCTTTCTTTCCCTCTGTCTCTTAGTCTTGGAGGAGAATTGGGTCAGCTCAGTACCATGCTGTGTTGGCAGGAAGATCACTACCATTCCCATCCTTCTTAAGAAAAATGGGAGCAAGTCTCTCAAGCCTTCTGATGGCTTTTTTTTTTTTTCTGTTTGTTTTGAAGCACAAGAAGCTGTATGTATGCCAAAGTAACTGACTTCTGGCATCAGACAAAGATGTCATTAAGTTCATCTGAGGCCACTTCCTTGATCATGCCTATCAAGCATCCCAACGCCTCCCACCTGCCCTCCCTCAGAACCTAACTAGGCAGAGCCCTCTCTCAGCGACAACTCGGAAAATCCATGGTGGGCTCTGCCATCCAAACAACCGTGACCACTGAGGCTTTATTTTTTCCAGTTGTCAAAAATAACAAAGTTATGGTCTGAGGATACTAAAATTCTTTCAGAAACGATTTAGTGTCATGTAGAAAAGTTTAGAGGCTCGGAAGCAATTTCCTACTCCCTGCCAAGTACCTTGTTTCCCCCATGGTTTTATTCATGAGACTCAAAGGTGAGGCCTCTCAGGACTCCAGCCTGCAGTTTAGAGACAGAATCTAGTCCTGGTGTCCGAGCCTTGCATGTTAATGGTCCTTGCAACGTGCTATGCATGTTGATAGTTTGATAGATACCCTGAGGAATATTGGAGCTGTTTCTAACATGGGGCATCAGATGGCCAACATTTGAGCAGAAACATTTGGTGGTCAGTTCACATTGTTTGGAAAGGAATGCACATGGATTTTGACCCTTCACCAAAACTGACAGTTAAAAGAAGTGGCATGGGTTTGGTGGCTCAAGCCTTTAATCCCAGCACTGGGGAGGCAAGGGCATGGTGGATGCATTAGTCAAGGTTCTCTAGAGTAACAGAATCTATAGAATGAATCTCTCACTATGTGTGTGTGTGTGTGTGTGTGTGTGTGTGTGTGTGTGTGTGTGTGTGTGTGTGTGTGAGTGTGTGTGTATGAATTTATTGGAATGACTTACAGGCTGCAGTTCAGCTAATCCAACAACGGTCATTCCAATAAACAGAAAATCCAAGAATCTAGTAGTTTCTTAGTCCACTAGGCTGGATTTCTCAGTGGGTCTTGAGTCTACACTGGGATCCCAAAGAAGTAGGCTCTAAAGCCATTGAAGGAATGGACTTGTTAGCAAGGCAAGCAAGGGCAAGCAGGCAAAGAGCAAAGCTTCCTTCTTCCATGTCCTTGTATAGACTTCCAGCAGAAGGTGTGGCCCAGATTCAAGTTGTGTCTTCCTGCCTCAAGATCAAGATCAAAGCTGTGCATCTTCCTACCTCAAAGGTCTGGACTAGAAGTGGATGCACCCAAGCAAAAATAATCTCTCACAGGTGTGTCCTTCATTTCTGGATTATAGTTCATTCAAGATGTAGGTCAAGTTGACAAGCAAGACTAGCTATTATAGTGGATCTCTGTGAGTTCAAGGCCAGCCTGATCTACATAGTGAGATGTATAGTTCAAGACAACCAGGGCTACATGGAAATACCTTATCTCAAAACACAAATAAACAAATAAAACACTACCTCCAAGCCAAAGAAGAAGTAGGGTGACTATTTATTTATCTTTTTTGTGGGGGATACAGGGTTTCATGTAGCCCAGGTTGGCCTCAAACTTAATATGTACCCAAGGGTGATCTTGAACTTCTGATCCTCCTGCCTCCTGGACCTGACCTGAATGCTGGGATTACAGAAGTGGGTCACCACTCTCAGTTTGGAGGTAAAATTTTAACATAGTGTGAGAGTATTAACAATAATGTTTCCTAACTCAACCATATTAATTTGGATCCAAGGAAATGGATCTTCATTAAACGTCCAGGTCCACAGAGGTAATACATCACAGTTTTCTGCTTCACTGAGATGTTCATTTGAAGTAGGACTGTGTTAGTCATAAATGATCTATCCGAAGTAACTTTCACTGTAAGAACAAATATACTCAAGAACCCTATACCCAAGCTTAACATAAGCCAAGCATTAATTCTCCTCTTTTGCCTTGTAATTTTAAGACCAGGGGCCCAACATATAAAGACAATGTTTGCAGAGAAAACCTTAATAAGGGAACCCCTAGCGAGGGCTCAGCATCATACTACCTCTACAAACTCCAGAAACCAATGGCCACACAGGAAGCAGCAATAATGCCTGGGTCAAAGGGCAGCTTTAGAAACAACAGAAATGGAGTAAAAGGGAACACTTGACTTGGGACTCCAAGTCTGCTCCAGGGTTTGGGTGAATTGTTCAGACCAGGCCCTCCTGGTGACCACTTGGAAGAAGTAAGAACGTCTATTACAGCTGGGCCTGGTTTGACTTTTTAAAACATTTGTTCTATTTTTCCTTATTTGTGTGTGTGTGTGTGTGTGTGTGTGTGTGTGTGTGTGTGTGTGTGTGTGTGTGTAGGTGTCTGCAGAAGCCAGAAGAAGGCTTCAGAGCCCCTGGGGTGTGAGCTGCCTGACATTTGTGCTGGGAACCAACCTGATGTCCTAAGTGCTCCGAACCACTGAGTCATATCTTCACCACCTCGTTATGAATGTTTTAATACTCAAAGGGGCATTTGAGACCCAGAACTCTGGCCTAAAGACTCTTGTATTTTGTTTTATAATTCTCTTTTCAAACCATCTTCCTTTCCCCTGATAATACTAATTTTTGATTTTATTAGCCTATTAGATTGAATGTGATTAACAGAAAACTAGGTTTCTTGGCTGTTTCCTCCTTTGGGCCTTTGGCTGCCCCCTATTAAACCTCAAAGTCTTTTTCTCAGTCTGAGAATGTCACACCAATCAAGGTTTTCTTATAAAACCAGTGGGCCAGAGAAAGGCTCCCAAGGAGGAGTAAATGGAATGATGTAGTTAGTTAAAACTAGTGTGGAGGAAAAGGGGCCTTTCCCAACGCAGCCTGTTATTATGCTGACAGATTAGAAATCTGAAATCTCCATCCTTCTATCTCCCACATTTCTGGTTTTGAATCTGCCTACCTGGTGATTAGGTACATGAACACAGCCCTCTGCCTACTCACACTATAAAAATATACTAGCATTTCAGTCACTTTCTTGACATCAGCTGATTAGTATGTATAAGAATCTGTTTCTCCCTTCTGATGGGCTGATGTCTTAGACGTACCTTGCAATTATTTTGGAGTCCTGCAGGAGCCTGTGGGACTTTGGTGGTTTAGTCCAACTATCTGTGTCGAATGTTATGTTAGGATTTATATTACTCTACTTTCTTTTACCTGAAATAGAGTTACACTAGAAATGAAGATCTTCCAATTTGTGAGAGGTTCATTTCTGGGAAGAAAATGATTCTTAAGAAAGGAACTAAGGCCAAGTAGGGCACGGAGGTGCACATCTGTAATCACAGCACTTGGTAAGCTGAGAAAGGAGGATTGCCATGAGCTTGAGGCTAGTTTGGGCCACATTGTGAATTTCAAGCATTATAGTAAAAGCTTGTCTCAAGAAGCCAAAGAAACAGGTTAAAGAAGGGCAATGAAATGAATAGTTCAGTGCGTTTCTTTGAAAAAAAAAAAATAGTATTCAACAAAGAATTCCTTTGCCAAAAAACAGGAAATGCATCAGCAGAAAGGAAGAGGCACGAGACAGAGGCCAGGCAGTCAACTCTCCAGCTACTGAAGTTGGATACAAACAAGAGGTTTTGCTATTAGGTTTTTCATTAAATCAATTATTGTAAATAAAATTATAATTTCCTAATTACCTAAAAATGTGTTTGAAGTATTCAGTTATTTGGCTTTGAAAGATTTCCCTAACCTTAGTAGTAGGTTACATGTCTTGTCTATTTTCAATCCCTAAGGCAGGCTCTGGGCCTTGATCCCCTGTAGAAATCCAAAGATTTTAAGTCAATTGAGAGGCCATGAATATACTACAAAAAAAAAAAAAAAAGTTTCCTAGAAGTAATCATGGGGTCCACCTTCCAGGGATCTCCCCAGCAGGGATATTAATACACACACATAAAAGTGAGTGTAAAGTCCCGGGCACGGCTCAGTGGGTAAAGGTGCCTGCCACCCAGTTTGACAACCTGAGTTTGAGTCCTAGGACCCACAGGATGGAAGGAGAGAACTGACTTCTACAAGTTGCCTTCTGACCTCCACATACATGCATCACCCCCAGCATACAAAATAAATGAATGTAAAAACAATTTTTTTTTGAGTGCATGTACATCCTTCATGTAGGCAAAAGAAGGGATCAAGACTGTGTGCAGATACTGGAGCCTACTCACTGAATGTGAGCAGAGTTTAAAATGGAGGTCTTTCCCCGCTTCTCTGGGTTTTATTCCCTGAGGGGATGGAACTCCTGATGCTAACTGTTTTCTGCCCTGTGCCAGCTCGTCACTGTACACTCGGTGATTCGTTGTTGGCCAGCGAATGACTAAAATGGAAAAGTTAGAGTCAGTCATCATCATCAACAGAGTAACGGCTGCTCTGAGGTGACAAGTCCATTCACTATAAGTAGAGGAAGCCATGAAAACAGTGAGGTGGGACTGTCTCAGGGCTGTGAACTCTAATACCCACAGGGACAGGGATGTGACCGGAGTTGGCTGGAGTGATGGCAGGGAGTTGTGGGGAATGTTGTTAAGGCTAGAAAACCTCGTCTTATGAATCGGAATGGACCACAATGCCGATAGCAGGCTTTGAGGAAAATAAAACAGAAAGACAATGAGATGTCAGGAGTTTTGGGGTGTGTGTGTGTGGGGGGGGTGTGAACACAACCATCACTGAAGCTTTAGACTGGGTTTAAACAGAAAGAAGAGTTCAAGTTTGCAGAGGACGAGAGCAGTGAACACACAGGTCACTAAGGGTCACCTGGGGAGGTGACCCATTCTTGGAGAGCCAGCTCCAAAGGCCTCCCCTGCCTCCAGTTCTTACCAACCATTCGGATGACCTGTTCTCACTGCAAGAAAACAGTGTCTGGCAGACAGCATCGAGGGATAAAGACACAGGGTCTGAACCTCTCCCAGCTCAAGGCTTTGCTGGAGATGGACTCTGGCTCCATTTCTATGTTTAGTTTGGAATTCCTTGTCTTTTTCTCCCCTTCACAGTGAAGCTAGCCACACTGGTAATTTGGAAGAGGCGCTAATTCTATTTGCTGATTCTTCTGTTTCCCCAATTAATCCAGAAACAAGAAAGCTGATCCCTTTTCATATCATGATGAAGAATGCATGGGCTTGTGGGCACGCACACACACGTGTAGTGGGAGCAGGCTCTCTCATGTAATGGCACACGTGTGGGGCCGGAGAACAACTTTGGGAGTCAGTTCTTGCCTCTGTTGCTGCTGGGGCCACCAGGCCAGCCGGCCTGTGAATCTTAACACATTCTGCCTCCACTTCCGGTGGCCCCGTAGGAGGGCTGGGATGACAGATGCATGCCAGTGCATCAGCATTTCACCCAAGTTCTGGGGCTGAAGCCAGGTCATCAGGCTTGAGCAGGAAGTGCTTTTATCTGCCGAGCCTTCTCCTTGGCCCAAAGGTCTCAAATCTTTTCTTTTCTTTTCTCTTTTTTAAAATCACACTGGTTTTGTGTCATGCACACACTCATGGGTGCTCTCCCGCACATGCGCACAAATGCCACAGTGCACCCATAGAGGCCAGAGGACAGCTCGCCACAGTCCGGTTCTCTCCTTCCACTGTGTGGGGGTTTGGGAGATCGAACTCAGGTGGCCAGGCTTGGTAGCTGGTGCCCTTACCTGTTTAGCCATCTTACTGGCCGGAAAGTCTCAAATCTTGACCCCATTTTAGAGCAAATGGGCAATGAGAGGGTGGGGCTTAGCCTCAGCCTGCCCTCGCTCCTACACCCTCCATACCAGGCGCCAAGAAGAGAGCTTGGCCTCTGCTGACACCTTCCAAGTCTCATTCCTGCCTGCAAGGGTTTGGCTGGCTTTTATTCTGTGATCTTGTTAAGAGGCTTCTGAAACTGGGGAGTTTTTTTCCAAATGGATTAGACTCCCAGATATGAAAGCAGAGGCACTTGAGGGTGAAAGTCTTGTTCTTCATTAAAAGAGAATTAAACCGATGACCTTTCTCTCGGGCTGCTGCTTACCCGGCTGACTTTAGTTTTCTCGTAGTCACAAAGGTCTCTGCCCACATTCTTTCTGCTCCACACAGAGTAAGAGTATGGCAACCTCACCAACCAAAATGTGCAGCCATATGTGCATCCACTGTAAGAATGTTAGGCAACCACTATTGCATTTGAATGGCTTAGGCTATTCATATCTCATGTTATCTTCAGAACTTCTGGACTTCAATCTATAGCTTTGGCCTTTTTTGTTTTGCAAACTGAGTTTCACGAACAGTGTAGCACAATTTGGCTTTGAACTTGGAATCTACTCCAGCCTCTTGAGTGCTAGGATTACAGGTGTAAACCTCTATGCCTGGCTATAGGTTATATTATTCAGTATTTAATCCAGGAAATGCCTTATATTGTTTTTTTAAGGCCTCTTTTAATTTATTTACATATTCTTAAAATTATTTTTAAAATGTGTACGTGTGTGCATTTGCTTGTTTGTATGTGCACCCTATGTGTGCAATACCCTAAGAGGCCAGAAGAGGGCACTGGATCTCTTGGAACTGGAGTTACAGACGGTTGTGAGCCACTTGATATGGGCACTGGGGACAGAACCCTGGTCCTCCACAAGAGCAGCAGGTGCTCTTAACCACCAAGTCATCACTCCAGCCCCATCTTTACATACTCTTATGTTCTTTATGCAAACAATACATTTGAATAAAAGGACCGTTCACTTCATCATCATAATGAGAAAGCAGTATCATTCACCAACATCAAACACACAATGCAAAACCAGCATTGAAATTAACTTCAGAGTGGATACTGTGGTCATCACTGACAACTGAAAGCCTCTTAATTTACTAAGAAGGGAGCTAGCAGAAGTTAAAGAACAGTAGCAAGAAGCAGGCCAGAGGACCAATGAGAAGAGTGAGAGGGAATCTACTCACTGAGCCCATCCATAGTGCCCACGCCTCACTACAGTTGGTCTCACACCATGGGTAGAACCCGCCCCCTCCTGTCAGCAGATGAGCTGCATGTCTGCTCTGTATGGGCGGGCGGGCGGATGGATGGACGGATGGACAGAAGGTGGCTTACCATTTGTCTGAGAAACGCCATCAGAGGGGTCCTCCGGGGTTTGTTTTCTTCTTTAACTTTTACATCTGTGGGTTCGGGCTGGGCCTCTTCTTCATTGAGATCCACAGTTTGTAAGGCAGGCTCTACTCCCTCAAACCTTACAGTTTCTACTGGTGGCTCACACACCGCCTGGATTGTTTTGCCAGGTAATAAGAAAGTAAAACAAAACAAAACAAAACAAAACAATCCCCGCTACCTAAATATTCCCCCAGAACACGTTTATGAAGGAGTCTTGGTTCTCCCATCTGCAGAGTAGCTGAGGGTTTGAACCTGTGACTAGTTTCTATGTAGGCAATCTTCAAGAGGCAATATTCAGGATGTACTTAATGAGCTCACAGACAGGTGATTGCTGATCACTGGACAGACAGATGGACAGGCAGACAGATAGATAGGAGTGGAGTTGGCAAGTTCCTTCCCCATGAAGGTGCAAGACATAGACAGGAGGAGTCCCTTCCACCCTTTCTAGTAAGTCTCTCTTTGGTCTGCCCCAGAACAACTACATTCAGCCTGTGTAGAGATCCTGTGGCGGTTTGAATGAGAATAGCCCCCAGTTGGTGGAACTATTTGGGAAGGATTAGGAGGTGAGGCCTCATTGAAGGAGGTGTTTCACAGTTTTGAGGCACCCCATTCTACTTAGTTCTCTCTGTGTGTCTCCAGCTCGTGGATCAGATGTGAGCTCTTGGCTACTGTCCTACCACCATGCCTGCCTGCCTGCTTCCATGCTTTCCATCATGATGGTCATGCACTAACCCACTGGAGTGATAATCCAGACCCTAATTAAACACTTTCTTTTATAAATTGCCTTGGTCATGGTGTTTTACCATAGCAATAGAACAGTGACTAAGGCAGAGCAGGAATAATCAGGCCACATATGTCAAATTCTTCAGCCTGTGCTAGGTAACATAAACACTCAGCTAATGCTACTGGTTCTTACTGGTTCTTAATGGTGTTAACATTAAACCCATTTGCTCCATGACCACAATGACCTGGAGCATCCAATGGTTTACAGGTCCATTTAGAGATGTTTATACCAGTTACTACCTCTTTTGATGTCTGTGGGACAAGGTACTTCTTATATATGACCTTGGGACATAGCTGCAAAGGTAATGTTATCCCCATCTTACAAATGAGGATTATGAACAAGTGACTAACTTGGCTAATGAACTGCTAGAGGGCGGCCGCCATTTTGAGGAGGATGGGGTTTCCTGCTGGCAAATGAAGCCGAAGGCCTGACAGCAAGACGTTCTCACATCTGTGTGCGGCTCTGCCATCCTCTAGGAACTGAGACCCTTTCCAGCCTTTGGCTTTGCTGTCCATGGTCTGTGGGACTTACATTTGCTACCTCGTGGTCATAAAAGAGCTGTTGCCACAGCAGGTAGAAGAGTCGGAGATGGCTCTTGAGTAGGTAAGGACAGACTTTGACCTCCTGACCCTGGGTTCCGAATTATTCTGTCTTTGAAGCATTGCAAACCTTTGTGACAAGAGCCTAGAGGGAAAAAAAAATCACTCCTAATAAGACAGTCTGTGGCACTTATGGGAATTGTGCCATAATGACGGAACGTGAGTGGACGTGCTGCAAACCGTGACCTAGTGGATGCTTCAGGAGCCCCGGCAAGGCTCGCCCTCGCACTTTCAGCAACGGCAGCCAGTAATGCTTTTTTCTTTTGCATCCAGGTGGGTTTTTGTTTTCTTCACGTGAAACTGACAGGTCCCTTACTAAGAAGTACCTGTTGCTTTGATTTTATACATTTTAGCAAGGGAAGATTAGTTTCATTAGTTATAATAATTTAACCAACCAAGGCCAAAACATTTTCATGTTATACCTGAGCTATTCCATAACTGCTATAGTCAAGACAGATATTTTTTTTCCAACTTTTTTTTCTGAATCAGGGCCTCTCTAAGTAGCCCTGGCTGTCCTGGAACTCTCTATGTAGACCAGGCTGGTCTTGAACTCACCTGCCTCGGTCTCCTGAATGCTGGGATTAAAGGTGAACACCACTATGCCCAACTATTTTTCAGCCTTGTAAATGTTTATTTACTTGTGTGTGTGTGTGTGTGAGAGTGCACACGTGTGTGCACAGCAGACACTCTCAGGAGTCAGTTTTCTCCTTCTACCACGTGGATCTCAGGGATCAAACTCACACTGCCAGGCTTAGCAGCAAGTGCCTTTACCTACTGAGCCATCCTGCTGGCCCAGCTTTTACTTTTTATGGGTTAGAATCTGATTTTAGAAGAAGGTCTAAACTTTCATGGTCTTCAAGGCTCTATTTCCTTGATCTATCTCCATGAAAACCTGAAGGTTGACGTCACCCCCACCTTTAGCTCAGGGATCCCAGTGGACTATACATGGGCTGACAGGCTGCTTTTGGAAAGTATGGGGAGAGAAACTAGACAAAACGAGGCAGTTCAACCGCATTCCCCAGAAGTCACTGGTCACCAGGCTCTTGGAACAAGGTTAGTGGCTTCCAGCTGTCCTGCAGCGAGGGTTAGAGGACTGGGCACTGCTGTGGCGAATGAATGCTGTTGCTTTCCAGAGAAGAAGAAATGAACTCATGTTTCACGCACTCCTCACTCCACCTGGATGCCCAGCCGCTGGGAAAGCATCACTTCCCCGGGAACTGGACACTGATGGCAGGACCAGCCTTCACTGTGTCACCTGCCACTCACCAGCAGCTGCTGCTGGGGGCAGCCAGCTGTCCCTGCCAGAGGTGTTGCCGGTCTCAGTCCACCAGGAAAAACATCCAGAGACAATGTGGCTATGTGGATGTGGCTGAGTTCTAAGAACACTTTGCCAGTACTGGCATTTGAATTTATGTGATTTCCACATGTCACGATAATATTTTTCTTTTGTTTTTTTTTTCAGCCATTAAAAAATATAGAAACCACCTTTAACTTGTGGGCCAGATTAAAAAATAGGTGGTAGACCGGATTTGGTCTGTGAACTGTAGTTTACTGATGTCTAAATTCCCATCTCATTTAATTCTCACAAGAGCCACAAACTGGTTCCATCAGTATCCCCATATAAAGGATAAGTAAACTGAGGTTCAGGGGGAAATGTGATCTGGAGATAATGGTGCCTGGGTCATAGCTGTTTATCTTCATTCCCTCCAAGTGATGGGAAGCTAGATGGTAAATGTGGAGCCTTAAAATTGGAAATGCAAGGTAAAGGGCTAAGCAAGGGGAAAAAAGCAATGTATAAAATGTTTCTTCATTTCATGAAAAATGTCTTGCTTTCCTTCTGTGTTACTTTTTGATACTAGGAATTTATCTACTAATTCAGCTATATTCCTGTTTTAAGCATATGGTACAAAGTGAAATGTGCTTGGTTGTTTCAGGTCAACTCCAGATTTTGTACTTGAGCTGCAAGGAATACAGGGATCCTAGGATGAATGGAAACACTGATTTTCACCAAATGTTTCTCTTTAGAGAACTCAGTCTGTGAGCAGACTTGTGCTTTTCAGGTTGACAGGAGAGAAGATTCTGGCTTCTTAGAAAATACCAGGAAAGTTCACAAGAACTTTCTAGAATCAAGAGAGGAGGCCTGAGCTTTGCTGAGCTATTAACTTTGACTCAAGAAATAACAGAGGAAAGGATAGAATGAAAGAAAGAGTGAATGAATGGACAAAAGAATGTATGAAGGAACAGGACCAAGAGATTGTCGAGACTTTTCTCTTAATAAGAATAATAACACTTCTAGAGGAACAATGGGAACTCACTGGACATGGGATGGGAAGAAGAGGAAGGACAGGAACATGGGAGTAGCACTCAAAGTACATCATATACTTGTATGAAAATGTCCTTATGTGATTCAATACCATGGGAAGTGAATAGATGCTGATGAATATAGAATACATATAAAAGGAATCATACACAGCCATTCCAGTGTTCACCCCTATCATGACTAACATTTTAGGGAAAATGTTTGGATTTCCAACATCCATTTGGTTCCAGTAACTAAATAAAAATGAAAACATATACACTGTTCATGGTAAGTGAACAAGAGACTCCAGAGGAGGCAAGTACATTTACCCTTGACAAAGTGATCACGTCCTTTTGTTGTCTTAAGAAGCTGTACATTCACTTACCCCAATCATAAAAATGTCCAGTCTGTATCGCTTTCAGTATTGAGAGCTGGTGTCTTCGGCCTGGAGCTGCCAAGGCCCCTTTTAGTAATCTCTCAGGATGAGATTTTCAAAAGACACATTGTGTGTGTGTGCGCGCGTGCGTGCGTGCGTGTGTGTGTGTGTGTGTGTGTGTGTGTGTGTGTGCATGAGAGAGAGAGAGATCTCATACAACACCATTCCTTTGGACATGAGTGAACTGTTTTAAAATTTTTGACTACCTCTAGAAGATTAAAGGCCAGAAATATCTGGCCATCAGTCTATCAGACCCCTGGGGTCAGCTCTCTGGTAGAGACAATAGTCTGGATTATTGCTGTAAGACATCCTCATGCCTGATACAAATGGCTGGATCTGAGTACCACCCAAAGTTAGTGAGAATCTGGATAACCATGGAAACGAAAGTGAAGAAGTAGTCAAGGCAGAACAAAGCAGAAGATGCAACCCCATCCCTTAAGAATGTGCAAAGCCATTACTATGTGGAGTAGACTCGTTCAGCCCCTGAAGGATGACAAGCTAAAAAAGGGATGCTCTGATTTTGGATCTACTTTTGTGTAGATTCAATGGGAATGATAAAGAGTTGATCCAATGTTGGTCCCCCGCACCTTGGCCCCTGATCATGGGAAGGGATGAAAGAGTCTACAGTGGATACAAAACACAGGACATGCAAAACAAGGGATCCCCGAGCTGAACACCCAATGGCCCGACACACCGAAGATGACAATGATTTAAGATGATTTGAGATGTCATGGAGTCACTTACATTCTCCTCTGCACCTGTGGAAAGTGAATCCTCTTTAACTGACTAGAGGAAGATAAAAACAAAAACAAGAGTCAAGATGTTACCAAAGTAAGTCACCCAAGAGCAAAGGGTCATCTGGTCTACCAGTCCATAGGGTAGTTCTCACATACTGAACTGTTAATGTAGACCTTGTTTGAGCAAGAATTTGAAGGAGGCTTCCACAAAGGCAAACAGTATAGCAAGATGATAAAAGTTGTGTATTTCAAGATGCAACAAACAAAGAATAAACACAGTGTCACAGGTAGGGTATGCTTGGAACAGGAATGATTGTCACAGAAAACGCTAGCTGCAGAGTTGTGGCTGTGGGAAAGAACATATTTGCTTCACATTTTCTAGTAGCCAATAAAAACAAAACAATAATAATAACTATATAATAATATAAAACAATAGTTATTATTGTTGTTGCTGAATGTCATACATTTCATGCTAGCTTTGAATTTACTCTATAGTCAAAGACGACTTTGAATTTCTGATTCTCCTGCCTCCACTTTCCCAGGACTGTGATTCCAAGTGTGCACTACCACGTGCACTACTATCCTCACTTATATGATATTGGGGAGCAAATCCAGGGCTTCCTGCATGGCGGGCAAACATTCTACCAACTGAACTACATTCCTAGCCCAAGAGGGAAATACAGTCCTTCAACACACAGCTACTGTTAGGCAAAACCAGATAACTTCTTGAAATTCTATAAGAGAAACAGAGAAGTGTGCTCTGGGTCTTGAAGCAAGCAGGTACCCCCACCTTATAAGAGGGTCCCCAGCCTTATCTGACTGTAGTCCTTGGTCAGCACTGGGGGCTGCTCCCAACACTAACCCTTGGTCTTGGGCAACTCTGTCCTGCTCAAGTTCAACCTGGGTGGACTAGTCCATGGAAGACCAGGGCTTAGGGTTTCACATACTCTAATCCAGACACCCTGTTATCCCCCTGGAGTCACATGGCATTTAGAGTCCTTCCCCAAACAGGAGAGGGGGCATCCTGATTCTTCCAAAGGTCAAATGGAACCTCTGTCAGTTGGCTATGACTCTGGAAGTCATCTTGATAGCTTTCCTTCAGTGGTTCTTAAACCTTGGTGTGTGGGGCATTTGTGGATACAGACTGCCTTGAGAATTTCCCAGAAACAAAATACTTTGCAGATGATACCAGGATACTCACAGACCTTCTGTGTCTTTTTCTTAGATTCCAGGTTAAAACCATTTCCCTATACCCATTTTAGTCCTGCTTAGTAACAGGAAGGGGAAGAAGGGAAGAGATATTTACATATGCATCTCTCAGGTGCCTGACATGCTTTATCTCCCTTAATGTGTCTCAAGCAACAAGTATATGACCACCATTTACAGTGCAAGAAGCGACACAGAGAAGCCAAGTCACTTGCTCAGGTGAAATAGAGTGGAGGATACTGTTCTGAAAGTCAAGTCCCCAGCTGGTGACTGTGAACTTGCAAGCTTCCTAGCTAAGATCATTGGCTTAGACTGTTTGTTTCTGCCCATCTTATTTCCATATTGAGGACATCCTGGGCACAGAGGAACCCCAACATTTCTGAAAGTTTCTGTTGATGCGGAAATGATGCCACAGTCAAAACCATTTACAAGGGATGCTGCTGTCTTGGAGGGTGTGCTGGCTGGAGTTGGTCAACTTGACAGAAACCTAGACATATCTGGAAGGAGAAGATTTTAACTGAGCAAATGCCTCCATAACCTTGGCCTCTAGGCAAATCTGTGGGATATTGTCTTGATTAGTGATCAGTGTGGGAGGGCCCAGCTCTCTGTGGGTGTTGCCACCCCCGGGCAGGAGTTTCTGGGTTGTATAAGGAAGCAGGCTTAGCAAGCCATGGGGAGCAAGCCAGTAAGCAGCAGCCCTCCATTGCCTCTGCATCAGCTCCTGCCTCCAGGATCCTGCCCTGTTTGAGTTCCTGCCCTGACTTCCATCAATGATGGAGTGTGACCTGAGAGTTGTAAGCTGAAATAAACTCTTTCCTCCCAAAATTGCTCTTGATCATAATGTTTTATCACAGCAATAGAAAAGTAACTAAGACAGAGCCAACTTCTCTCTCTAGGCCAGTGGGGAGCTATTTAATATTACACACAGGTAATATTATATAGAATTAAAGACTCAAGGGATACCTGACCTCCTCAACTCCAACCTACAATAGCTTCTGGAGTCAAAATATTGTTTACATTAGGTTGAGGAAACATTACCCCCACCCCCTACCACCACACACACACCATTTAAAAGCAGAGCTCACAAGGTTTCAAGGCTCTTTCCCATCCCAGCTCTCTGTCATGAGGCCAGTCCTATCTGGATATTCCTGTCTGTAAGGTTCCTATATTGTCAGTTGCTCACTGTGTTCTAGAAAACACTGTCAGCTTGGTGTAGGTGACTGAGAGGGACAGGAGGAGTTCATTCTGATCTTCACTATGGCTTTAGATTTCCAGATCCTTCTGCCTGTTGGGGGGTTTGGAGTGTAGCTCAGGTGATAGCATGCTTGGTTAGCATGCACAAATCCGAGTTCCACCCCCAGCATCACATGAACCCGGCATGGTGGCACATGCCTCTAAAAATCCCAGCACTTGGGAGGTGGACCAGAAAGGTAAGATTAGCTACCTGGTGGGTTCATGACCAGTCTGAGATTGCTATGTTACACTTTGAAAGTCATACTATCCAGACATTCCCCTCCCGCTCCTATACGCATACTTTTTAAAGTGGTTTATTTGTGTGTGTCTCTCTTTGTGGTACAGCATGTATATGGAGGTCAGAGACCAACTTGTAGAAGTTCTCTCCATCCATCATGCAGGTCCCAGGGACCAAACTCAGGTCATCAGGCTTGGCAATAAGCACTCACTGAATCATCTGATTAGCCTGAACGTCCTTATTTTGAGAGCTCATGAGCGTCCCTCACACTTGAGCAATTTTATAGCATCTTCCAGTTCAAAACTGTCCTGTACTACTTGAATCTACTTTCTATTTTTCTCTACATTGACCGTAGTTTTGCTTAGATCAGACTGTTTATAATCAGAGCCTTTGCTGTGTCAACAGAACCACAAATAAATTAAGTTCTAAATGTAATGTCTGCTAATATCTAGCTGGCTGTTGTGGTCTATGCAAACTGACTCCTGTCTTCCATCAACCTCAAAGCCAAGAGCGTCACAAGACAGCATCCGGGGCACACACTCAGCTCTGCTGGAAGCTGATGTTTCCACTGATGTATTTCAAAACTTTGCTGATTTATGGCTTTGTTCTGCTAAGATAAAAACTTCATGAAACTGTGACTGTTGGGGTTTGGTGTTTCAGATAACCCAAGTCTGTGTTCCTGGGTCATGGTCACCAATAGTTAACTTCAGAGTAAACTCTTTCTCCCTTTGAGGTAAGAGCTGTGCTTTCCATGTCAACAGTGACTTAGTTGAGACCCTGTCTCAAACTAAAAAAAAAAAGGGTGCATGTGGGTGGATATGGGGTGGAGGGGATATGGTTCAGTGGTAGAGTACTTGCTTGCCTAGGTTCAATCCCCTGTATGTATGGTTTCTCTTTTTGTTTGTTTGTTTTGTTTTGTATACTAAAGTGGTGGCACAGTAAAGAATAATTTCTATTACCAAAAAGAGATCTCCTCTTAACGTCACCCTAAAGGATGAGATTAGAACAGAAAAGGGAAATAGCTATGCACCGTGTAATGTTAAGTGTTTCTAGGACTGTACGAAAGAACCATCAAATCTTTCTGAACCTTGTAGATGTTTACAAACTTGTCTGCAGCTGCAGCCTCCCAACCAGCAGCTACTGGAACACTGAGTTAGCATAAAGATTCAGAAGAGCCAAGAGGCCAGTTCCAGCCACGCCTTCACATCTGGTGTAAGAGAACATCAGCCCAGCACCCAAGTCCTGGACACCGTGACTGTAGGGGCAGGCTCAGGGTTAGTGTTCGGTTGTGCAACTCTGCTTGCATAACTTCCCCCTCTGGAAGGTGAGCAGGTGGAAGAAACAAGAACAGTGTCTGGAGTCAGGTACAGTTGGCCATAGACTCTGGAGAAGCTGGTGTGTAGGAAGCAGAGCAGAAAGACAGTGGTCAAGGGGAAAAAAGCAGAAAGAGCATTCACAGGAGGAAGTAAGAACTCCAGGAGTCTGCTGCCTCTGCAGTCAGTCTGCAGGAGTGGCTGCTGGTGGCTGGTAGATCAAGTCCGACCAGCTCAGCCGCCCTTAAATTGCCTGTGTTCTACAGAGAGAAGAGACTTTGTGGGTGCTGAGGAGAAACCATATTAAATGATGCCCCCAGGAGCCCAAGAATTGACCTTGGATTCTGCCCCCAGAGAGCCAATCCAGGTAGGCATTGCAAGTGGGACATTGCAAGTCGCAGATGAACTATGCTGGAGTCCAAGAGTTGGGACAGGTAGAGTGAATGGCCTGGTGACTCTCAATGGCTCTGGTGACAGTTCTATGGTTCGAGTTGATCCTAGATATATATGGAAGCCCAGAATAATTTATAATCACCTATCTGAGCTCCCTAGAGCCACACAGACAGGTCAAGTGGGGGCGGGACATAGACTCCTTTATATACGCCACATATATATGCAGTTCTTTCGCATACGTAAAAGCATTGAATACAGCCAGAAGTCAGTGATGGACAGGACCACATCTTGACCAAGACAGCTCAGCTGTGCATACATTTTGCGCTCTATTTAACCATAAACCTTACATCAGGGACCCAAAGATAGAGCTGGAGGTCAGTGAACCTCTTTATTTGTTCTTTTTCCCAATGTGGCCACATGAAATACTCACCCCCTTCTCACTATTGGCAGATTGAGGATGAGTGAATGAGCCTAGTTTTTAAGAGTTACCAAGACCCAGTCTCTCCAGCAACAAAGAGACATTGTAAACACTGCTTCAATGGCACCAGCTCCAAGGTTGGACTGGGGCAGGCAGGGTGTGCCGTGGGGCTCAGTTAAAATCTTAATGGCTCGCTCTCTGTAGTCAAGGGGCACACTGACTTTAAGACAGAGTTCTGGGTCATATCAACCTCAGCTTTTGTGCCAGTTTCTTGAGGGTTTTACTGTCTGTTGTTCAGTCTGCGTTAATGAACTCACCCAGCTGGTGAGCTTGATGAGTACTTTTACGTCATTTACTCCTTTTACTGATAAACAAATAAAACAGCAAGGCTGAGACCAGATTCCAGAGGCTTCCCCGACAGGAGCAGCCATGTGGGATGGTTTGCATTCTTCTGCTGTATTCAAATACATCAGATGCAGCCACAGAGCGCAAAATAAACAGAACCGCTACCGACGGAGATCAAAATTGTGCTCACAACCCACACCCTGGGGCTGCCAGTCGGGCTGTTAAGCGCTTCCCCTTGTCCTAAGTCATCTGTCACTTCTGAGCACTGGCCTCACCCTTGGGTGAGCTTTGCTGCTGTGCCGAAGCCTGTCTTTCTATGGAGGGCTGGGGCATGTCTCCACTCTTCTCTGGAAGCATGACATTGCCCATGATGAACCCAGTCTAGATCTTGGGTTTCATCTGATTTTGCCCCAGCCTGGTTTCCCGGCTCAGTACACGGGGGCAAAGGAGAGCCCTCGGCAGCCCCCTGCTCCTCTTCTCCATCATTCGGAGACGTCTGTGGCTGGGAGACCGGGAGGACCAGACCGCAGTTCGGTGCCTTCCACAGCCAAGGAGCAGGTGTGCCGGATAACACATGAAGAAGGGCGGAGAGGGCTTGATCACCCAGCCTGGGCACGTGTTCTGCGAGGGCACCGCAGAGGCAGGAAGGAAACCTGGACAGGGTGGCTGAGAAAGAGGATCTCTGGGAGCAACTGAAGAGCCTGCAGTGTTTTGAAGGAGAGGCTCAAGCTGTTCAGACCGAAAACGGAATAAACAGGACTGAGACCAAACCCAGAGGCTTCCTGAAAGGGAGCAGCCTAGTGATTTAATGCCCCATTAAATATGAATCTCAGATCAACAAATAATAATTTTACTAGCATGAATATGTCCCAAATATTGAATGAAACATACTTAACCTATACTGAAATCACTTTTTATTAATAATTTTAATAACATGTGAGTGTTTTTCCATTTCTCAATCTCTTTTTGATAATCAGGGAACGTCTGGTATGAGAGAATCATTCAAACCTCAGAAACAGAATCACCCAGTCTCCTCTAGTAGCACTTAGCTCTTAATTGGTTAATCTAAAAAATAGTCTGGCCCCCTTAACAACACTAAACACTCCAATTAAAAAAAAAAATGGCAGGATCCCATTGAAGATATGTTGCCAAGAGCAAGGAGCTACAAGCCAGGCGAAATTCCAGCATGGACAGGAGAGGTGGAGAGGAAGTCCCACCTCTAGCCAGGGTACCATAGGCAACTGACAGCTGCTGGGAGAGCAAGCTCGGTTTTCTTTACAAGAGTAGCCCCTGGTAAGCAGGCCACACTCCAGTGGGAGGCCACACATGCAAGAATAAATGGGTCACACAAATGGGACTTGATGGGTGAAGAAGTTAAAAAAAAAAAGGGAGGACATAGAGCTGAATGGGTAGGGAAGGGGTGAATCTGGGGGGAGTCAGGGGAGGGGTGAATATGATCAAACACATTGCTCGGAATTCTTAGAGATCTAATAAAGACATAAAAAACCATATAAAGAGCTTCACAGCACATAATTTATCCATGTCAGCTCCACCTACAAGGGCTCTCTTGTTTAAAAGAATGTGTCCAACTCTTAGAAGAGATTTTTTTCTTTAAGATAGGACATGGCCCATTTTGATCATGTGATAGTTGGTCTGAGCTCACAAATGTCACATGACATCACAGATGTTAGACCTTTTCCACAGATCCTGAACATTTCATCTCATCTCTAGTTTTCTGGGAGCGCCTAGCCTTTATCGGGGCTTCCTTACCTAGGCCCCACATGAGGATGGAAAAATCTGTCAGTGAGACAAACAGCCCGGAAGGCTCAGCATGTGATGGCTTGGAGGTGTGTCAGCCTTACTGTGGGGGCAGACTCCACCTGTCACACCCTCAGCACTCTACTGTCCTCTCCCTGACGACTCTGTCACTGACAGAGCATCGAGGGGTCCTGGGTCCTGTTTTCCTGTCCAGTGTGGGACTCTGACCATAAGCAAGCTATGCTGTGGCATTCCCTCGGCTTCTGCCAGCACCAGCTGCAAGCCAAGCCCCCCCCACCCCTCCCACCCCCCCCCCCCCCCGCCTCTCCCACACACCCAACAACAGCCTCTCACTGTGGCCTCAGCACTGACTTCCAGCCTCCACTCCTTCGCCATTCACAGGAATTTCCCCCACAAATCACTCATACTTCTGTTTGGTGTGTGCTTCTTGGAGAATCCAAATTTGCCATCACACCAGAACACTTTTTACGTAACATGATCTCTTTTCACTGGGTTCTTTTTTAAACTCAATGCACTTGGCGTCAACTTGAGCAATAAATCTGCTTGCAAAAAGGGTTTATTTGTGTGTGTGTGTGTGCGCCCACAGAAACCAGAGGCATCAGGTCCCCTGGGGCTGGAGCTGCAGGCAGTTGTGAGCCCCCCAGTATGGGCACAGGAACTGAACCCGGGTTCTCTACAAGAGTGCAACTTGCTCTGAACCACTCTCTAGCTTGCAAAAGTCTATGCTGATCTAAAGTATAATATGTTAATATGCTTTGAAGATTTGTACAATTCTTTTTTTTTTTTTTTTGTTTTAGACCAGTTTTCTCTGCTTAGTCCTGGCTGTCCTGGAACTTACTATATAGATCAGGCTGGCCTTGAAATCACAGAGATCCTCTTGCCTCTGCCTCATGAATGGTGGGATTAAAGGCATGTATTACCAAGCCTGGCTGAATATATGCATAACTATCATATGTACTTGTATATATGGTATATAACTATGTAGATGATATATATATATATAATACATGTAAGTCTCATAATATATGAATATACAATCATTCTTTAAATGTGAATATTCAAATATGAGTCACTGAAGTCATCTTCTGTGCCACCAATATGTGCACATAAATGATTTGGAAACTGTTTCCTATGTTATACTGCTGGCAAAATACTAAATTAGTATGTAGGCAGAAATAGAATTGAAATAGTAGTTGACATGTTCCAATGTGTTCATGAATGAGAGGAATCAGTGTCCAGGGAAAAATCTACAAGAAAAACTTTCTGTACAACAAGAAATAAACAAAACTAAAAAGTGGCTCAGAGGTCCAGCCGGATTCTCGCCAAGCGAGTGAAACCGAGGGGCATTTGCTGCTGTTTTGTGCAGTGTTCCGAGTGCAGGGGTTTTGAGGACGCCACTGACTCGGGTTCTTCCAGCTGTATGAATCCACCCCGGCTTCTCTTTCATCTTTTGGAGAACTTTAAACCGGGTCGCAGTTCTGAACACGGGTTACAGGGCTTTGCTCTGCACCAATGGGTAAAGCCCCACTCTCGGACCACGGCAGCCCGGCCACCATTTCTGTGCGCGCGGCACCTCTGCCAGCTTGGCTGTACTACAGGTCACGCTCCCCTGCTGGTGGTCTGATGGACACCGTATTTTCTAAAATGGGGATTAAGAATCGGCTCACCAGGGCTGCATCTGGACAGGGAGAGGTAAAGACATAGAGGGGGTCCTCTGCCCTGGAAGAGTGTGTGCTGAGGAAGCCTGGGCTATTGACCATTGAAGAGGGACAAGACAGTCGTCACACCACAGCCCTCCGTCACTAACCCTAGTCATTCAAAGAATGGCAACTGTTACTTGTTCACAGCCTTTTCTCCCCTACAGAGCACCTGTGAATAGCATGACGATGGCAAGCTAAATCACAGAGGAGGGAAATATCGTCTGAGAATCATCAACATCCATGGGCCCCCAGGACCCTGAAAACTATGGCAAGCTAAATCACAGAGGACAATAACGTATGAGAATCATCAACGTCCATCGCCCTGGACCCTGTGAACTCCTTGCGACCAGACTCACCTTCTTCCAAAACAGCTTTCCCAGAGGCAGTGCGGTGGGCCCCGACTTCTCCTTGCTGCCTTCTCTTGGGTCGCTGGCTGCTGCAGGAGGCACATGACTTGGTGGGCTGCAGCCTTTCGAACTCTTGGTTGCCCCTTGAGGCTCCTGGGCTGTGAGGTTGGCTTTATCTGACTTGAGATTGGCTGAAGTACTGGGTGAGTTTTCAGTCTCCTAAGAAGTTTGTTTGTAAAAAGGAAAGTGAAAAACTCAAAACAATCTCACAGTTTCAAAAGTAAAAGATTCTCTGTTAAAATAAGCACAGGCTGGGGTCAAGCATGGTGTTAGTCCTTTTTTCTTTCTAATTTTCTGTTTTATGCAAATTTCCACTGTGAATATAGCTTTGTGTTAAAGAATATATATATATTCCAGATATTTCCCTTTTGGGAAAGAAACAAGGGGAAGATTTGTTATGATTAGTAATGATGCTTATGTAAGTAATTTAGTGGGGGTAGGTTTTGGGGAGAGTGGTATGCTATTAGAAAGTGGAGTTCTGGGCGGGCTCTTGGCTCAGTGGGTAAAGGAACTTGGTTAAAAACAAAACAAAACAAAAAAACCTTTCTTTCCTTCCTTTCTTCCTTTTTACATTGATTGATTGATTGAGTGTGTGTGTGTGTGTGTGTGTGTGTGTGTGTGTGTCTTGTGTCTCAGCTGTAGGAGATATCCATCCCCTCAGGTTCACCAAGAAGCTGTCCTCTAAGTCAGAAAGGGAAATCCTAACAGGTAGAAGTAATTTTAGTATAAATTTAAATATATTTCATGCAATATTTGGAACATACTTATGCTAGAAAAATTAATATTTGCTGATTTGAAATTCAGACTTACTGGGACATTCCTAAAATTACTTCCTTTTCTTAATAATTTTAAATTACTATATAAAGAATGGATTGCAAGATAACACAAAATTATTTCTTGTGTATCTGAAGCCTGAATTTCACTGCACATGCTATATTCTACCTGGTGACCCTACCCGTAGGAGTCTAACAGCTCTGGGGACTATCTTCTTAATAAATAAGTCATCCCCTTGATTTTAATTCTGGATGTGGGACATAGGAGGTCTCAATAAGGTACAAACATCAGAACAAGAACACCAAACAATGGGTATGTGGAAAGCAGAAGAGTCCCATGGGCCGGCTTCTAATAAAAACTGCAGCTTCCCACTGAGAGGACAGGAAGGAGCTGGCCAAACCTTTTCAAGCAATGCCTGGCCTCAGGTATGTTTAAGCAAATCTTGGGGATGATACGTATGCACTTCCAGACTTGGCTTCACTTTGAATCTGTTAGGATTTCCCTTTCTGACTTAGAGGACAGCTTCTTGGTGAACCTGAGGGGATGGATATCTCCTACAGCTGAGACACAAGACACAGACAGGATCTGGTTTACTGTTTTGAGGACCTTGATTCCCCCCCCCCCCAAGGACAACAGAATAATCAAAAGAAGAGAAGAGAGTGTGGTGGTTTGAATGTGATTGACTCCCATAAGCTCACAGGGAGTGGTACTACTAGGAGGTGTGGCTTTGTTGGAGTGGGTGTGGCCTTGTTGGAGGAAGTGTGCCATTGTAGGGGTGGACCCTGAGGTCTCATATATGCTCAAGCCACACCCAGTGTCTCAGTCCTCTTCCTGTTGTTTTCTGATCAAGATGTAGCTAGCACCACGTCTGCCTGCATGCTACCATGCTTCCCTCCACGATAATGGACTAAACTTCTGAAAAGGTAATCCACCCTAATTAAATGTTTTTCCTTTATAAGAGTTTTGATGGTCATGGTGTCTCTTCACAGCAATAGAAACCCTAACTAAGACAGAAAGAAAGTTCTCAACACACAGGTAAAAGCCGATGACCTATATGTAGCAAACTGTATAAATGAGAATTGGGAACATTTGGGATCATCCTATTTTAATTGATATTTGCATGAAAAACACACTGATGTCAATCAAGGCACATCCTTGAAGCTCCTGTGTCTGGGTTACAGAAGCCCAGAAGAGGGCACTTCCTGTAATATTTTAAGAGTTCAGATTCCATCCTTCTCCCAAATGCACCTCACTGCTAGGATAAGAGCCACTGATATTAGAAAGCCCTAGAAATGTCATGGACCTTGGGTGGCCATTCATGGTGGGATGAGATACTACAGATGTGAAATTTTGTGACACATAAAATGGATACTATAATTAAGGGCAGATGTGGTATGGAGGGAGTCACACACTTTTACAGACACCCCCTCCTCACGTGATTCCCAAAGTGGGAGTTAAACCTGATTTCTCCGTGTAAAGGTCTATGATCTGTCCCATTAGCTGTTACTAAACTGTGTCCCCCGTACCCAAGTGCCCATACACTTACTATTTACGTATTTATTGGTCTTTTTTGAGACAAGGTCTTGTTGTGTACCCTTGCCTATCCAGGAACTTGATAAACAGCCCAGGCTGTTTTCAAACTTAGGGTGATCCTCCCGCCTCGGTTTCCTAGGAACTTGATAAATAACCCAGGTTGTTTTCAAACTTAGGGTGATCCTCCTGCCTTTCCCCCCTAGGTTCTGGGATTATAGGCATGCACTATATCCACCTGCCTATACCACTTTTCAAAACAAAATTATTTTTAAAAAATGTATGTGTGTGTGTGTGTGCAAGTGTACGTGCACATGTGAGTGCAGTGCCCGCAAAGACCAGAAGACAGTGTTGGATCCCCTGGAGCTGGAGCTACGGGCAGCTATGGGCGGCTGTGAGCTACCCCCTGTGGGTGCTGGGAAATGAACTCAGATCCTCTGAGAGAGCTGCAAGTGCTCTTACCACCGAGCCTTTCTGGACCGCAAGACTACTTTGTAGGGTTCCTTCCTTCTTCCTGCAATAGCTATAGTTCTCTCTTTACAGAACAAAATAAGCCTTCTTGGAAATTGAAGGTGACCTCGCGTTATTTGCATGTGCAAATGCAGATTCTGCTATGTGAGTGTGCTATGGAAACTGTCATACTATACAATCCTAGGACTATAAAATGGAGCTGGGAACATTTTTGTGTTTAAAACAGGCCTACTAAATTTGGTGGACAACAGTTAATGGTTCAAAAAGACCCTCCAAGCATTGGGCCCAACTCTGAGGTTCTTGGAATTGGTGGTTTCAGACGTGCGCTGTGCCTTCCTTCATGCACGAAGAGTCTGTCTCCAAAGCTGAGCTCATGTCCACCACTGTGATTGGCTCTGGCCTCATCCACTGTTTTCTCCTGTTGGCATCTATGTGGGCTCAGTGTAAACTCAGTCACCAGAGGGAACAGGGGAGGCAGATGACAGCAAGCTAATACTGTTATCTTGAGGTTAGAAGAGAATTTCCCAAGGAGTGGGTGGCATACCACAACTTTACATTCGGGATAAGAAGCAAAGCTCAAACAGCGTGCTTTTCCTTTTCTAACTCTTGAGTCGTTTAATAACGTTCTCTGGAAAAGCTGGGTCTGCTGCCAGGATGGCTTTAGCAGTCTCCATCACCAGCCAATTTCTTCCTAAGAAAAACCTGGAGGAAACTGGATTCTAAGCTCTACAGAAATGAGCAAGAACGTTTCATTAGCCACATTAGTGATCATTTTTCTGTTAAGAAAAGTGATTCTGGCTTCCACATGTGATGGAATATGAAAGCGTTTTTGAAAGGCACATTTAAGTAGGAATAGTCAATTTGAGTATAAAAAATCAAACAATTAATAGCATATTTAAGTAAAGTGGTGAAGGTGTATGCCAACGACTGACGTTTGGGAAACACTGGGTAAGAATTTCAGAACACTGGTCCCCACTGGGAAGGAACCAAGCTGAGATGTTTATAGCTGTGGGGACTTAAACGCCCGAAGTTCAGGCCTCAGCATCTTCAAATTCCCCCTTAGTGATCGCAGCCACCCAAGACTTGGGATTCCCTGACTTGGAGCTGTTAGGCACTGGATCCTAGGCATGAGGTGAAGGGCAGGGTCCTTTTTCCTCCTAGTATGAGGAGATACAGACCTTATGCCTAAAGAACTTTCTAAAGGTGAGTCCTAGCCTGGGGCTGTCCAGGCGTTTCTTCTTGCTCTTGGCCTGCGTCTCCAACGTCTTCTGGCCAGCGTGTCCATCGCAGACTTTGTCTGCCTTGGTTGCCTTCTGACAACAGCAGGCATAGCTTAGAAATTTGCTTTTAAACAAACCCACTTGACTTTCCTGTTTCAAAGTATATTCAGACACTGTGACAATTAATTACTGGTCTGTCACTCACATCTCCCAACCACAAAGCACCATGGGAATACTTTTTAAAGTTCTCAAAAATGATTCACTAGACAGTATATTCACAGTTTCAGGCAAACATTGGCGTTTAACAGGGTCATCTATGCAAATGACCCGAATCAACACATCTCAGAACCCCATCCCCAGTCCAACCAAAACAGCTCTCCTCATCCCTATTTGCTTAAGACAGTGACAGGCCATTTAAACTGTGACTTAAAACATCAAATGAAACATAACCAAATCCTAAAAGATAACACTAGTCTTGACTAACAGCTTTAAATATGTAAATACTGATGTCACCTGGGAAAGGAAACCAATAAACCACCCATTGACAAGAGATGTTTTGTGTCTTGATTTTGTTTTCTTGGCTGAATGTTACCACCAAATGACTTCCATCCTCAAACCAATTTCCTTTGAGCCTTCATGGAAATAATATCACCCACAACATTTGAGTGACTTTTACATGAGCAGGTTTCCCAGGCAAAGCAAGTTTCTGGTGTGAATCAATTCATTGAGCCAAAATGGGAGGAGATAAGAATCAAAATAACTCAGCTACAATCACTACAAACTGTTGACTCAAGTTACAAATGCTGTGAGGGTTTTTCATGAAGCACATAGTGCATTAGCAATCACACAGAGGGTTGAAGAGATGGCTCAACAGTTAAGAGCACTGACTGCTCTTCTAGAGGACCCAGGTTCGGTTCCCAGCAACCACTAGGCAGCTGACGACCTCCTATAATTTCCGTTCCAGGGAATCAGATGGCCTCTTCTGACCTCCGTGGGTACTGCATGCATGTGGCGCATTTAAATACATGTCGATGAAACACCCATATGCATAAAATAAATATATAAAAATAAGGAAATAAATATATATATAAAAGACTCATGGTCAATTGTAACAGAGATGCAGACTTTTCAAAAGCACTTTGGGAACTTCAGAAGAAAAAGATGCCCCAAAGACAAATATAGAATAAGAGAGGCCATTTCCTGGGCATCCCAAACAGTCTGTATTTATAATCCCTCATCTGAAATACTGGTTCCCAGTGGGGACTTCTCAGCCCACTGGATGGGACAATGAGATTTTATCAATAAGGTATGTCCAGTGGGGAACCATCTCTGCACTGTGGATGGGTCTTGGTACATGGACCAGCTAAATAGAAAGAGTGAATCGGGCCACTTGGGAAGCCACCCAACACCACCCACATCCTCTACTGTTGACAGCCCAGTGTGCTGAGTATGGGGCTCCAAGAATTGAAAAACACAGAAACAAACGTCTTGACCCAACCATTCACTGAATTTGACCTTAGCTGCCTTGTAGCAAATGAGTAATGTTCAGGAATCTGTTTTTCAACGGGAGAAGAAAAGTCTAGAGGAATCTATTAATCCACTACGTGATTGTGGAATAGGATTAATGACATTCAAACGGGGCTCCACAGTTTGCAAGGCATTGCAGCTCTTCCCCTCAACCCTGGTCCAGCTTCACAGATGTGGAGACTTTAAGTTAGGATCATATGGCCACCACCTCAATGACCTGGAGCTCAAACACAACCTCTCTGGGACAAGATAAAGGGTGCCCCTCCCCACCTCTGCTACAACTTAACTCCTTCAAACCTAAGCAGCAGATGAATGGGCTGGCTAAGCCACCTATTGATTCCCCATCCCCGTCAAAGCACTTCCAGTGGACACTTATCTCTCTCCAGCTTAAACTGTTTCATAGTCTCCATGAAATTTAAACTATGTGTTCCATTACAAGCCACCAGTCCTGTCACATGGAACGAAAAGCATCCATTAAAAGGTGGTTATTTCAGTCCAAGTTTACTTGGAGAGGGATGGTCTACACTTGTAGCCTGTAAACCTTCAGGCTCAGCCGCGCCCACACTCTACCTAGCTTTTCACTGGGCAGGTGTACTATGGCAACTATTTTAGCTCAACACTGCTTTGCAGTGGAGAGCTACTTTTCAAATTCCATGAAAATGGAAAACACGTTAATACCCCCAGAGCTACAGCTTCTGCCTTTCACTTCAGAGAAAGTCTTAAAAACAACAACAAACAAACACAAAAACAACCAACCAACAGAAAACCTGAATTCTCTCATTTTCTTTTCTCAGCCCAATGAAAAAAGATGATGATGGTGTAGTTATTAGTAATTTGTAGCTATTGTATATTTAGCAACTGGACATTGTGACATTCTTTAGCCAAAGCAAGTATATCATCTTTCAAGTGTGCCAATAAATGTTTATTAAAGTACCATTAACCAGGGCAGGGGATTATGGCTAAGTGGGTAGAGGGTTTGCCAACCGGGCAAGAGGCCCTGGATCTAATGTCAAGCACTGCAGAATCCAAACAAACAAAACCACAATCTTAACCTAAACCAAATACTTAAAGGACAATCTAATAGCACTATTAAATTTCTAAGTAGATTCATATATTGCATATGTAACATATAATATTTATGGTATGTATATCATCTAAGACACATATGCAAATAGAACCCCGATTCTTTGCATAAACCCAGACATATATGTACTTCAGGATACCTACCGTGTCTTCTGGATCCTTTTTTGTTTCAGCTTTGTTAGGAGAAACCTGAAAAGTGAGAGAAATGCAAGTGTTAAAAACCAGCTCTAGAGGGTGACTTGTGTTTCATAAAAACAAGTCTTCAGGGTATTCTAGTTTATCACCCCAAAAATTGAGAAATAAAAAGCACCTTTGGCCTAACTCTATTAGGTCGTGTCTCTAACATGAGCACCTCTAGGTAATAAACAGTTTACAAAATCAATATTTTATTCTGAAATGTATTAGATCTTACACATCCACCAAGAGTTGAATCACATTAAAAAATCACCTCCCAGAAGGCCATTAGGTGTCCCCTCAATTCTATTGAAACCAACATCTTGGTTTTTTTTTTTTTCATTTTACTTGTTGAAGTCAGACTGATATTGGCAAACAACCTAAACACACTTGAGACCAGTTACTAATAGATTCCATCACACCACAGCTCAAAACCCACAGTTATGATGCACCGTCCCCCCACCCTCAGTGCTGTTATTATGGCTTCCAGCCCTAAAGCTTTGACACTGAAGGACATAGGAACACAGTTTCCTTAGAAGGAACATTTACATGAGCCTGATGATAATACATATCATGACATTCAAGTATCCTTGATTCTTAGAATTAGACACCAGGACAATGACAATAAGGAAGGAAAGTAGAGAACACTACTTACGAGGGTCTTGAAGAAGCTCATGATGGAGTTACTATTCTCTGTGGTATCTACCTCCTGGGGGTCCTCCTTCTTGGTCCCCAGCACCTCTGGATCCCCAGGGACAGAATAACTCAGAGTGTCAATTTCTTGTCCTCTCCCCTCGCTGTCGACTATGTCCTGGGAACAAAATCGAGTTTTCACAGTTGCAGCTCCTTGGATGTGGACTTTCAGAGTCTCCCTTTTATTCCACACCCCTCTCTTCCTTATCCCCTAATTCCAGCCATAGCTCTTCTGCCCACGGCCAGGCAGGACAATCGGGAGTTTATGAGAGTCCTCTCTCTTCCCTCCCCCTCTCGCTAACACATTCATCGCACTTGGTAGGAGGGATATTGTTTGGGGCCAGAAGGTAACAAACTGAGCAGTGCACATTACATCCCAAACAAAACCCCTTTTCTCTCGGAGTCTGCAAGGAGGGTGTCAGAGAAGCCAAGGTTTTCCATCCTTATGGTCTCTGTGTGTGATGATCTGTATGTCGATCTGTATGTTGGGGTAGAGATGGACCTGTGGGATTTCCCACAATCCCAGAGCCAAATCATATCAACAACAATAACAACAACAAGTCGTTTCCCGATAACTACTCTGCTTTGGGGTCTGGGAGTTTGCTGGTACCTGGGATGGGATTTGGGAACTGATTTCTTTCCTTGTCCCATTTTTACCATGACGCTGAGACAAGACACTGTCATCACTCCATGACAGTCACGACTCTTGTCCTGTGGACCTGTGTCCTAGCAGCCCCACTCACTGCACAGATTTATGCTTCACGTCTGACCAGCCTCCTGTGCCCTCTTCTGGCTTTGGAGTCAGGCCCAACTCTGACATGGCCTCCTCAGTGTCATTCTCAGTGTGACTCTCCCTGATTCCTCTCTCTCTGTTCTTTCTGGCCTGATTTCTTTGAGTTTCTCAAACATACCACACTACAAATTATTTCCTATTCCATGCCTCTAGAGTCTTTTGCCCCACTGGGTGCCAGTAGGTAATTTTCATTCATCCTCCACATCTTCTTTTAGGATGTTTTACAAATTAGTTGTGTGTGTGTGTGTGTGTGTGTGTGTGTGTGTGTGTGTGAATATGTGTATGTGAGTGTGATGCCCATGGAGGTCAGAAGAGGATGTCAGATATGTCAGATCATCTGGAGCTGGAGTTACAGGTGATTGTGAACTTCCTGCTGTGGACTGCTAGCAGTCTAACTGGGCTCTGCTCCAAGAGCAGTATGAGCCGTTGAGATCTTGGCCATCTCTCCAGCCCCCACCCCCCCCCGAGTCCTAAGTGTTGCCTCTTCCAAGGGCCGTCCCTAAAACTCCAGCTCAAGCTCTCCTCCCACATCTCTGCCCTTTCTACCTTTAATGACCCAATATCTTCCCTAACTTCCTCCATTTCAGTCTTTGTCCTTACAGGCCCACAGACCATCATCTCCACAATGACAGAGGCTGTATTTTTTTTTTTTTTTTTTTTTTTGCCCCATGCTGTTTCTTACGTATCAAGGGAAGTGTCTTAGTTAGGGTTTCCATTGCTGTGAAGAGACACCATGACCACAGCACCTCTAATAAAGGAAAACACTTGGTTGTGGAGCCTGGCTTACAGTTCAGAGGTTCATTCCATTATCATCATGGTGGGACATGGTGGCATGCAGGTAGATAGGGTGCTGGAGAGGTAGCTGAGAGTTCTACATCTTGTGCAGGCAACAGGAAGTGGTCTGAGACACTAGGTGGCATCTTGAGCATATATGAGACCTTAAAGCCCGCCTCCACAGTTACACACTTCCTCCAATAAGACCACACCTAGTGTGATAAGGCCACACCTCCTAATAGTGCCACTTTCTGTGGGCACTGGCATGCATGTAATATACATAAACTCACACAGCATCATATACACACATATAAATAAATAAATCTTTTTTGAAAACTTTATACAAGTGAGACGAGGACATCTGTCTTAACTTGCTTTTCTTGCATAAGCAGAGGACAGAGCTGGCTCCCATAACCAAGCAGCTAGACCCTGCCATTTGGAGTACCTCCCATGATATTTATTCTGTTTTTCCAATGTACTTATTTATTGTCTAGTATTCTTAGTTATGGGTAATTATTGTGTTTGTGGTTTTATATTTTGTATATTATAAGATCTCACAGTTTTGCTTTTGAGTGTGTGTGGGGTGTGGTTATGGGTGTGAGTGTGCTTGTGCATGTTGGTGTGCATGTGGAGGTCAGAGGTCAACTCTCAGGAGTTGGTCCTCACATTCCACCTTGCCTTTGAGGCAGAGCCTCCCTTGTTACTGTGGCTGCATAACCCAGGCTAGCTGGCCCAGGAATTCTGAACACTTCTCTTGGCCTCCCCTCTTACTTCTCATAGAATGTGAGGTTATAAAATTCAGCTTTTACATGGATCCTGAATTGAATTCGTGCTGTGGATATTGCTCTGTATAAGTAAAATGCTGATTGACCAGTAGCCATGCAAAAAGTATAGGCAGGACAAGCAGTGAAGAGAATTGTGGGAACAGGAAGGCTGAAAGGAGATGCTGCCAGCCGCCGCCATGACAAGCAACATGTGAAGATGCCAGTGAGCCATGAGCCACATGGCAAGGTATAGATTAATAGAAATGGGTTAATTTAAGATAGAAGAACTAGATAGCAAGAAGCCTGCTGCGGCCATACAATTTGTAAGCAATGTAAGTCTCTGTGTTTACTTGGTTGGGTCTGAGCGGCTGTGGGACTGGTGGGTGAGAGAGATCTGTCCTGACTGTGAGCCAGGCAGGACCAGGAAAACTCCAGCTACAAATTCAGGTCGTTAGGCTCCTGTGGAAAGCACTGAGAGCCTCTGAGCCATCTCCTCAGCCCACACTTGTATTTTTAAGCCCTCACCTGTTGCTCCATTTCCTTTGTCAAATTGCCAAAGTGAGATTTACAGGTCAAGAGTTAAGCACATTTTTTAAACTGATATTCCCGCCAGGCAGTGGAGGTCACAGCAGGCTCCCTGCAGTTCTGATGACGCAGGCAACTCTGTTTCTGCCTGGTTTGCCAGTAGAGCAGGAGATGCCTGTAACGGGCCCAGGGTGGGCAGGGGAAGAGGGTGTGGACAGGGACTGACAGCTGGAAGCATCATTCCCAGCAGCACAGCAGGATAGGATTAGTCTGACGCCATACTTTCCTGGCCTAGGCATCGTCTTGCTTCGTCACCATTCCTTACACACACACACACACACACACACACACACACACACACACACACACACACACACACCATGTGTAGTCTCTTCCTTCATCCCAAGGACTGGAGGTCATTGTGAACTTCCAGCTGTTCTCCCCTCCCCGACTGCTGCCAGATCCCGGATGGAGGGATGGGAGGAGCCCTTTTGCTTCTACAGGACATTTCCCACACTGCCCAGGGTGCGAGCTTCCAGGAGCCCACAGGAGACTCCGCACTTCTACCTATTTTGATCACTTCCTCTAACAGTGGAGGGGAATACGACACCTTGCTCCTCGATCAGATTTTGGCCCTCTTCTTTTGGTAGTTCCTGGAAACCCAGGACAAACTGATGTGGTCTGAATGTCTTAAACCAAAAAAGCATTTTAGTTAGAGGAATGGAGCGATTTCTGATTGTTGTGAGCTATTATAACTCAGATAAGATCGCTAGTCATAATACATCATTACTCATTATGGAAATAATATGGTTTTTAAAAATTTTTAAAAAAGATCTATTTATGTGTTCCATCTGCATGTATACATGTGTGCTACATGCCTGATGTCCAGGGAGGTCAGAAGAGCATTTCAGATCCCCTGGGACTGGAGTTGTAAACAGCTGTGAGCTGTCGTGTGGGAGATGGGAATTGAACCCTCATCCTCTGGAAAAACAAGTGCTCTTAAACACGGAGCTATTTCTCCAGCCCCTCAAGGTTAGTTTTAATTTCCAACTGGACATAATCTAGAGTCACATGGGAAGGAAATGTCAAATGAGAGATTTTCTAGATTAGCTTGGCCTGTGCTCACATCTTTGTGAATTATCTTGTTAGTGGAAGGCCTACCCATTGTGAGTGGCCCCATTCCCTAGGCATGGAATCCTTGATTGTATTAAAAGGGAGAGTGCAAGCTGGGCACTAGGGTGCATGGGTGTCGCTAATTTACTTCCCTGCTTCTTTCCCTTAACCATGGCTATAATTAGACCAGATACTTTGAGTTCCTGCTGACTTCCCCTCTCTACAGTGATGGGCTGTAACCTGGCTTTGTGAGCAAAACAAACCCTTTCTCCTTTAAGTTGCTTTGTTCAGGGTGTTTTATCACAGTAACAGGAAACAAAACCAGGACAACGCAGGTTGTCAAACATTTGGGGTTTACAATATACAAACCACTGTATACAAACAAATGCATTGCTGTTTAATCTCTCTGATAATCTTCTGCAACAATGTTACAATTTGCAGTTGTTCAGACAATGACACGGGGGTGGGGGGCGGGGGGAGGTTACTGGCCCAAAGTCACACAGATGTCAAGACTCAACTGTCTTTGACATTACAGACGTCCACCACTATCAACTCAGCTCAACTGATGTTGGATGAGCAGTAAAATTCAACACCATGTAAACAAAACCCAGGCTAAGAAACCAATAGCTTCACAAAGCCTGTCCACAAACATACACTCAATTCTGAAATCCTCCAACCACCTCCTGTAGCTTAACTACTTTATCCTGTAGACAGTCTCCCAGTTATCAGGACTTCATCAAACCCAACACCTCAGTCTCTCAGAAATGGTCAAAACTATTTTACAGGAGAGGAAACTGAGGCCCAAGAGGCCTCTTCATGATTGAGGCCACGCAGGGACCAAGTGTTATCAATAGCACTGTTTTGTGTCTCCTTGTGATGAAGGGTCCCAAATGCCCCTCATGCATTCTGTTCTCAGTTCTCTTCTGCCATTTTTGTGTTTTAATATTTTCCCCTTAAGTTTCTCAATTGCAGTCTTTTTGAAATTCCTGGAACATGTCAGGCAGGTTCCTGTCCCAGGTTGTTGCACATAGGCCAGGGATATTCCATCTTACTTCCTTCAAGTCTTTGCCAACTGTTACATTTTCATGCAACTCTTCCCCTACCACCCTGCTTTCAACTGCCACAACTTATCCAGTACACCCTGTTCTAATTGCCTTATTTTTCTAGGGCATTTCACTCTAACACTGGGCCTTCCTCCTCCCACCAGGGACTTGGAGTCGTGATTTCTGGAGATCGTTTTGATTTTCATGAGGGTCCCACTGACATCTGGTAGGCAGACACCGGGAATACTGCCAAGCATACCCTGCGATACACAGGATGGAGAATTTTCCAGCCTAGGCACCAAGCAAGAGCAAGGAGAAGGAGAAATCCCTCGTTGTATTAAAAATATCACCCATTCACTTCTTTGTTTCTCTTTCCCCCCCTAGAATGGGAGGCTTTGTTCTTTTTCTCCAGTGTCCATCACTTAAACCTGGACTTGTGCCCATCGCAGATGCTCAAAAAGAATGGATGAATGAACAAATTTGATCCAAGTAAGACCCGCATCATTTGTTGCATTAAGGAGTGTGCTGACTAGTTTCCAAAATCACAGCCTATACCTTAGGCTTCACCAAAATTAAAGGAGCTCACCTTAGTATCTTTTCCTGTAGCTGTAATAAAAACACTCTGTATAACTAGAGCAACTGAAGGGAGACAGGGCTTCTTTTAGGGGACAGTTCCTGGTCATAGTCCACATGGCAGGGCAGCCAAGGCACCAGGAGTCTGAAGCATCTGCTTCCATTAAATATGAAGTTGGAAGAAGAAAGCAATGAATGCATACACACTGGGGCTCACCTGGCTCACCTGCCTAGGGAATGGTGTCACCCACACTGGGTAGGTCTTCCCACCTCACCTAACATAATGACGGTAATTCCAATCAGGCATGCCCAGAGGCTATCTCCCAAGGGGTTCTAACTTTCGTTATGTTAACAACACTGTCTTAGCTAGGGTTTCTATTGCTGTGCAGAGACACATGACCAAGTCAACTTTTACAAAAGAAAGCATTCACTGGGGCTTGCTTACTGTTTCTGAGGTCAGTCCATTATCATCATGGTGGGAAACATCACAGCATGCAGACAGACCTAGTGCTGGAAAAGTAGCTGAGAGTTCTATATCCTGATCCATAGGCAGCAGAAGGAGAGAGGCTGACTGGGCCTAGCCTGGGCTTTTGAAACCTTAAAGCCCACCTGTAGCAGGCTTTTTCTTTTGGGCCACCAACTGGCTCCCAAATCATGACACTGAGACTTATTATAAATTACGAATGCTTTGCCTTAGCTTAGGCTCGCCCCACTAGCTCTTATAACTCAAATTAATCTGTTTCTCTTCATCTACATTTTGCCTCGGGACCTTTCTTTCTTTCTTTCTTTCTTTCTTTCTTTCTTTCTTTCTTTCTTTCTTTCTTTCTTTCTTTCTTTCTTTCTTTCTTTCTTTCTTCCTTCCTTCCTTCCTTCTTTCTTTTTTCTTTCTTTCTTTCTTTCTCTCTCTTTCTCCCTCCCTCCCTCCCTCCCTCCCTTCCTTCCTTTCCTTCTCTCTCTCTCTCTCTCTCTCTCTCTCTCTCTCTCTCTCTCTCTGTCTTACTTTCACTGCTTCCTCTGTGTCTGTCTGTCTGTCTGGTGGCTGCTTGGCTGGCCCCAGGCATCTCCCTCTTTTTCTCCCTGCTTCTCTCTCTCCTCTCTCTTCTCCAGCCTAGATTCCTCCACATACTTATTCTCTCTGCCCCCAACCCTGCTTATCTTCTACTGCCTAGTTATTGGCCATTCAGTTTTTTATTAGTCCAATCAGGTGCCTTGGGCAGGCAAGGTAAAACAAATGTAATACATCTGTACATAGTTAAACAAATGCAGCATAAACAAATGTAACACATCTTTACATAGTTAAAGTAATATTCCATAGCACCCACCCCCAGTGACACACTTCCTCCAACAAGGCCACACCTATTCCAACAAGGTCACACCTCCTAATCTTTATAATCCTTTCAAAGAGTTCCACTCCCTGGCGACCAAGATTTCAAATGCATGCATCTATGGGGAGCATTCTTATTCAAACTACACAAACACTATCACAGTTTTGTCCTATGAAATACCTAGAATATGTAAGGAACTCAGCGTGGTTAAGAGCTCTGGCTGCTTTTCCAGAAGACCTGGATTTAGTTCCCAGCACCCACATGATGGGCCACAACCATCTTTAACTCCAGTTCCAGGCAATTTGATGCCCTCTTCTGGTCATATACGTAGAATAAAAATATAAGTCAAACAAACAGAGATGCTTCATCAGGTAAAAGCACCTGCTGCTATGCCCAAAGACTTGAGTTCAATCCCTGAGACCCACATGGTAGGAGAGAAATGACTCCCACAAGGTGTCCTCTGACCTCCACATACATGAGTGTAAACACACACATACACATACATGAATGTACTTTTAAAATATCATTTTATTTACTCTCTGACAGTTTCATACATCCATACAATGTATTTTGAATATGTCCATCCCCAGGCCCTCATTCACCCCAGACCCCCAGTACAGGCCCCTTCCACCTTCATGCCCTCTCTTTTATTTTGTAATCCACTTAGTGTCACCTGGGATGTTCACTGATGGCGTCGGCCTGATGTCCTGAGGGTCTGCTGCAGGTAACCACAGCTTCAGCAAGTTTATGAGGGTGACAGTCATGCCATGTCCAGAACACAGCATTCCACAGCTCTCCTGCCATGCCCAGCTCTTCCATTCTCTCTGTTCCCCGTCTTCGGTGTTCTCTGTGGCTTGGGGTGGTAGGGATATACATGTCGCATTAGGGTTAAGGCAGTTGCTCTCAGCACCTCGATCAACTGTGGATCTCTGCTTCTCTGACCCAGCTTGAGGGTGGTATCAGCTATACTTCTGGTCTTTCCTTCTGGAGAAACAAATCCTCTATTCACAAAACCCCATATGTTAATGTCCATCATCTCTTTATTAATAACCACTCCAAACGGGGGGGGGGGGAGATCCAATGATTAAACAATTTTTAAAAATAGTTAAGCAAGCCGATAAATCCACAGCACGGGACATTCCTCAGCAATGAAACAGGAAGGAAAGGGCAGTATGTATTGACACAGGCGATGGGCTGGATCTATCCATAGCAAAGTCCGTTGAGGGAAAATGCTCGTCAAAAAATACTCAAAGTATATGACTCTGCTGATATGACAGCCTTGAGGTGGGGAATCAACAGGAATGGAGAACACTTTGATTAGCAATTGCGAGGAGTGAGGAATGGAGGGGACCTGAGGCACAGGCCAGCAATCCCAGCCCAACAGAGGCTGAGGCAAGAGGTTTGCGATTTGAAGTCAGTCTGAGCTACTTAATAGTTCCAGTCTAGCCTGTTGTCTTGAGAGTTGGAGGAGGAGGCGGGATGGATGTAGATCTTGGAGATGGGAATCTCCTCTGTGTCTGCATCAATGCCAACACCTGACTGTGACACTACACTGTCAACTTGTAAGATGCCACTGTGGGTAGTACTAAGTTTGAGAATTTCTCTGTCTAATCCTTCCACTGCCTGTGAAATTGCTTTCAAGAGTCAGAAGAGAAAGAAGCTTGTGGGGTAGTGGGAGAGGTGTGATTAAGAACCCCTGCAGAATCCGATGAGTCCCGGAAAAGCAAATGAATTAGCATGTGGTGTTGATGAGTACTGGAAAATCAAATGAATTAGCACGTGGTATTAACATGTGAAATTAGACTACAGCCATATGATGGATATTCTGTAGCCACAGATTTTACTGAGGAATGTGTAAAGAGGAGGACCAATGCCCACTCTCATTCTAGTAGTAACCAAACACACTGGTCCAGTTCGATGCCACACTAGTTCTCATGAGGATTGATGAAGGATGCTCTATTTCCAATTCCAATTTTGCAGATGAAGAAATTGCTGTATGAAAAGAATGAATACTTGCCTATGATCAAAGAGCAGAGTTGGGATTGAACCCTGACCTATGTAGTTCCAGAGTGAAAGGTTTGTAGGACCACACTGCCTTCAATCGGATCGTTCATCTGGAGTGGGGAGTCCAGGTTCGCTCAAATATCCTCTCAGCAACAGATCCGGTCCTAAGTCTACTGCCCCACCCCCATCATTCTTCATGCTGGATATGGTCCCATGTTTCTAAAGCCATGCAAGCAATTTTACCTAAAGATGTATGGACTCTAATCCAGACATGAATGACACTGCAAACCCATGAGCTCAAGAAGACATCTTGATGAGAAGTGTAGGGACAAACAACAGTCAACCGGGGTGGGGTGGCTGGCGGGAGCTGGGGTGAGGTGGCGGGGGTACCATTTGACTTGGTGTCATAGCCCCACCGCAGCTCAGGGGAATAATCCAAATGGGTAAAGACACTGGAAGAAAACACGAGGGAAATCGTGCAGTTCTAGACTTAAAGGTTTTTGTGTCTATGACATGAAACCTAGAAATCACGAAGTGAACGAGCAGAAAGTAAAGAATCCAAATGTTTGTAAAAGCCTTCATCGGGCAGGCTGTGCTAACAGGTGCCCAGGCATTGCCGATAGACTATAAACTAATTCAGTCTGGATAGAAGGCAAGCATGAGAGATTTTTGGTAAATACCTGGCAATTTTTGTTAAGTTCTTACCAGATACTAAAAAAAATTGCTTAGCAATTCCATTTCTTTTCTTTTCTTTTCTTTTTTTTTTTTTTTTTTTTTTTTTTTTTTTTGGTTTTTCGAGACAGGGTTTCTCTGTGTAGTTTTGCGCCTTTCCTGGAGCTCACTTGGTAGCCCAGGCTGCCCTCGAACTCACAGAGATCCGCCTGGCTCTGCCTCCCGAGTGCTGGGATTAAAGGCGTGCTAGCAATTCCATTTCTAAGAGTTTGTTCTAAACCTAACAGCACACAGGTTAACTGACAGAGGAAAAAGGTCTTTGCGATCAGAAGGTTGACAGAAGAAGTTGGGAGACAGGCCAAGATCACGAACAGGCCATGGCTCAGTATATCCTGGCATGTCTATCTGTTCGGTAGACTACTTCTTCAGCATAGGAAGCTCTTGATGTGCAGAAAATATAAACTGATTAAAAAGCATGGAACAGATAGTGGGTATACTATATTACCATTTCTGGAAGAGGGAAGAAATTAAGAATTCAGATTTTATTTTTGTCCGAAGAAATGATAGATACATTAAAATACAAATGTTATTTAGTCAGTGACATGATAGGCAAATGTATGGATTGTAATTTCTTGTTTTAAGCCAGGAGAGCGCATTACTGTGTTGGTTGGAGTTTCAGGGAGGAAGCAGGGATGTGATGCCTGCCTTGCTTCCCAGAGAAGTGCCTCGCTTCCTCCACAGCAGGGTCTTGGGAACAGGACCAAGGCGGCTCAAAGCTTGGCTAGAGTTGACTTCATTGTAAACCTTTACCCCAAGAACCAGGACTGAAAGCACAGAGCTCTGAAGGAAGGAGGAGGGAAGTGCCGGAGGGTCCTCGGCTCCTGTCCATGGTTTCCATCCCTTAGAAATTGGAGCCGGTGCTGCCTGGGATCAAAGGAAAGCGAGGGACGAGGGACGCGGTTTTCCTCTCCCCTGGGATGCCAGGACAGCACCGCGGGTGTCATCTGCCAGGGAACCCGTGTCTCTCGCCTCATTTTCCTTCTTCCTGGAGCAGAGGCACCTACATGGAGTCATTAGTTAGATTCAGGAGGAGAAAGATGGTTGGTTCATTCTCAGAGCTACAACTAACTAGTCGCTAATTTGCCTAAAAAGGAAGTAAGTTAGCGACTGGGAAGAAGATACTAAAAGTATTTTGTGTGGCTCCATTAGCGAATTGTGATTATTCCAAACACAATATATGCTTTTTTTTAAAACCACAAAGTTCACAGTTACTGAGGAAAATAAAAAATGTATTATCAATGTAGGGAAAAGTTGCTTTTATTTCTCTCACGATTCCTACTCCGATTCACACTGACTAATAAAAACGCATTCTCATGTTTTAAGCCCACGGCGAGCCTGGGAAAGAACGCAATCGAAGCAACCTAGGAAATGTCCATCAGGAAAGGGCGCCAAACGCGGCCACTGTCGGACAGCGCTGGAGACAGGTTTCTTTGAAAAGCCAGCGTTGTTTCAGAGCGAGGCATTGCCACACAAGATCTGGATCGCTGAGTTTGGGAACTGAAGAGAGAGAAAAATCTGGGCGCCCATGAGACCAGGGAGGGAGGAATCCAGATGGCCAATGTGACTCGGGGTGTTCCAGCCCCATAGCGCCACTTACTGGACGAACCGAGGAAATATTGGATGTGTTGGTTTCGTTTTGTGTTTTTTCTTTGGGGATTCACTGCATGGTTCATTTTGTGAAACAGACAAACCAGGTTTGGCAACCGATGCCTGTAATCCCAGCACTTGAGAGGCTGATGCAGGAGGATTGCTTCGAGTTTGGGGCCAATTTAGTCTATATTACAAAACCCTGTCTCAATCCTCCTCCCCAAATTAAAAACAACCAACCTAAAAATAATAGAAAATATAGAGGAATGAACGAATTGGAAAACTATGTTCATTGAACCATTATGGACAAGAAGTCACTGTTAATAATTTCAATATTTTTCATTCTCTTTTTCTCTGTGGAAGAGTTGGTGCATGAGAAGGCTGGTGAAGAGTTAGGACATAGTGGGTCTTCCCCAAATCTGAACTTTTCTCTTGCAAAGGACCCTAGAATTAAAGAAAATAAAATCCTTGTACTGGGGATTGAGCACTCAGTTGGTAGAGTGTTTGTCTAGCATGCACAAAGCCCTGGGTCCCATCCCAGCACTGCAATAAATAAAAAGTAAATAAATAATCTTGTGGATAAAATGTTGCTAAATGTCTCAACAAATATTTAACTATAAAGTGGGTCATTTGTAAGGTGAGTGTGCTTGAAAAAATATTTTAAATTTGCCTTGTCACCATCCAGGATTGAAACAAGCCACATAGAGATCCATGGAGTTAACTGGGAAATGATTAGTCTTTGAATGGAAATAAAATAAACCTGAAAATATAAAAATCGAAGGGCTGGAGAGATGGCTCAGCAGTTAGGAGCACTTTCGGCTCTTCCGGAGGGTGTAGCACCCACAGAGTAGCTCACAAATGGTCCCTCAGTAACTCCAGCTCCAGGGGTTCTGACGCCCTCTTCTGGCCTCTGAGGACACTGCACGCATATGATACACAAAACGTCGAAGCAGGCAAAATACCCTTTCACGTAAAACAGAAAGATAAATATATATATATGTTTCTACTGTCCTCTGCCATGTTCTATGAGAGAGAGCTAAGAATTCTTACTTATCTACTTCCTTCCTCTTTGGGGGAAGAAAGAAGCAATTCTGTCCATTTTATTTGCTTTTTCTAACTGAGCCGAGTAACTGAGACCACACAGAAAACGGCCGCCTGTCTTTGCTCCTCTGCAGACAAACCTTAGTGTGCGTAAGCTTGTTGTGTCTCCCAAGAGAAGTCTCTCAAGGGCTCCAGACACTGGATTTACACCACCCAAAGAAGCCATGGGCTCACTGGGGAGTGCAATTCTCACATTAACCATGCTGGTTGTTTGTGACTGGGGTGGAGGGTAGAAAGAATACCAAAGAAGGCCATTGGTTCCCCCTTGCTTCCTGTAGGCAAGAGTCCCCTCCCTCCCTTCCTTCCTTCCTTCCTTCCTTCCTTCCTTCCTTCCTTCCTTCCTCCCTTCCTCCCTCCCTCCCTCCCTCCCTCCCTCCCTCCCTCCCTTCCTTCCTTCCTTCCTTCCTTCCTTCCTTCCTTCCTTTCCTCCTCTGGCTCCCTGTCTCTTCTCCTTGACCAGAAGGCTAGGAGTTTATCAGCTTGATTCCCATCAGCTCAGGCAGGTGAACAGAGATTTTTAGCTCCATGGGATGTTCTTGCTTGTGTTTTTGCTTTGAGACAAAGTCTGGTTGGTGTAGCCCAGGCTGGATTCAATGCTGAGGATGACTGAATTTCTGATCCTCCTGCCTTCCATCTTCCTGATGCTGGGGTTACAGGAGTGTGCCACCATGCCTAGTTTGTGCCATGCTGGGACTGGACCCCGGGCTCTCAGGCACACTAGGTAAACACTTTACCAGATGAGCTACATCCCCAGCTTCCGACTTTTGTTTTTGGCATCAGTAATTACGGTGGGGTTGTGCACATGGACACAGGAATGGAATGTGAGTTTGCTGCTGGCAAGGAGTGGACATCCATGAGGACAGGGGAGCAGGCAATGAGGGATCACAGGAAGCATCTCTGTCACATGCATTTCTCTAGACTGATAATTGCAGTCACAATTATCAGAGAGAAGTGCTTTTAGTGCTGCTGAAATATGGCAGTAGATTTCTAAGTACTGCTTGGTGTTGTGCAAAGAAAGAAAACACACACACACACACACACACACACACACACACACACACACACACACTCACTTTTCCTTGTCTTCTTCGAGAATGCTTTCCAAATTGTCCTCCCATCCATTTTTATCGTCCCTCTCTTCTCTATTTCCTAACCCCATGTATCCATAGTGTGCCACTCTGGAACTGATTGTTCATTTGCTGTTTTGTTTGTTTTGTTTTTTGAGACAGATCTCCTGCAGTCAAAGCTGGTTTCCTGCTCACGATGTAGCAGAGGATAACCCTGAACATCTGATTATCCTGCCTCTGCCTCTCAAGCACTAGGATTACAGACATGTACCATCACATCCGGTTCACATTCTTGTTTTTAGAGTTAGTCTTTTCACTTGGTGAGCATCTCTGAGTGCATTGCCAGGAAACAGGAGAGCAGGAAGCGAAAACAGCAAGCTGGCTCTTCAGATACGTTGGCCTGAGTGACCCAAGGCTTCAGTCTTGTCATCCCTTAAGAAAATCTGCGAGGGTTGTCGAGACGGCTCAGCAAGTAAAGGAGCTTGCGGCCAAACCTGAAGACCAGGGATTGAACTCAGGGACCCACATGATGGAAAGAGAAAATCGATTGCCACGGTTTGTCTTCTCACCTACGTGCATGCTCGTTCACAGAATAAATAAATGTAATAAAAAGCTTAGTGGGGGGGAGGGACTTATTAGAAGAGGAGCTAGGACGAGGAGAGCCAACCACCCTTCTCTTGTACAAGGTTCGTGTTCAAACAGTCAGTGCAGAACTTGAATACATTTATAAGCAAAAAGAAGCATTTTTAAATCTTAAGGAACCATCTCTGGCACCCATCACTCATCCATGCACCCACCCCGTACCACAAAGATGCCCCTGGAAGGACCATGAGGGAACAAAAACGCAGTGTTTTCTTTTATAACCAGTAAGGCCAGATTTCCATTATAGGATCATTTTTTGTGCACGTGCGATGAAATCTATTAAATGTTTATCTTAGAAGCCCGGTTCAGTTGGGGAGAGAGGGGGGGTACAAATCGCATCCCTGCCAACCAGTTGGTCTGTGTGAATCACCGCTCAGTCAGACTTTCAGGTCTATAATTTATCTTTTCTTTGGCCTCCGTGCTAAATGCTCCATTTGTCCATGAATTCTTGCCTTGTTTTAATTATGCTATGGTCTGAATGTAGTTTTATGAGGCGCACAAATAAGATTGTCATTCTGAAAACACAGATTTGTGTGTTTACCCACCCCTCTCCAGGATGAGATGGGGGCCAGTTATCTCTGTCCTAATTCACAGCTCAGAGGCTCTATGGCTGGAATTCCAAAACCAGCATGCAGTGACAGTGGGGGGTGGAGGCGCAGAACTGTGGGGGATGGGAGACGGGGAGGGAGAGCTGACATGGCAGAACCCAGGGCATAATTTACCTTAAGAATTCTGAATCGATGCATCCAGTGCTCAACTTTGCATTGTGGCTGTACTAGCTCCAAGAATGCTATTGATTGGGACGTTTTATTCATGTTATTTTCTGAGAGCTGTATTTTCTCACTATACTTAAAAAACAATTGGTTTTCCCCTAAACACAGAAGTAGGCCCCAGGGGCCAGATGAGAAACCTGTACAAATCAGAAGGCGACGTTTTTTTCTGCTGTTCAGTTTTTTAAAAACATTGCACATATATGCATTCAAATATCCATGCACTTGTAGGCTGAAGGAGAAATGGTTATCTCATACTATGTAAAAAAAACAAAACAAACAAACAAACAAACAAAAAAACAACTGTTTTATGTGTGCATGATGGACAATCAATATTTCAAATTTCAATGATACTGCCACCCCAAAAAAATATGGAAATTTGAAGTATAACACAATTAAGCACATACATTTCCTTGGCAAATGCTAAGTGAGAGAGGTCTTTTATCTAGGAAAGAAAACATGTTTATAATTGGGGGTGGGGTTACTCTGAAAGATGATTTCAACTCCAGACATCACCCTGGGATGGACTGCATTCATACCTGCTGTCTTTCTAACACAGATGGCATCTTGAAGCCAGGCTCACCTGGGAACCCACTGCAATGGAATCTAGCTCCTTCTCTGAGGGTGTCCTCATCCCAGCCCAATAGAGGAGGCCAAGCTTGCAAAGCACCACTTCAAAACTGTTCGCCACCGAGTTCTTTGAGAGGAAGAGTGGGTTGAGTATGCCCTGGGTTTGCGGCTGGTGACGCTGGCCTGATTTGTTTAATGGAGGAGGATTTGGCCGAGTCACGAGGCAACCATGTAAAGACGGGCAGAGCCTCTTCTCTTCTTATAAATGACTCAGGTGACAGACTGGCTTTGGATCCCTACTCCTAAAAGACCTACGACTGTTTAAAAGTCACCGCCTCGGAACAGCTCTGGGTGTCCATGGGCAATGATGCAAACCCAGCCAGAGTTTCTCTACCCAGGCCATGTGTGTAAACAGTTGCCCGCCATCATCAGGAATATCGGTGACCAGGTCGTAGCCCTCAGAGGAGCAGCTTGGGGCTCTTGGCCGACCCCTCCCCAAATGCTGCTCATTGGACCGTTTGCCAAACTAGTACAGTTTGGGAGTAGACATGTGAAAGAACATTTCAATAAACCCTGAGCCCAGATTTATGGGTGTAGTGAAAATATTGATACCAGGAGCCTTCAATACATTAGTCTTATTGTCTTTTCCCAATTTCAACTATCTAGAAATTTTGTCTGTAGTCTAATAGTCATGATATAATTAATTCTTTCTTTTTTTTTCTTTTGAGACATGGTCTTATGTGTCTGAAGCTGGCTTTAAGTAGCCAAGGATGACCTTGAACTTGAGATTTTCTTGCTTCCACCTCCCAAGTGCTGGGATTGAAAGCCTTTGCCTCCACGCCTGGTGTACGCGGCCATGGGGATCAAATCCAGGAATTCACGCATGCTAGGTAAGTACAGTCCACGTCCCCGGCCTGGTACTTAAGCTTCTTAGAGGTCATTTTCCTTCCCCTCCTGCCTTTCTGTCTGGGCTCATAAACACAGGCCCTGTACCTCAGCCCTGTACCTGCATCACCTCTCCATCACCTCTGCATCACCTCTGAATCACCTCTGCTTCACCTCTGCATCACCTACCACCTCTCTTTCTTTACATAAAACAGAGGTTGCAGGTAGTTTGTTCTTTGGATGTTTCCGCACAAACGTAAAGAAGAGGCTAAACTTGCCCTGTCTAGGGCTTTGGTGACTGCAGGGTGACATGTGCAGTGGTCAGTGTCCCCAACAGAAGCACCCATTGGAGAGGAACACACTTACCTCCCCAGCAGGGACACCATGGGGATTCCCTGGCAAAGCAGGAGCCTCGGCGGCCTGGTCTTGATCTCTCACCCCCTGGGCTTCTTCAGGCTGGCCGTCAACTGGTGCGCTTTCTCTTCCCCTGTCTAGTTTAAATAATCTGTCGAAAAAGCCGAACTCTTTCGTCTTGGAGGGGCCTTCCGCCCGGGACTCGGGTGGTGAAGGTGCCGGCGGGCAGGTGGCAGGGAGGACCTGCTGCTTGGCCTCAGTGCACCCTGGCCTGGTTTTATCTGCAGCCGGCCCGGGTGCAGCTGCCACCGGAAGTGCCCCGTGCTCACTTGGGTCTTTGTTCACAGGCGCTGTGCCGGGGCTGACATCAAGCTTGCCCGATGCAGCCGATGAATTCGAGCCTTGGTCCCCGGGACGTCCTGGTACAGGCCGAGAGAGTGTCAAGAAAAAACGCGATCTAGCAGCTGGTGCCTCGGGCTTGGCTTGTTTCCCAAGATTCTTTCCGCTGGCATCGGCCACAGCTTGGGCCTCCATTGTCTTGGGGGAAGAAGTAGCCACATTATCCTTGGAGATGCTTATTCCCAAATCGACTGTAAACACAAACATAAACAGTGGTCATTCAACACGCCAGGAAATTCAAGGGTGAATAATGGACTCCAAGTTCTGATAAACAAAGTCTCCTCTGCAGACTGGCTGCCTTGTCCCCTGTTGGGTTAGCCCAGTAGACATCTCCTGACCCTGCTCTTCCAGGGAGAGAGCCCCCTGAGGCTGGTGAGGCAGAAAAGCCGTGACTGGGAAGTCACTACCTGCCAAGCACCATGTGTGAGAGGGACAAGGTCTACTGTCATCTTTGATCTTCCTGGAACCCAGAGAAGCGTGAAGTTAAGGTTTTCCAATAGGAAATCACAATAGGTTAGCGCTTGGGCTCCGGAGCTGGGGGGTCCACCAACCCCTCAACACGTTAGACATCTGGGGTTGAGCCTTTCCTTACTGTGGGATCCTGCCCTGTGTATTATGTATAGCGGCTCCATCAGCCCCAGCCTCCTGAATGCCCTTACACCCCAAAGCTGTGGTAATCACACATATTTTATTAATGTCCCCCGGGATATTCAAGGACCACCTCGGGCAGGGAGTGGTGGCCCACACCTTTAATCCCAGCATTATGGAGGCAGGCGCAGGCAGATCTCTGTGAGTTCCAGGCCAGTCAGAGCACACAGTGAGGCCTTGTCTCAAAAACAAACAAATAAACAAAACATCTTTTTGAATCCAAGTCATTTAATTCTTCTCTGGCTTTACTCTCTGGTAAAAATGAAGAAACAGTAGGACCTGCCTTAACCATTTTCTCCGGAAATAACACTAGTTAATGTGTTTAAAGTACACAGGAAATTAGCTGAGATACACTAACTGCTCGATACACGTCAGGAAACTTGGCTATTGGCACCACTGGTGAGGGAGACCACTGGCACCGGAGCTGAAGCCACTTCCCTCCAGTGCCCACTGAGGAGGTCAGACAGAAGCCCCCTCCTGAGTTCATGTCCTTTCGGTCTTAATGTAAGAAGACGTCTATTAGCATCGCCTCTGGCAACATCTAGGCTGAAACAGTACTACTCAGAAGAGCAGGTGTGTTCAGCAAGGCTGGAGGGCACTAGAGAGGTGGCCAGCTCATGCATTCTGTGTGTGTAGGTGGCAGCTTCCCAACTGCCTGGGAGCTGCACTCCCAAACACCTAACCCTTCCTGCATGAACCAATTAACTGCCTTCTTTTCAAGGCCCCTTGGCAGCAAAGCAGTGGGAAGGAGTTTGGAGTTGGATTTGATTCTGAAGATCTTCTACTGGCCAGCTTTGAGATCCCGGGAAATTCCCTAGGGAGCTTGAGTTTCCATCACTTACAAAGTGGGGGTGTTGGCCCGGGGAGCTGGCTCGTTCACTGAACCACTTGCCTCACAAGCATTAGGACCCGAGGTCATGCCCCCTTCCGTGTGTAGCTGTGCCCCACACCCCCCACAACCCCTGTAGAAAAAGCTGGGTGTGGTATTCTAGCCCTGGGGAGGTGGAGACCGGTGGATCCCTGGGGCACACTGGCCAGCCAGTCTAACCTGATGGGCGAGTTCCAGGCTGGTAAGACAGTGAGAAACCCTGTTTCAGTACAAATGCGTATAGCCCCTGAACAATACTTGAGGCTGACCTCTGGCCTCCACCTCACACATCCATGTGTACACATGCACCTGAACCCATATGAACATCTGCATACAAATAAGCATGTGAGTGCACACATATACACACATGAAATATAATAAAACAAATGAGAATGTGTATAGCTCCCTGGTATGGCCGTTGTGATGCTTGGGGGGAGGCTCACCCAGGGTCTGGGCTGCTGTACTTAATGTCCGACAGATACTATGATAATGTCGAAGACTCCGCTCCATCCTCGCCAACACTGCATCGTGTTTGGTATACACTTAGACAGACACGTCTCCGTATCTGTTTGCAAGCAGTCAAGGAGCAGGGATAAAGGTGGGAGAGGATCGGAGAGCTCTTCGTTGTATTTCCATTCCACGTTAACACGGGGCGATAAGCACATGGCCACGTGTGCACACATTCACTCACAGTCACACCACCAAATTCTGGTATCTTACAGTGTTTGGAGTCAGGAACCAGAGGAGAGAGCTTGTGTGCCTCAGTGACCTCTTAGTAACACAGAAGACAGAGAAGTGACGTAAGATGAGGCCAGTGGCGGAACCAGGGAGGCTTCATCAGGAAGTCCGCAGTCAGTGCATTAGCTAAGTTGGCTGGCCCTCCTTTGATGCTCTCCTGTGCCCGGAACTCATACTGGGGGCAGATAGACTGCAGGAGGGAGGGAAAGAGCGGCGGGAGGAGAGAGCAGCAAGCAGAGCAGGGACCACATGAGCGAGGGAGGCCTGTATCCTGTCATGGAGTGTGGGTCTGGTCCATGCCAGAGGGAGAGGAAACAAAAACAGAGAGACTGGGATTGAAAGCAAGATGGGGCTTTTGCAACCCCTGAGAGCATGGACTGATTTCCCTGCTTCTCGTTCTGCCTGGGAACCAAAGGAGCCCAAAGGTGTTATAGCCAGAGGGGGAAAAAAAACCACAAGACAACACTCTCCATGGGGGGAAATGTGCTAGTATTTTGCTCTGAAAAGTCTCAATACCAGATACCACGCAACCCATGTAAGAGCGAGCCGTCAGCAAGAAGAAACAAGATCAGGTTAAGCCACTCGGTGACTTGTCAGAACTCGGGGGGAGTTCTGAGTGGGTTCCCTTCATGACAGCCAAAGCCCTAGTGGGTGTAGATGGAGGCTTTTCTCTGTCCTGCCAGACCTGTGGCCCCACGGTCCCGCAGTCACTTATAAAATCATCATTCAGAGGCCTAATATAACAATAAACTGTTTGGCCTATTGCTCAGGCTTATTACTAACTAGCTCTTACAACTTAACCCAATCCTATTAATTTGTGTTTTACCACGTGTCTAGTGGCTTTATCTGTGTTCTAATGCATCTTGTTCCTCCGGTGGCTGGCTGGCATCTCTTCCTGATTCTGCCTTCTTTTTCTCTGTATTCAGTTTGGATTACCTGCCTCGCTCTATCCTGCCTTGTTATAGACCAAAGCAGCTTCTTTATTAATCAATGGTAATAAAACATATTCAGAGAGTACAGAAAGATATCCCTCATCAGCTGGGTAGTTCATACTGTTAGCAGAGTGTTAGGGCCAGAGCCTGGGTCTGGAAGCCCTGAGAAGCTGGGTTTGGCCACTCATCCTCAGTAGGTTGATTAGAAGACAACAAATATCAAGAGCAGAGAAAGGAGATATAGTCAACATAGTCACATTGGAAAGAACAAATAATGAGGTCCAGTGACCCCACCCCTCCCGAAGTCCATCTTCGGGGTCCAGTGACCCCCACACCTCCTCAAGTCCATCTTCAGGGTCCAGTGACCTCACTCCTTCCCAACTCCAGCTTAGGTGTCCAACCTCTTATGATCAGTAGTGTTTGTTTTATAAAATTGGTGCATGTATATTTATATCCTCTTGGTGAACTGATTTGTTTCTTTATTAATATGTAGTGGTCTTTTAAAACCTCTTCTATGTTTGGTTCAGAGTCAACTTTAACAGATACCAGATTATCTGGTTGTCTGGTTCCCATTTGCTGTGCAGATTTTCATCCTTTGCCTCTCAGTCTGTGGGAGTCTTCACTAGCATGTCTTTCTTTCTCTTCTCTTTTCTTTCTTGTTTGTTTTGGTTTGATTTTGAGACAGGGTTTCTCTTCATAGCCCTGTCCTGGAACTCTCTCTGTAGACCAGGCTGTCTTGGAACTCACAGAGATCCACCTGCCTCTGCCTCTGCCTCTGCCTCTGCCTGCTCAGTGCTGGGATTAAAGGCGTGTGCCACCACTGTCCGACTGTGGAATGTCTTACTTGGAGACAGCACACAGTTGGTTCTAGCTTTGGAAGCCAGCCCGTCTCTTTATGGACAAGGACCATTTACATGAAGGTGATCACTAACCTTATTGTCCCTCTCTGCATTTCTTTCTTCTGCTTGGTGGAATCCATTGAGGATTATTTCCACTTCGTGGAAAAAATTTCCACTGCGTCATTTTTTTTGAAATATTTTGAAATACTCTCAATATTTCCATTTGATTTTTTAAAATCTTAATTCCTTTGCTCATGTTTTCCTATGTGCTGACTTTTCCACTCATATTGCTGATTTTCTCATCCATTTTGCTAACCGTCCCTCTGTGTAGTTGACTTCCCTCTCTTGGTCCTGAATTGAATTTAGCAGCTTCTTTGCATGCTCTTTCAGGCCATCAATCATGTTAAAAGAAAACTTTTGAAATCTTCCTGGCATTTTACCCGAGTTGGTGTCTTGAACTTGGGCGTCAGGAGTTCTGGCTTTTGTAGAAGTCTCGTTGCTTTTCTTTTCTTTTTAAGTAGTGTTTTGCATTTCTGTGTGTCTATACACATGTTGGTTTGGATTTTTCTTCCGGTTTTGGGGGACACTTTTTATTGAGCCCTCTACTTATTTATTATGGATGCGCAGGTGGGGGGCAAGTGCCATGGTACATGTGCAGAGGTCAGAGGACAGCCCGAAGGACTCCTTCACTGTGTGGGTTCCAGGCATCGAACTCAGGTCTCCAGCTTGGTGGCAAGCGCTTTGCCCTGCTATGCCGTCTTGCTGGGCTCTAAACATCATCACAGGCATACACGGATGAAAAACCACGTAGTATGTCCCAAGCTCAGTACTATCAAGTGTTTTAGGGAACCCCTGAGGGGGGCTGGAGTATGTCCCCTATGAAAAGAGAGAACTACTGGAACTCCTTGCTTCCTCCCCACTATATCTCAGCCCCAAGTGGACGGAGTCTTCCGATGTCTAATTGCAGCTGTCTTTAGGAGCCTGGCAGTAGGGCTAAGTCACGTGACACAGGTAACTGACTGCAGAGCTCCTGGGTGAAGCCTTGCACACACTCAGGGGAAGACGTTGATGGTTACAGCAGAATAGCCACAAGCTGCTGGGGACAGGCTCCTCTTTTCCTGAGATTTCTTGTTCCAGTTCTCACAGAACTTTTCAAAGGGAAAGCTGGACTGCTCGTCTTTGCTCTCCCAATAAAGCATCCACTTCTGAATGCCTGTTCTATTGGTTCATGATGCTTGTTCTCCACACAAACCTCATTTTTGTGTATGGCGTGTGTGTGTGTGTGTGTGTGTGTGTGTGTGTGTGTGTGTGTGCAAGCGCACATGTATGTGGGGGTACATGCACATGTGTGTACACATGCATATGGAGGTCAGAGGTCAACTTCAGCTGACTTCCTCAATCATGTCCTCATTTCCTTACTTTTTGAGAAGGGGTCTCTCACTGAACCTCGAACATACTGATTTGGCAGGACTGATTGCTCCCTAAGTTCCGGAGGTCCTCCTTTCTCAACACTGGAGTTATAGGTGTGCTGCTGCTAGGCTTTTCGTTGTTGTTGTTATTTGTTTTTTTATAATGTAAGTGCTGGGGATCCAAGCACAGGTCCTCGTATTCCCATGGCAAGTACTCTACCATCTCTCCAGCTCCTCCAACACGACTTTCTACACAACCCTGTCTGACACAAAGTGGATATGGGACGCTCAGTAGTCACAAAGGGTGCTGTTCCAAATCCTGCATCTCTATGGGAGTTTGCAGAATTATGGGAGTTAACATGGGTAAAATACATGGGTCAGACACACAGCTATTGTGTCAGAATCCAGATTCAGACATGGGGCAAAGCAGTTCATTGCAGAGGGAGGGAAGGAGATGTTGAGCTCTTCAAAAGAGAACTCTATTTAAATATCAAAGGGCGATGGGAAGCCCTTGGGGAAAGAAACCGATGAAGACCTCAGAGAGTATGCCAAAATGACCCTCTGCGGGTCGGGTCTTGTTGCAAGAGTCAAATGACACTTCACACAGCTGTGGCCGCAGTCCTGGGCAGATGCATTTGTGGTTCTGAAGTGTGGAGTCAGGCTTCGTGGGGCAGATGCTTATGGCTTGGAGGAAGACGGTAGATTTGGAAATTTCACCGAACGATCACATTTCAGGCTTTTCATCTCAGTTCTGAAGAGCCAGGATGTCTTGGCAGGAAATCCAAGCACAAATAACAGAGGGGGCTTTTGGACTTGGGAATGGAGTCTTGATTATCAGCTTGATTTGCCTGGACATTGAGTGATGTCATGGATCCGAATGCACTATTAACCCTGTGCTGCCCACAGCACATTTTCAAGAGTGACTGACGATCAGTTCCCGAGGGCAAGACTGAGGCAGTGGTATGACCCTTTCCACTCTTGTCTTTTCTCACCATCTTCCTACTGTTCATATGCTTTGCAAAAATGTAGAATATGCAGGGCTACTTCAAATGAAAAGCCAGCTGTTCCAACAGGAGCAAACAGAGCAGATGTTTGAGCTGGTCTTGTGGGGTTTTGTTTTTTCTTCTTAACTCGGGTGATAATATGCATCTGACATGTCCGTACTACCGAAATTGACGACTCTCTTAGTCTTTCTCCCTCCTCTCTGCCTCCCACCCTTTTGCAGCCAACATCTGTACCTGATGTGGCTCCTCAGGAATTCTGCGTGTTTGTATCTGGTGGTTGCGTTTGTCATTGTGAGTGCGTAGGGAGGTCAGAAGAAGACAGTGTCAGGTATCGCTACCCAGGTGACATCCAGCTGCTGCTTCTTCTTCTTCTTCTTCTTCTTCTTCTTCTTCTTCTTCTTCTTCTTCTTCTTCTTCTTCTTCTTCTTCTTCTTCTTCTTCTTCTTCTTCTCCTTCTCCTTCTCCTTCTCCTTCTCCTTCTCCTTCTCCTTCTCCTTCTCCTTCTCCTTCTCCTTCTCCTTCTCCTTCTCCTTCTCCTTCTCCTTCTCCTTCTCCTTCTCCTTCTCCTTCTCCTTCTCCTTCTCCTTCTCCTCCTCCTTCTCCTCCTCCTCCTCCTCCTCCTCCTCCTCCTCCTCCTCCTCCTCCTCCTCCTCCTCCTCCTCCTCCTCCTTCTTCTTCTTCTTCGTTTTTTTTTTTGACAGAGTCTCTCACTGGCCTGGATTCTCTAGGTAGGGTTGGCTGGGCAGTGAGCCTCAGGGACCTGCTGTTTCTGTCTCCACCATGCTGGGATTACAAATTCACACTACCACTCCCTGTTTGGGTTTGTTCTTTAAGGCAGGGTCTCACTGTTTAGCCCTGGCTAGCCTAGAACTGGCTGTGTAGACCAGGCTGGCCTTGAACTCACAGAGATATATAAACCTGCCTCTGTCTCTTGCAGGCTGGTATTAAAGTGATACACTGCTATACCCAACTTTTTTTTTTTTTGAAAGACTTTTGTTCTCAAACCTGGGTCCTCTTGCAAGGCAAGCAGTTTACAACTGAGCTGTCCCTCCAGTTCTATAGTAGAAATAGTTTTGATTTTTATATAAAAAATATTGTCCCTCATAGCCAAAATATTCAAATCTGCCTTCTCTCTTTTTTAACATTATATAATATTTCTTAATATAGATACTGCAAACGATATGTAAACCACCATTCTAATCATGACCATTGCCTAATCCGTGAACATTCTGGAAGTTTCCAGATTGTTTCTTTCCTCTCCCCTGCAAACAATTCCAGGGTAAAGGTCTATGTTTGACAATCCTAAACCAGGGTTGTTCTTTCTTCTGTAGACTGGAGAGCAAATGTGGAGTTGCTGCCCCAATCCAATGAATATACAATTAAAAAAAAAAAGATGGCGCCAGATCACTTTCCAAAAACCGTCTGGAAATTCAGAGCAGCACGTAATGTCCCTCTCACCATTGAGAGAAGCTGATCAGGTACTATGGTAAGCAGGTTTTAAAAAGTTAAGTAGCTTGCCAAAGAAAGTGCCACCTTGCTTTCCTTGTGTGTACAGCTATTAGCGATAGGGGTGGGATAAGAAATCAAGCTCTCCACACACAGGAAACTGCCAAAGGCCAACTATTGTTAGTTTGGGATTCTGGGTAAATTACTGAGGAGATGGTAATAGGCAAAGGACCCGGGGGGGGGGGGGGGGCGGGGGTGGGGGCAGGAGGAAGAAAAGCCGTCAGGTTAGGATGGCATCACTGTTCCAAATATAGATATACAAGTGGTCATTGGGCACATGGGAAGATGCTTAGTTTTATTGTCACTGTGGGAATGCAGTCATAATCACAGCACAGCTCTATTCCATACCCTCTGGGGTGGCTGTAACAAAAAAGGTAGCCAGAAGCCAGTGTTGGTGACGTCACTGATGCCCTGGAATCTGTGTGCATCACTGGTGGGGATGTGAAATGGGCCGTTGCTTTGGAAAACAGTTAAGGAAGTTCTCAGAGAGGTGGACATTGAGCCAGCATATGACCCACAGTTCTGTTCCTACATAGACATGCCCAAGAGAACCAAAATATATATCTACTCAAAAATGAGCTCACAAATGCCCAGAGATGTGTTGTTTATAAGCATTGGAGTTTAAACAACCACAACCAAAATGCCCGTTCACTTAGGAGTGAATCAAGGAAATGTGGCAATGGAATGGTGTTTACCTTAAAGGAGAATGAGGCATACGGATGCATGCCACAACCCAGGTGAACTCTGAAAACAGTCTGTGATTTGAAATTATCCAGGCACTTTGAGGAAGGGTATTTGAGCTGGGGTCCAAGAATCCATGAAATTAGATTGGAGACATTATCTCCCCACATAGCCTTGACCTTGCTCTGCACATTGTTCAAAACCTTTACTGTGCCTGTGAACTAGATCCACTTGCCTTATGCCACTAAAATGTACCAGGAGGGCTCAGAATTCAAAGTGCTCCACTGCAAGCAAGGGGGCTTGATGTGGACCCCGAGAACCCACATAAACGCCATGTGAGCAGGGCGGCCTGCCTGTCATTCATCCCAGCCTTGGATGGTAGAGACTGGGGTTTCCAGAGCAAGCTGGCTAACAATGCCAGCCATACTGGTGAGGTTAGGGCTTGGCTGAGAGACCTGCTGTGAAGAATAATGTGGAAGGGAAATGGAGGATGATTACCGACATCAACCCTGAGCCTCCATGTGCATATGTACACGCGCACACATACACACGTGTGCCAACATACATGCAATCATGTATGCTGCGTATACATGAAAAGAAGAAAAAAGCAAAAAGAAAACAAATGTTCAAGTAGTGAAAAGAAAGAGACAATGAAAGGAAAAGAGGGAAACAGAAGAGATACAGGATTCAAAGCAGATGAAAGAAATTTTTGATAATGGTGATGACTATTGTGATGACGGTGATAATGGTGGTGATGTTGTCTGGTAAAGATGGTGATGATTATGGTGATGATGGTTGATGGTGATGATGGCAGCTGCTAGTAATGGTGATGATGGTTGATGGTTATAGTGATGATAATGGTTATGATTAGGATGATGAAGTAGTGAGGCAGACCTAACGACAGAGGTAGCCATCTCCGGGTCTGCCGTGCAGTGTGTTTGGTTAGAACACTGTTGCAGGTGTCTTGAGTTGGGGCATTCTAATTGAAAACTCTAACTTCAGGCTGTCACTGGAGTACCTCAAATCTCTCACTGGCTTCCTACCAGGAGCCACACATAGAGCTGTGGAGACAGTCATTTCTAGCTCTTTGCAGCTTCCATGCCTCACACAGCCTCAGACTGACCCTTAGCCATCCTCACATTCCCATGGCATCAGAATCTCCCAGAAGGCTGGAGAAAACTGTGCTGATCTAGACCTTGAGTACACTGCATGTTATAACAGATGGCAAAGAGCCCTTTGCTCTCAGGGGCTTCTAAAGTTTAAATTAATTGATTAATCTCATGTGTACGTGTATGCTCATGTGTATCCAGGTGTATGTGAGGTAGTGCATGTCTACGGGTGTGCGCATGCGTTCAAACTACAGGACAGCCTTGGGTATCATTTCTCTGGCATTACCTATCTTGTCATTTTGAGACAGGCTCTCCCTTGTCAAGCAGGCCAGACTGGCTGGCCAGTGAGTCCCTGAGATCTATGTCTCTCCACCTCTCCAGTACTGGGATTATATGCATATGACACCAGGCTAGCCTTAAAAAATAAACAAATAAACAAAAGATAAAAATAAGCTTGGATTCTGGGGATCAAAACTCAGGACCCAGTACTTTACTGACTGAGCCCCAATCCCCTACCAGACTTTTATTCAACTCATGCAAGCGTTATTTAAAATAGTACAGTAGCAGCCTGGCCCTGTGTTGAGTCCTATCACCCCCGCTACTGTAGGACAACATAGGGAGATTGTGACTTTGAGGTCAGAATGAGCAACGAGAATAAAACCACCACAAGCAACAACACCAAAAACCAATGCAAACACCGACAGAGCAGTTGGAAACAGCAGCTGCTAAGAGAATACACCACATATTAGCTGCTGCCCAGGCCCCATAATTTCTTCCGCTGTCAGGCAGCTATGATGTGGGGCATTGTCCGGGAGAATTCCTCAAGGATCCAAACTGGCAAATTCTCACTCATTGTCTTTTCAGTTGGAACCTTTTTCACTTGAGTAGGGAATTTTCCCTTCACTAAACTGATTCCATATATGTACATGCACATAGATACACACATGTATTTTAAAGATGCAAAATTAGGCAGTTCCTTCTTTAAGGACAATTGACAAGGGATGAAAAGGAAGATATTAATTCTAAGAAACATCTTATCCGTGTGTGACAGAGACAGGTATCAGCTCCTGAGAAATGATGTGCTCTGGCAGATCAGTCACGTGCCAGGCTCTGCCATCCATCAGTTGTGAAGATAGACACTTTTTTCTTTTAAAGAGAATAAATTCACTAGAGCAGAATCAAGGAAAGAGAGAACTGGGGCATTTTTATTTCCCCCAAAGAGCTGTGAAGTTTTGGTAATAAATGCCCAAGAGGGAGAATCTGGTCAGGTAAGATTGATTCATCTGGGCTGGAGAGATGGCTCAGTGGCTAAGAGCACTGGCCACCCTTCCAGGGGACCTGGGTTCAATTCCCAGCACCCATATGGCAGCTCACAATGGTCTCTAACTCCATTTCTAGGAGATCTAACACCCTCACACCAATGCACATAAAATAAAATTTTAAAAAGATTGACTCATCGGGGGTAGCCAGTGACACAGGTGGGCACTGCAGTCTACTTCACCTGTAGTTGGCCCCGCCTCCTTCACTTCCTCCAGGTCATCCTTCACCGCTGCCATCCTTACACTCCTGTCATGGGCGGAGAGAATGGCATAGTCCCATCTCACAGGTGAATCTTGGACAGTTCCAATTCCATGCTACCCCCCCCAAGTCAAGTTAGTTAGACTGCCACGCTTGCATGCATTGTGGCACCAAATGACTACAAAGTTTGGGCCTTAATACAACACAGGCATCTTACAGTTCAGAAAGTCACATGTTAAAAGTGGGTCAGCTTCTAGAAACGTCCACACCTGTTCTGAGGCTGTATGCTACTTAGTCAAGTCTGTCAGCACCCGTCTTTCAGCCTCTCTCTCTCCATCTCTCTCCTTCCTTCCCTCTCCCCTCCCTCCCTTTAACATTTGCTCCCAATGTCACAGCTTCTTTTCCAGCTCTGTCCCCCTCGCTTCTTTCTTTATGACCCTTTGGATGACATTAGACCCCCTAAAGAGCTCAGGACCACCTCTCCATCTCACCCACTCACAAAGCCTGCTCTTGGTCACCTGCAGGTTCCAGGGTGACACCATCTGGGAGAGGATGAATACTGATGTGCATGTCACTGGCCCTCACCTGCAATGCTCTGTGGCTCCATAAGTATACACCTTGCATATATACACTGCATCCCAATGCATACACTCTCAATGAGGATGCTATGGACCTCAAAGTTCCCCAAACTGGTCCCAGGTGCGGGGATAAAAGCCCTTACTCTTCTCCCATGAACCCAGGCACAAGCCACACACGCGTATGAGTCAATGTCTCTACAATATGACAACATGGATGGCGGGTCCTGTGAGTCCAGAGCATCCTCCCCACCTACCCGACTCCTCCACTGTCCTCAGTGCCCACTCCCTGCCTCCTGTGGCTTCTGCCCCAAACTTCAAGTCTGTTTCAGTGGGAAGGTGACTCGGGCGCCTCTTTGGAGAACAGATGTGTGTCTTTTTAAAGCACATTTTTGTGATTAAGGAACAAAATGTTAATTAAGCAGCAGCAGCATTATCTCTGCTCATACAGTGTGGCTTTATGGGAATCCTTGCCTTACCGTCCCCGAGGGGAGGTGTGCAGTGGCTTTTGCAAAAACAAAACAAAACAAAACAAAAGCAAACCCAGAGAACAATTATCTTCCATGATGGTTAAAAGCCCCTTTGACATTTCTTCCCAGGATCTCTGGGCTTAGTGCCATTTCTTCCTTCCTGCTTTTTGTGACAAAGGTAAATTGGGGAGCCAACTTCCTCCTGCCTTACCAGATGAGAAGGGCTGTCAAAAATCCGTGGGGCTGTGGCATTTCTGTAGCCAACAACTTAGGAAGTGTAAAGTACAATACCTTTTTGTTTTCAAATGTGTGTGTGCTGGCCGGGCAGGGGTGGTGCACACCTTTAATCCCAGCACTTGGGAGGCAGAGCCAGGTGGATCTCTGTGAGTTTGAGGCCCGCCTGGTCTACAGAGTGAGATCCAGGACAGGCACCAAAATTACACAGACAAACCCCATCTTGAAAAAAACCAAAAACAAGCAAACAAACAAACAACCCCCCCCCTCAAAAATATGTGTGGGCCTGTGTGAGTATGTATACTACAGGCATACAGGAGCCCACAGAGGCCAGAAGAAGGCATCAGATTCTTAGAACTGGCATTATAGATGGTTATGAACCACCATGTGAGTGCTGGACACCGAACCCATATCCTATGGAAGAACAGCAGGTGTCCTAACCACTGAGCCATCTCTCCAGCCCCAGAACAGCTCATCTTCCTGTAAGGATTATTGATTAGGTCAGCCTGGAAGCATGTGGAAGGGCTGTAGGTTCATCTCCCATAACTCAATGATCTCAGTTCTCCAAAAATCACACAGGGAATTTGCAGGGAGATGAGGCATGCCGCAGGGAGGTGAGGCCTGGTCAGCCATGAAATGGTCACCAACTGCAGTCGAGTCACACCTTGCTGTGCCATGTGCCATGGCCAATGAGCTGCCAAGTAGGGGTTCTAAGTCAGGTGTGTGGACCTCCAAAGCCAGACCCTTGGGATGCCCACCCTATTGCTTGTTCTTATCTGCTGTAAAGCCATGCCCAGCCTGCCATGTGTATTTAGAGATGCTGTGAAGCCAGGGAGAAGCCAGCCATCCTTGAGTCAGAACGGCCTGAATTAGGTCCTCTCCAGAACTCAGAGGAGAACAAACTGATGACCACTAGATTCTGGCTCTAACACCATAGGGCAAGCAGCGTCCCTTGTGTAAGCACCAGCATGGGCCCAGGGTTTCTGCCACCCTGGGGAATAAATATGTGAGCTTTCAAGGAAAACGTGTGGTCCACCCCTGTTCTGTTCACTGTAAATAGGCTCAGAGATGACGTCACACTCCAGCAGAGCAGTCTTCCCCCACAGCACTGACCTTCATCATAGTGTTGAACCACGTGAGTGGACACCATCACTGGGCTCCCATTCTGAACACACCCATTGTCTGATATCACCTGCAACAGAACAGATGGTTTCGGGGGTCAGGTCTTGGGGGAACACTCACAGGAGAGCCTCAAGGCTGCAGGAGCATCTTCCAAATCAAACTTAAAAGCTGTGTTTGTAGAAACTACCAGTTCTCCATCCAGCCTTGGAGTAGCAACATGACTCACTCTGGCCGGATTCCCATCATCATAAGAGCACTCCTGGGTTCACACAGGCAGGCAAGTCCCACAACACACATGGGATGTCGAGGCCCCAAAGGTCCACTGTCTAATAAGGAACCAAGCAAGAGTCTAGCATGTCAGTTCAGTGGCCTGCCAGGCTAAATTCACCTGTGTGGCCACATAGATGTAACCACTAGCCACGCCTTTAGTGAACACACCTGTCAAATATAGGAAGTTTGCTTTGTGTGTGTACGTATGTGTTTATGTGTGTATGTGGATGCACGTGTATGTGTGTGCATGCTTGTGGATAGGACAACTTCAGAAGGCGTTCCTCTAATCATATCCACTTGTTTTGAGACAGTGGCTTGGAGCTCACCAAGTAATCTACAAGTCCCATGGATCTGCCTGTTTCCACCTCCTCAGAATTGCTATATACAAGTCTGGCTTGCTCTTTCTTTCTTCTCTCTCTCTCTCTCTCTCTCTCTCTCTCTCTCTCTCTCTCTCTCTCTCTCTTTCTTTCTTTCTTTCTTTCTTTCTCTCTTTTCTTTCTGTCTCTCTCTCTCTTTCTTTCTCCCCCCCCCCCTTTTTTAATGTGGGCTTCAGCAATCGAACTCAAGTCCTTGTGTTTGTAAGGCAAACACGTTATTCACTGATCTAACTTCCTAGCCCCTTGGCCTCAGCTCTTGCCAGGCACTTTGAGGGGAGAGCCCTAACTGTGAACTCTCCACCAGTGCTGTATGTGCCATTATCAAGGAGCTTTGAAAGCACCCCCGTCCACTCTGATTTCCATGTAATTTCGGGTTAAACTGTTCTATGGAGAAAGTCAGACACTGTAATTTCAGACGTTTCCCAGAGGTCAGTCTTGAATCACTGAAATACCCCCAGGGTTGCCAACCCCAGCACTATGGGTATTTGGGCTAGGGAATTCTTGGCTGTGTGTGTGTGTGTGTGTGTGTGTGTGTGTCCTGTGCACTGTAGGACAGTGGGTGCAATTGTGGCCTCTATGCACTAGATGTCAGAAATGTCCCCTTCCTTAGTTGACTATCTAAAACCTCTCCAGATACTGTCCGGTATCCCCAGGGGGAGCACTGAGAAACAAGTCTGCATTTGGAAACTGACCTTGGAGTAGCTACTAAATCGGCTCCCTGGCTATCACCTGTGGAAGTCGTTGAAGACACAGGCTTCATAGATCACCATTTCTTCCAATTGCTCGTCTTACATGGAGTCTCAGACTCTGCATTTTGTGGTGGAAGTGTACTCATAACATGCCCATATGTAGTGGGTAGCTGTTCCAGCTTTGACCTGGAAGTACTACCCCTATTGAGGCTTCAGTAACTGTCATGCCTACAAGGCGGGGTATAGTGATATTTTATTTGTACTAAAATGTGATTTGTAAGTTAATAAATAAAGTTGCCTGGGGGTCAGAGTTATTAGAGCCATAGCAAAAGCTGGGCGGTGGTGGTGCACGCCTTTAATTCCAGCACTTGGTAGGCAGAGCTAGGTAGATCTCTGTGTGTTCAAGGATTCAGCCAGCATTGGAGACACATGCCTTTAATATCAATATCAACCATAGAAGACCTGGAGGTCTGTACAGACAGGCAGTGATGAGGCAGTCATGTGGTTGGGTTTACAACCAATGAGAAGGCAGAACAGAAAGTCTATATAAAGACAGACACACAGGAAGTAGGTCTCTTGGCTGAAGAGGCTAGCTGCAGCAGTGATGGGTAAGGCTCTTAGCTCTGACCTCTTGGGCTTTCATCTCTGCATTGGCTCTGTGTTTCTTATTTAGTAAGATGGTTACATCAACAGCGGGGCCAAGACAGGAGCCCTTAAGATTCGAGATCTGGATGTGCCGGCTCTCTTGGTTCCTGGATCCTGGACACTGGAGGTAGATTGAGCAGAGTTCTCCAGAGAACACTGCAGGACTGCGCTACACTTTTCCCGAACCCTGTAACCTATCCCTTTACTTGTAAGTTACCCCACAAAATAAACCTCCCTTTTAACTACGTGGAGTTACCTCAGTACTACAACCAATACCCATATGTGTGCATGCGGAGGTCAGAGGTCACATTGGGATCCTCATGTCTGTGTGCTGCCGTGCCCAACCTTTTCCATGGGTGCTGGATCAGAACTCTGGTGCACTGAGCACCGCCCCACCCCCACATACAAATAGACCCTGCATTTTTCACCAGCTCCTTGGTAGGTTCTAGGACTTCAACTACCACTGACCAATGGTGAGAGCAGTGGCCCTCACACCCCATCTCGTCAGTGAGCCCTTGCAGACAGAATAGCGCCCTCTAGACTCTACTTTCTGGTGTCAGGGTGCCAGCGATTAAGCACGTGTTACCTTGTAAGCGTTTGCTTCCGGTTCCTTCTCCTGGACTTCGGTTCTTAGTGGGACGCTCATTTGGTTGCCCATTGTTCCTCCAATAGAGAAAAAGGAGAAAGAAATCAAAACACAAACCTAAGTTTTAGCACCTATGTGTGAAGCCAAGCCTTAGAGACAGGTTCTTTGAGCTGGCTGTTATCTGAAACCAGGCTGCAGTTTTTTTCTCCACAGTGGAATTCTTGGAGAAAAAAAATCCTAATTTCTTGGGTATCATTTTAAAAAATATATATGAAAAAGATTTACTAATTTTTATTTTACATGTATGGGTGTTTTGCCAGCACACACAATGTCTGTGTGCCATGTGCATGCAGTGTCCTCTGGGGACAGAAAAGGGCTCAGGACCCTCTGAAACGGGAGTTACAGAGTTGTCAGCCACCATGCGGGTGCTGAGAATCGAACCCAGGTCCCTGGGAAGAGCCAAGAGAGGAACCTAGAGTCTCCAGAGCATCGTCATTGCTGACAGGGCAGGTTACAGCTCGGACAAGCAGCCATGAGAAAAGGATAGCAGGAGCAGCGTTGGCTGAGGGCTTTCGCCGTGGAGACACTGTCTAGGAGCTTTGCTCTGAGGAAAACTCATTGACTCCTTGTAACATATCAGCAGGACCTGGAGAATATTGTCCTGAGTGTGCAGATGGGGAAACTGAGGCATGTAGGTTGAATATCTTGGAAAAGGTCATATATAAATAAACACACACACACACACAAGACTACATTTATGCACAGGACACATAAATGGCTCTCCCCAAACTCCAAATTTAGCTTGTTACAACTTTCAACACTGTTATTTGACACCTCAACAATGGGGTCTGCAAACTTCCACCTCCGATTGTTCAATCCAAGTTAGATCTTATTTAGTGGCTACTTTGGGGGGCTTGTGAATGCATACCTGTTTGTGTGTGTGCAGGTGTGTAGATCAGAGGCCCACATCTGGGTGAGTTTCTCAATTGTCTTCACTTTATTTTTGAGACAGAGTCTTTCACTGAACTTGGAACTTCCCAGACCAGCTGGAACGGCCAACAGCCTTCCTGTGGCTGCTGCCCAGTGCCGGGATGGTGGGCATGTGCTCTCCAACAGGGCTTTTGGCTTGGGTGCGGGAATCTGAACTCAAATCCTCACGCTGTGTGCAAACCCTTGACCTACTGAGCCATCTCCCCAGCCCCTTGGCGACTACTTTCAATACGCATTTAAGGTCATGAAATACCTTGGTCTGGGAGATGTGTGATACCCACAGTCACGTGACATGCCTTTTCATCTTATAGAGCTGAGGTTCCCTGACCCTTTCACTGCATCCTCTAAACAGTCTTTCTGCAACTTCAGGACCAAGGGGAGTCAAGAGTAGGAAATGCAGGACCTGTGTTTTGCTGAGATCACCTGGAATCAGACAACACTGCTTTCTCCAGCAATCAATGTCCCCATCTAAAGCTGTTCTAACCTGTCCATCAACTGTTTTAAATGGCAGCATTGAAATGAAACCAAAGCAAAAGGTTTACTGCCACCTACTGGCAGATATAAGCATATCAGAAACAAATTCCTTGAGCCTTTGGGGCTAGGTTCAAAGGACCCAAGGTTGAAGGGAGCAAGCATGGTTGGAAACGAACATGTACTAACGGTTGGCAGGAGGGTGGCAAGGCTTCCAGGGCCCAGCAGTGCTGTGACTAACAAAGCAAGAATGACAGGCGTGCCTCCCGGGTCCGGAGAGCTCACTCCGAGGCTGCAGATAGCTCTAGGTGAATGCAGCGGAACACGGGATTGCGAAGTGGGCTCTAGAGTTTACACGCTGCTCCTGCTCCCCACACACTGAGAAACTTGACTCTGGACCAATTCCTAAGGCTGCAGGAGCCCCAGTATCCACATCTACCTGAGGAGGATAATGAAGTCTTTTACTGGGATGTGCCTGATGGCTATGGAATGCTTTCTTTTCTTCCGCTATTTTTTATGTGTGTGAGTGTTTTGTTCACATGTATGTATGTGCACCCTGTGTATGCCTGGTGCACAAGGAGAGCAGCAGAGAGTATTGAACCCCTTGGAACTGAGGTTATGGACAGTTGTGAGCTGCCATGTGGGAACTGGGAACCAAACCTGGGTCTTCTACAAGAAGCAGCAAGTGCTCTTAACTGCTGAGTAACCGCTCCATCTCTAAACACTTTTAAATGCGTATTCAGGTTTCTTCTTTGGAAAACATTCTATTTGTCTCACTAGCTCATTTATAGATTGTCAGTATTTTTATGTGTGAGTCTTTTTCTTGATGTTTAATTTGTGCAAAAAAAATTTTTTTTTTAGAGACAGGGTCCCTCTGTGTAGCCTTAGAGTCTGTCCTGGAACTCAGGCTGTCTCTGTAGCCCAAGCTGGCCTCGAACTCACAGAGATCCTCCTGTGTCTGCCTCCTGAGTGCTGGGATTAAAGGTGTGCGCCACCACCGCCTGGTGCAAATTTTTATATATTCTGGATATTAACCATCTGTCTGGGTATAGCTGGTAAAGGTTTTTGTTCCATTCCGTAGAGGCTGTCTGTGTGCTCTGATGATGGTTCCCTTGGGTAAGCAGTGACTTTTAAACTTCATGTAGTCTTATTTGGTAATTCCTGGGGCTGTTCCCTGGGCTACTGGAGCCTAGTTCAGGAAGTTCTTGCCTATAGCATAGAAGTAGACAGGGAGCTACTGGGAGCAGAAGCATTTGAGGGGTAACAGGACTGGGGGGGGGAGAAGGCAGGGGAATTAACAACAAAAAACCCAGTTGTTTGATGATGTCATACGGAAATTTAAAGTGGAATTAATTAATTAAGGACATTAGGCCCCATCTCAAGTGATTACTGTGAGAATTAAGTGAGTTAATATATTCCAGGTGCTCCACACAGGGCCTGGCACATGATGGTGCCACTCAAATGCTAGCTACAAACTGGATCATCTTTGTTATTGTCCTTGCCAGTTCCGGTCAGTGTCCCTCAGAGTTCCCTAGTGATGAGACTCCACTGAGGAATCTGTTTGGCTCCCAATCATGTGACCCGTGAAAAGATAAGTATCTGTCATCAAGGCTCCTCACTCCTATCTGGGGTATTTTTGTTTTTGCAGCCTGAGCAGACTAAAGGGCTTGGGGGATGGCTCTGGAGGTAAAATGCTTGCCACACAGGCCTGAGGTTAACCTCCAGTGCTTCCAAATGTAGCCAGCTGCAGTGGTGTGCACCCCTAATTCCAGCACCGAGGACAAAGAGAAGGACATATACCTGGGCACATATCCCAGCACTGAGGACGGAGAGAAAGGCATATACCTGTGCTCACCGATCAGCCAGTCTAGCCAGCTTTGTGAGCTCCAGACCAGTGAGAGACCCTGTCTCAAAAAACTCTCTCTCAGAGGACCTTGGTTCAATTCCTAGCACCCACATGGTGGCTCACAGCTGTCTATAACTCTAGTTCTAAGGGATCAAACACCCTTTTCTAGCCTCTGTGGGCACCAGACACACATGGTATACAGGAAAACAAAGCAAAGCAAAACAAAACAAAACAAAAACAAAACAAGATGCAGAGGATCTAAAAAATGACACTTAAGATTGGCCTCTGGTACACACACACACACACACACACACACACACACACACACACACACACACACACACACATACACACACACACTCATAAAGGCTCCATGCAGGACTTGACCTCCACAGGACTCAGGTGCATAAATAAAAAATGTCAGTTATTCCCAATGTCACAAATATTGCTGGTGCATGCTAGTTGTCATGAATATCTGTTTCTCATCATGATGCCTTGAGCTCAGTCGCTCTGGGTTTGATTCATGCCAATGTGCCACTCTGAGTGCTGCTAAGGAGCACCTCTTATTGGACAGAGGGCTGTACCTTTGCCCCTCATTTCAGCTGTAGATTAGCAGTGACCCCTGCTCCTGGGATGGGGATAAATGTACACACCATTCAAGTCTGCCATAGCAAAAGAATATTTCTGAGAACTTCCTCCCAGCAGGCAGCTAAATGACTGCTGGGAGGGCCTGGAAGGGTGGAATGGTGACAGAATTAGTCACCCAGCAAACAAGAAATCACCTTTGATCAATGCAGTGGAATGCAGACAAACCACAAGCCACCCACCACTCCACGGAGAGTGCTGCCAACACGGCCAGGCTGGCATATTAGGCAGCACCAGGCTCTCCCCCATCCCCCAAAGCAAGGTCAGTATTGCTGGCGAATCATGAGAGTAGACCCACTGTGTCCAGCCCCCCCATCCAGATCTACCTTCCCGGGTGCCTGGCACAGTGCTGGGGTTCGGTGGCCACCCTCAGGGGACCATGCACAGTAGTGCAGGTTGCTTCCTGTACTCTTCCCCGCAGCCCTGCATGGGATGCCTGGAGTCCAGGGGAAGAGCTTCTTGCTGGGTGTCTAGGAATGTTTGGTGACACACTGTTGCTTTGCATATAGAGTGGCTCTAGAAGGTCGGTAGCTTACTGGCTCACTCTCTCCCCCTGTCTCTCTCTCTCCCCTCAGCATTGGGAATTTGAACCCAGGGCCTCAAGCATGTTAGGCAAGCTCTCTACCACTGAGCCACATCCTAGCCCCCAGTTTATTTTTAAGAGAGAGAATCTCACTAGGTTGCCCAGGCTACCCTTGGGATTATTCTGTAACCCAGACAGGCCTTGAACTTGCAACCCCACTGCACAGGGTTGGGTTGAAGTATGGAAGCCACTGTCCCTGGCAGGCATTGTGCAGGACACCAGCAGGAGCAGAGGGAGCGGGAGGGAGGTGGCCTCCTGAGAGCTGTCTGTCCCTCTCCCGTACCTCCAGAAGCAATCCAGCCAGGGTCAGCCTGGGCACACCCACTGCTTCCTAGAGTACATACCCTCCTCCTTAAAGAGAACACACCACCAGAAGCCTGGCTCCGAGGTGGTGCATGCCTGTAAACGCAGCACTCAGGGAGCTACAGCAGGAGGATTCCGAGTTTGGAACCAGCCTGGGCTTCATAGTGAGACTCTGCCAAAACACTCAAACCAGACCAGCTATGCTTCTGGAGGTTTCAGATTCTTTCATACAAATAAAGTAAAAAAGAATTTTCTGTGGCTCAGAGCGTGGTTCTCCCTTCCACTCCACCTCCGCTGAAGCCACAGCAGTACACACACCTCTCTTGTTAGGGAAACAAAATACACGCCCCAGGGCTGAGGACGGCCAGCTCAGACCTCAGCGGGCTTGGAACCAGGGTGAGCCAGTGAGGTGGCTTCAGGAAAGGCAAGAATCCCAGGCATCAGGAAGAACCAGGGTTAACAATTTTCTTTTCTTTTCTTTTCTGAGAAAGAGTCTCAGGCTACAGTGCGGGCTGGAATACACTGTGTGACTCAGCCTGGCTTCCAGCTCACCACAGTCTGCCCGCCTCAGCCTCCCAAGTGGATACCCCAGTAAAGCTTCAAGGTGCTGGAGGTAGTTACCTGATGAGCTGCTGCTGGTGGGAGTATCTTGGGTGAGCCTTCTTCCTGTTCGTTTTTTCTGTAGTGCTGGGGATGGAACCCAGGGTCTCGGGTTTGCTCGGCCAGTTTCCTACCTCTAAGCTACATCCCTAACACCTTTAGCACAGTTTTTAAAAAATCAGCATTAATGCTGTCACAGATCTTATTTTTACTGGGTTGAGATTTTCCTGAGTCAAGGATGCTTTCTCGTTAATTTTCACTTTGTGAATTTTGTCTTCAAGTGTAATTAATCTTTTTGTACTTTTTTTTATTGGTTTCCATTTTTAAAAGTATGTATTTATTTTAATTTTATGTGCATGAGTGTTGGCCTGTATGCATGTGCGTGCGTGTGCGTGCGTGCGTGCGTGCGTATATGTGTGTGTGTGTGTGTGTGTGTGTGTGTGTACATGCAGTGCTCACAGAGGCCAGGAGAAGGCGTCATATCATAGAGATGATTGTTGATTGTGAGGGGTCAGATGGGTGCTACCAACAGAACCCAGGTCCTCTGCAAGAGCAACAAGTACTCTGAACTGCTGAGCCACCTCTTCAGCCCTTATTTATTTATTTATTTATTTATTTATTTATTTATTTATTTACTTACTTACTTACTTACTTACTTATAAGGCACTCTTACTATATCCTACTGGTTGGCCTAGAACTAGCCATGTAGATCAGGCTGGCCCAAAACTTGTGGTGATCCTCCTGCCCCTGCCTCCTTCCTAATCACCACTGCTCCTGGCTTTAGCTGATCTTGATGGCTGAGGGACATCTCCTGATGTCCCCTGTGAATGCAGTTTCCCTCCTTCTGGCTGTCACTTGGATCCACCTCTGTGGCTTCAGACCAGTTCCCACCTCTCTCCACAGTTTCATTCTCTCCACTGGGAATTGGACCAAGAGCAGACCCACGGCTGATGTTAGTTCAGTGTATGGGCATTCATGTGTATTTATCCTGAGTTCAGAGGTATGGTGATACCCACTTTATAGATGAGGAAACTGAGTCCCACAAGACTGAAGGAATTTGCTCCCCGGGTACCTGGTTAGCTTATGGCCGGGTTGAGACCACCCTCTGAACATCATGGCTTGTCCAGGCAGGCAGGAGAGTGGTTCAGAGGGTGATGCAAATTCCCAGGGATTCAAATTCATCATCTGCCTCACTGGATGTCACCACGAATGTCACCATGATCATAGACAGAGCCAGATTCACAGACAACACTTAACAAGTCCCTTTCACCTGTCTTTGCAGGTCCTTAGAGAATGTCCCTAGCCTCGGATTTGAAGTCTGCTTGGCTGTGAGATTCTTGCCTAGACACTGGTCCCCAATCTTTGATGACCCTCCAGGGTCCACACAGACCTGAGTTATCTCTGTACCCAACACAGCCCACATGGCCACTGAAGCTTTTAGGAAGCACAATCTCTTAAGTCCATTTCACAGATCGTAAAACCAAGGCTCTCACAAACCAAGACCACAGAGCACATGAGTGAGAGATAGGAGCGGGGAGTCAGATTCAACCCTCAGGTCCCCAGCCTCTATCTCATTTCACCCCCACCACAAGCAGTGGACACCCCAGTAAAGCTTCAAGGTGCTGGAGGTAGTTACCTGATGAGCTGCTGCTGGTGGGAGTATCTTGGGTCCCCTGCTCTTTGCAGCAGTTGTTTCTGCTCGGGGTCCTGTGTCTCCAGCTGTTGCTGCCCAGTACCAGACAAGTGCAGAGCCTGACCCCGGGCTCTTTGCTTCCTTGTCCGGCCTACTGGCTGAATACACAGAGCAGGGCAAACACACGCTGGGAGGAGCCCTCCCCTCCCCTGCCTGCCTGCCCCGTGGAAACGCGTCTCTTCCTGGATTTCCGAGCCTCTCCTCCCAGTAAAAAACAGAGAGTCTGAATTCTCTTACATTCGTGCCTCCTGGGCACTTTGAGCATCTCATGCAGTGTCCTTTACCCTGTGGGGCTGTGCAGGTGGACCTGGGATGCACAACTCTCTGTGACAATTGTGCATCACAGTCAAAGCCGGGAGAAGAGGTTCTGGGAGGGTCTGCAGCTCTATGTTGTCTTTTACCTGCGTTGATTCCAGGATGCCATCTCCACCATAACCTGACCACCTAGCTAGAAGATGATGCACCTCCCCCTCACCCCGCCACCAATGCCTAGTCCTGTAAAAGTTCTGAGCACCAAAAAACACTTAGACAGAGTGGTTTATTGCTATGGCAAAAGCATGTGACATTGCTGGTTGGAAGTTTAGGACAGGAATTTGTTTGCTTGTTTGAGACAGGGTCTTATGTCGCCCAAGTTGTCCTTGATCTTACTATGCAGTTTAAGGACATCATTTGATCCTCCTGCCTCCGGCTCCTCAGTGCTGGGATTCCAGGTGCACACATGCACCTCCACATCCAAGTTATGTGACTCAGGAGATGGAATTCAGGGCTTCGTGCACACCAGGCAAGCTGCTCTACCAATGGAGGTATGTTCTTAAGCCAAGACAGTTACAGTGTGTAACAAGTTAAAGAGCCTCGTGAGGGTGTATGTAACGTACATGAGAGTGAGCACGTGAGGATGTGTGTAACGTACATGAGAGCGAGCATGAAGTCAAGCCAATGACGACTCAAAAGGATGGGGAGGGATGAAACAGTATGTGCATGCTCTTTATGGACTGGCTGAGAAGCCTTCACAGTCATGACTCTGAGCTTCCTGACAGCCAATGCAAGAGGAAAATGTGCTAAGGACACTCCTGGGAAAACATTCAAGAGAAAAGCAAACCAGTAATTACTGCGGCTTCAGTCAGTAACGCACTCATCCAGGCCCTCATCATGACTATTTGCTGAGCATCAGGCTATAGATGGCCTGGTGGGTGGGGCTTCCCCACCCTCCTGGGCTTGTTGTTACTGGACACAGAGTCCTAACAATGTAAACGCTGGCCTCACAGAACACGAGTCTTGCTGGCCAAGAATAGCCACAGCAGTTGAGAGCATGGAGTCAGAGTCAGAAAGCAGCAGAAACATCATACAGGACTGAAGTAAACTCTCGATTTCTAATGGGGCGGGGGAGTGCTCAGCTCTGGACTATGCCCCTAGGCATGCAAGAAACCCAACTTCGGTGAGGCCATCACGGTCCACTGTGCAATGCAAGCTTCCACCCTGGTGCTGCTGGCTCAGACCTCCTTCTTACAGACCAGCTGGGTGACTGATATGAGACATGAGATCCCCATGTTCATTTTGAATCCGACTTGATATTCCTGATCCATTGGAAAGGGCAGATGGTGGACAAGACGCCAAAAGCTGCCTGGCTCTATTCACCCTCCAGTTTTCCTCCTCAGCTACCTACTGTCCTTCTCTATGGACCTCACGTATGCTCACATTGGAGTAGGAGTTTGGCTGAGGACACTCACTGAGGCAAGGCTCTCGGGAAGCACCAGCAGGTTGTGGAAGCCCAGGGCTTCAGTCAGCAGCTGTACTGAGGGCTTCACTGGTGTGCTACCAGCTGCCCGTCACTACGATCAAATGCCTGAGGGGGTTTGTTACAGAGAGAAAGGTTCAGTTCGGATCATGACTTGGTTCCAGTCCGTGATCAAATGGCCCCAGTGCCTTGAGTAACATGTCACAGTGGGAAGGAGTGGCCCAGCAAGTTGGCTCACCTCCTGGGGCAGGAAGTGAGGAGAGGAAGAGACAGGGGACCCAAAACCCCCCTTGCAGATGGGTTACCAGAGATTGAAGGACCAGTAAGCCCCCCCCCCCAAGTAAGGCCCCACCTACTCAAGACCACAGCACCTCCAAAAGCACCAGACTGGGGAACAAGCTTGTACCTTGTGGCTTTGTAGGGGACCCTTATCCAGACCACAGCAGCTGGCTGTGGAGTTGGCAGTGTAAAGAGAAAACAGTGCAGATTTCTAGAAGCAAGGAGAAGCCCTGTGGAAGGAGTGGAGACAGGATTTTCCCCTTCCTTCTACATCCCCTCACTCCACTGTCCATGAATTACATTGATTGCTCAAGTCATTGCAAGTTAAAGCGGAAGTAGAAACCTAAGCCATTAGTGTGGATCCTGTCTTCTGCTTTACACTGTGCAGAGCGGCTCGAAATGTAAGGAGCTCCAGGGTAGAACTCTGGGAACCTCATAACTGCCCTCTCAGCAGCTTGTGTGTGTGTGTGTGTGTGTGTGTGTGTGTGTGTGTGTGTATGTGTGTATGTGTGTGTGTATGTGTGTGTGTATGTGTATGTGTGTGTATGTGTTTGTGTGTGTGTATGTGTGTGTGTATGTGTATGTGTGTGTATGTGTTTGTGTATGTGTGTGTATGTGTGTGTGTGTGTGTGTTTGTGCATGTGTTTGTGTATATGCAGGTACACACGTACAGAGGTCAACCTTGGCTTCTGTTTCTCAAAAGCTGTTCACTTCTCCTTTTGAGAGCGTCTCTCACTAACCAGGAGTTCCCTGATTAGTCTGACCAGGTGACTCAAGAGCCCCAGGGGTCCCCTTGTGTCCTCTTCAGCAGCGCTGGGACAATAAGTATGTAGCATCATGCCTGGCTTTTTCACATGGACTCTGGGGAATTCGCTTTCCCAACTGAGTTATCTCTCCAGCCCATATCTGTGGTTCTTAGAACGTGTGCCCCACCCCCTTCTGTGATTGGCATCATACTGACTTGCACAGCAAGCCGGCTAACACTCAGATCACGCACACTCGGGGTGTAAATGCCCTTTTACCGCCAGGCTTGCTCAGCACATCCGTGTGGATGGTGGCACCCTGAGTGGTAGGTGTGAAAGGGTGGTCAGAGCAGCCACTGTGCACACACCTCGTGTACACCCTTTATACACCGTCCCCTCTACTTACACAACCTCAGCTCACAGATCACACTGTTAAGAATATCAAGGGGGTGTCTGATGAGATGGCTCAGTGGTGAAGAGCATGCGGGACTCCTACAAAGGATCCAAGTTCAGTTTCTATCACCCATGTTAGGAGGCTCAACATTGCCCATAATTCCAGCTCCAGGGGATCTGACCCCCCACTTCATCCTTAGGTGCGCATACTTACACAGACAAAAACACATATACATAATTAAAAATAAAATAAATGGTTTAAAAGTAAGAAGAATTTCAAGGGGCTGGAAAGGTGGTTCAGCCATGCAAGGGTGAGGATGTAAAAGCCAGGTGGGTACAGTGGCTCACCTGCAGTCCGAGTGTGTAGGAGGCAGAGGCAAGGAGTCCCCGGAGCAAGCTGGAAGTCAGACCAGCCTGAAACAGTAAGTTCTGGGTTCAAATGAGAGACCATGTCTCAATGTATAAAGTGAAGAGTGACCCAGGAAGATGCCCAGGGTCAGCCTTGGACCTTGTCTCAAGGGTCACTGCTGCTGTGATGAAACACCATGACCGAAGAAAGTTGGGGAGGAAAGGGTTTATTTGGCTTACACTTCCACACCATTGTCCATCACTGAGGGAAGTCTGGACAGGAACACAAACAGGGCAGAACCTGGAGGCAGGAGCTGACTCAGAGGCCATGGAGGGGAGCTGCTTACTGGTTTGCACCCCATGTCTTGCTCAGCCTGCTTTCTTACAGAACCCAGGACCACCAGCCCAGGAACCACCACAGTGGACTGAGCCCTCCCCCATCAATCAAGAATTAAGAAAATGCCCTGCAGGCTTGTCTACCACCTAACCTTATGGAGGCACTTTCTCAGTTAAGGCTCCCTCCTCTCAGATAACTCTAGCTTGTGACAAATTGACATGAAACTAGCCAGCACAGACTTACACACACACACACACACACACACACACACACACATGTGTACACTCACCTATGTATGCATATCTACCTACATGTGAATACTCAAATATACATGCTTACACAATACCTACACATAGGTATGGGAACAAAGGGATTTCCAGATGGTGACCACAGGACCTGAAGCAGAGCAGAACGCCCTGGGTGGAGACAGCAGTGAGCCTCCAGCGCCAAGACTTCCTGGTGAAGACTCTGCCTCCCAGGGGGACAAGCCGGACACTGAGCAGAGGCACTCTGCATACAGACTGGAGGTGTTCACAACACACCCTTGACATGATTCACCTCCTAATCTTCTCTCCTTAGGATCTCCACCCCTCTTCAAATATTGACTGACCCACACAGTTGTCAGCTCCTGTCTCCGGAATCTGGATGGAGCTGGTTGCAGAAGGCTCACTGGAAATCCAGCGTATCCTGACACCATTCTCCAAGCCAGTCCATAACAACCCTGCATACAGGCTGTCCTCTTCCATACAGACCTTTGCCCATGCTCACTGAGCCAATGTCAGCCCCCCACCCCACCCCGTGTGTTTGTGGAGGCCAGAGGACAACCTTGATGCAGCTCCTCAGCTGTTACTCATCATTTTTTGTTGTGTTGTTGTTGCTGTTGTTTTTGAGACAGGGTCTTTGATTAGCCTGAGCTTATCAAGTAGGCTAGGCTGCCAGCCAGCCCCAGGCATCCACTAGTCAGAACCTCCCCAGTGCTTGTTTCAAAAGTGTGGGCTGTTCCCCCAGTTCCCCAAAAGTGGGAAAGATCCCCCAGTTCTTTCCCCATGGTTCCCTGGGATCCAACTCAGGTCCTTGTCCTTGCAAAGCAAGCATTTTACTGACTGAGCATCTCTCCAGCCCCTCTGCTATGCTTTAAGGATCTGAGTTGGAGTGGATATGAACCATTGCAGTGTGGTCGTGTGTACTGGACCTGCTGACGGCAGCCAACCCCCTGCCTGGGTGAGCTGGCCAGTCTGCTCCAGCTGAGGCAGTAAACCGGATGTCACCTTTGTCTTCTTATCCCATTTGTCACCGGTATTTTCCTGATCAGCTCTTCTGTTGCATCTGAGGTTCCCTTTGCCATGATGACGTGATATATCTGGGAAGCTGGGAATTTAAGCTCAGAGACGACTGGATGATTTCTTTAGTTCAATCTGTGGTCTGACGCTGGCTTCAGGGCGCCCACAGTCAGATCCGGGGCTCACTCTCATGTGGAAACTTGGGGTCTAGGGTCCCTGCAGGTGACAAAAATTCCAGCTCTACTAGGTGAGCAGCTATGTGACCGCGGGAGGCCGCTGCCCTCTCCATGCTTTGGTTTGCACATGTATGAAGGGAGTACAGTGGTAGCCGCCCACTGCAGAGTTCCAGCAGGGGATAATTCACCGAAAATGCTTGACAGAGTGAAACGATCATAACCATGAAGGGATAGTATTGAGGCTTCTTTCACGGGTACCATCTGTTTTTAGAAGTGGTATTTTTTTTAGCAGCTAAAGGTCCAGTACATATGTAAAAGCACAATATGTACATATCTGAATAAACAAAGCCCCACAAATAGTGAAGGGAAAAACGATAGAAACTTCACCTTCTTAAAACCATCTGTAGACTGCACTGAACTCTGGTCGCTCTGCAGGGAGATATGGCCACGGGGAGAGAGCTCAGGCCTCGTGAGAACCAAGCTGATCTTGGGGAGAGCAACAGAAGAGTGAAAGTGGGAACAGCTTCCCTGCTGGTCCCATCCAGTTCTAAGACATCGTTTTGGAGAACAGGGGGTGGGGTGGGGTGGGGTGGGGAACCAGGCTGTATAAATACTGCCGCGTGGAAGACAAAGAAAGCTGTTCTTCACGCTGCTCTCGGGGACAGAGTCATGCTACCAGGGGTCAGCACTGAAATCACTGCCTTCTTGCTTCAGCCTCCTGGGATTAAAGACAGGAGCCACCGCATCCAATCAGAAGACTGTCTTGATTTAGATACATCTGCCAACACTTTAAATGGAGTTTGAAGTACATTCCTCAGAGTTCCTAATAATTTCCCTCATCAAATGAATTCCTGGGCGATTTTGTTCTGCAACACATGTAGTAAGGGGCAGAAAACACAGATGTGGCTGGAGAGATGGCTCAGTGGGTAAGGACACTTGCTGTGGACCAGCATGAGGACCTGGGTTCACATCCCTAGCTCCCATGTAAGAGGCCAGGCATGACGGAGCACACATGCAAACCCAGCACTGTAGGAGGCAGACGGGAGTGTGGTTGGGGCTTTTTGGCTGTCAGCCTCGCTCCTGTTTTGCTGAGAGATCCTGTCTCAGGGGAACTAGGCAGAGGGTGATAGAGCAGGATTCCTGACATCATCTTCTGGCTTCTATATGTGCACACACCAGTCTCAACCATGTACATGCATATACTACACACGCACCACACATACATAGGCATATATCTGTATACACACACATGCAAAAATGAAAAGGAACCCCCAAAAGATTCTAATCAAAATGAAATCAAATTTTGTTATATTTGGAAATTTTTTACATTTTTATAGCATCAGGTGTTTTTAAGAGCCATTTATAAGTTTCCATTTTTCCATGAATTGTTTTTTCTTTTTAAAAAGGTTATTTTTATTTCTGGAATTCTCAAAGAATGAATACAAATATTATACTACAAAAAGAAATACCTCCATCCGGAAAACAATGACTATTAGAATGAATGAGTAGAGAAAAAAATGAAAGTAAAATAGTATTTTATTTTTATGTGTGTGTGAGCGCCTGTGTGTATACATGCCACATGTGTGAAAGTGCCCACGGTGACTAGATGATGAATGGGGTCCCCGGAGCAGGACTTAATGGCCTTGGTGAGCCGCCTGGCAGGGGTGCTGGTAACTGCACTGTGGTCCTCAGACAGCAGGACACACTCTCCACTGCGGGCCGTTTAACCAGCCCCTTGTCTTCTCTTCTAAAATAAAACCGAATAACCAGACACGCTCACTCTCCAGGTTTGGAGAAGTGCTCAGAGTTATCTGGGAACAATTGTTAGAGTGCGTCTGTCTCTCAGCTGCCCACTTGGGAACCGCGTGTGTTTTTCATCCTAACCGAAGTGGCAGAGGCTAAGGCGGGAGGAACTCCTGTGTCTTCCAGCAGGGCAGACTCCCAAGAACTTTCAAAAATCTGAAATCATACTGTTGTTCTTCGTCTTTTTAAATTTTTGGTGCAAAGCAAGTAATTTTGCTGGAAGATTATTGGAAAAAAGTTGTATTTTATACTCATGTTTTCATTAGCATCAAATGGGCTTATTATACTTTTAAATGAACTTATGAATATTTAAAACTTGTTAGTTCTGATTTCCAACATGACAAACATTGCTAGATCTCACTCGAATAAAACAAAAAGTCCTGGGGCTGGAGAGATGGCTCAGAGGTTAAAAGCACTGGCTGCTCTTCCAGAGGTCCTGAATTCAATTCCCACCTGGTGGATCTAATGCCCTCCTTAGGCATGCAGGTATACATGCAGAACACTCATACATGAAATATAATTAGTAAATTAAAAAACAGAAACAGAAAGTATCCTTTCTGTCCTCGATGGTTTCTGACGGTGTCAGGGAATGAGCCTGAGCTGTTCCCACAGGTCATGTTCTGAACTCCAGCAGTGATACTTTGGAGGTGGAGGCATAGAATGTTTGGAAAGTAGGGTCCCGCTGAAGGAGGTGAGTCACTAGGGGGTTGGCCCTTGAAGGTAATAGCCACTTGTGATTCGGTCAGGTGTCCTCAGATTCCTGTGTGCCGTCATGATGTGAGAAGCTCAGCAGACGCTTGTTCCTCCCCTAAACTCCCAGCGGGATGTGTTAATACTTCCAACACACCAAGTCTCAAACCTCCTACATCTCTCACATCCTCTCTGTTGGGTTTTCTGTCTCAAAGAGGAAGGCGACTAATGCAACTGCAGAGAACAACATTTTTTTTTTTTTTGGTTTTTTGAGACAGGGTTTCTCTGTGTAGCTTTGCTCCTTTCCTGGATCTCGCTCTGTAGCCCAGGATGGCCTCGAACTCACAAAGATCCACCTGCCTCTGCCTCCCAAGTGCTGGGATTAAAGGCGTGTGCCACTACCGCCCGGCCAAAAATTTTTTTTTTAATTTATTTATTTATTATGTATACAGTATTCTGCCTGCATGTGTCCCTGCAGGCCAGAAGAGGGCACCAGATCTCATTACAAGTGGTCGTGAGCCACCATGTGATTGCTGGGAATTGAACTCAGGACCTTTGGAAGAGCAAGCAGTGATCTTAACCTCTGAGCCATCTCTCCAGCCCCAAAATTTTTAAATTGATTTTTTCCCCATGATTCTAGAAGAAATAAATTTTCATTATAAAGCATACAGGGAGCAGTGGCCCAGGGGATAGCTCAGTGACAGAGAGAATCTGGCAAGCCCTGGGTTCAAACCCTATTATGACTCAGAAAAACAAATGGGAAGAGAATTATGCAAAGGCATATGCAAAAACCAAAATCAAAAACAACAACAACAAATGACTCTGTCTTGAGAAGATATTCTTTGGTAATTGTCCCGTTCCGTATCAACGTTATACATAGTCCTTATTCTGAAACACTGCTTTGGGTTTGTTTTGAGACAAGGTCTTCTTAGCCACAGTCACTCCATTTTTGTAAAGCTCCCTTTTGGGTTAAACAATAACAATTGCTGAAACCAAAGTAATTCAGCCGCTGGAACTAAAGTCATTTGTTCTTCCGGAATCTTCTCTCCCTGCGCTATGGACGTCCCAGAAACGGCTGGCCAGGAAAGATGGTTGTTAACCACTCAGTGTCCTTTAACAGGCATGTTGGTTACCCCTGGCAATGAGCAGCTGCGGCCACAGAAGGAAACTTCTCAGTCTCCCTCGGCACCCCTTGTCTGCCATAACTCTCCCAGCTGTAAGCAGGCGGCAGGCTCTGGTTCTCACGCCAGGGAGCCCCTATGAAGGTTTCCTCCCAAATGAAATGCTTGTCATGTCTCTCTTTCTTTTTGCCAACCTTCTGTTTGGTGGGTGGCCCCTATGGGGACTCGGGGAGTATACATACTCCCGCTCCAATAGAGTTCCCGTCTCCCAGTGGGGTTCCCGCCCTCCCCCTCCTTTCTTGCTGCCTGATCCCTTGTAACCCTGTTCCTTGAGCAACTCAGACAAGGACTATTTCCACTGCTCTTACTGTGCCCACCACTGGCTGAGTTAACTTTATGTGACCTTTGAGATCTTCTCCCTGCTTCGGGAACTACCCAGACACCGGGCAGGGAGTTTCCCTTGTGAGAGCTCGTGGAAATGACCCTCTTCCTCTCAGTGGGCTCCTACTAAATTATCGGGGACTATGGGGGTCCAGCCCCTCGATAGTCTCCTCCCAGGTTCCGGGAAGAATCTACAACCAGCTGATAATTAATCTTTGATGAGAAGAAATGAATCTATGTACATGAAACTCCTTAGTTCATACACTTTATTATTCTGTGATAGTTCTCTCTCTACACAGCTTCTATTCTGCTCTCATGTCTAGCTCCTTTCTTTCCTGATTTCTGTCTATATTTATCTACTGTCCCCTCTAGGTTCTATCTTAATTCCTTCATCTAGTTTTGCCCCTTCTAGGTTCTCATCTGTCTAGTTCTTTCCCCTATCAGCTCCTCTCTCATCTCCTTCTCTCTCATCTGGCTCTTCCTCATCTTGTTCTTCCCCATCTGGCTCTTCCTCATCTTCCATCTTGTTCCTCTAGTCCTCTCTTCTAGTCCTTCAATCTAGTTCTTCCCCATCTCAGTTTCTTCCTCTCAAGTTCTTACCCATCTAGTTCTTCCATTCTCCTTTCTCTTCTCTGTCCCGTGCCCTGAAAGTCCCGGTATATAAAGGGGGGGTCTGAGCTAAATTGTGTAAAGCTATTAACGTCCACCTCTCCTAGGCAGTGTCTCCTTGTGGAATTTACCGTCATTGTTAGTCCTCGGAAGTTGGGCACCCACCTGGGTGGTGTTTCCTGTAGTCCTTGAAAGTAGCTAAGGGAGATAATCTGATTCCAGAGAAAGCCTTTCCTGAGGCAGTTCTCCAAATGCCTGGAATGTGTATGTCCAGAGAGTGATCAGTCCACACTGTTAGTCCTTCTTAGGGTAAAGTCCTTTGGGAAAACTATGAAGGCACACATGATTTTCACAACAGAATACAGCTGATATATAACAAGCCAAGTAACACCAAAAACTCCTTGGAATTTGGCTTCCTCTGGAGGAATTCCCTGATCCCTCCAGGTAGTGACTTTGCCATAACCAGCTGAGTCCTTAGGATATATTCCTGCGGTCTGCAGCACTAAATGGAGCCGCTGGTTTCAGGGAGCCCTTTCCTTTGACCTGATTGCTGTTGACTCCTCCTCCTCACTCTGCTGAGCAGCCATGGGCCACCAATCTTCTAAAAGGGGCTCTGGCAAGCCACAACTTCTCATGTTCTATTGTACAGGGCATGCCCAAAGTACCCCCTCAATAATCTCAGAGGGTGGTCTGTCTAACTTGCAAATTCATTAAGTCTTTAAGGACTCTCTTCAATGCAGTGGAAGATGGGCAGGGGTTCCATGCTTTCAAAGCCTCCCCCTTCTCTCTCTCTCTCTCTCTCTCTCTCTCTCTCTCTCTCTCTCTCTCTCTCTCTCTCTCTCTCTCTCTCTCTGTGTGTGTGTGTCTGTCTGTCTGTCTGTCTGTCTGTCTGTCTGTCTCTCCACCCCCATCACCCTTCTTTCCGCTCTCCCTGCACCAAATTCCAGGTTCCTGGTCTTCACTCTCAAATCTGACCCTCCTCCTAACTTGTCATGTTCCCTTTCTCTTGCTATAAAACTGCCCCCCTTCTCTGTCAATTTTGTGCCACTTTCCAAATCCTGTTGCTAAAATTCTACTCCAGAAAAATTTCTTTCCTTTTGCTGGATTGTTAGCAACTGCTGCCTCAAGCTATTTCCTTCCTAACCAAATCCCTGCATGCCAAGGTCCTTGCTCCCATCAGTTAGTCCTGTCCAGCAAGTTCAGATCCCACATGATCCCCTGCAGATCCTCTCTCTCTGTCAAATTATTGTTTAGAAAAACGAGCTTTAAACAGCAACCACGTGGCTCCCTCCATCTTGGCTGGTGACCTCATGGGCAGCCATGTGGCTGGCAGCCATCTTTTACTAAGGTTATAAAGATCTACTCGGGTTAACACCTAAGTACTTAAGTCTTTACCAAGTGTTCAACAGCAAGTTTCTAGAGAATTTAAATAGATGGCAACATATGTTTAATAAATAAGGTATTTGATTAATATTAAAGCTGCACATCAATGCTTTTATACACAGGAATATACCTTGCTCTGGCAGCCAAACTTTGCAACATAAAGGAATCATAGGAAACAGCTGCGGTTTGCAAATGTATGGCAGGACTAGAGTTCCAAAAAGAGTCTAGTTGCAGTGGTGGAAGACATTTGAGAGATCTCAGTCTTTTAAGAACAGTTTTTATAGTTAAAAACCAATGGCTTAAAAAAATGTTTCTTCTTACCCAAGGTACGTTCAGGCTTAAGAATGTTGTATAATGATATTTTGTTTTGGTTTCTTTACTGAACCTGTATTTGATGCTAGAAGAGCTTCAACTTAAAAGCATTGTTTTTAGGCTACTTTTGTAGACTGTTAGAGAACATAAATAGTCAGTCATAAGTAATCAAGTTTTTTAATTGTAGTCAGGGTAAGTAAGTACTGATGTAAGTTTACTCATTTACTCAGTCTCTTGCATATGTTTTTAGGGTTGAGCTTGAAACAAGTAATTAGAAACAAAGTTTGTCTATTCAGATATACCTGGACAGCCCTCATACTTCAGAGATCTGCAGAATATGGCATTTAAATGCTGACTATATCAGACAGGCTTCCAGATCCTAGCAGTGACCCAAGGTCTCCAAAGAAGATTACGTAAGAGGCACCACAACGTCTCTGCCTGGATTATGACAACGCTGACCACAGGGCAAGATGCCCCAATGCAACACCTGCTGCCAGGACCCAGCCCAGACTGTGGACAAGCAGTAGGACACTGGAATTGATTGCACCCTTTTGCCTGATCAAGGTCAGTCTTCCATGTCCCTATTCCACAGGAAAAATACTCTGCCTTATGGACCTGATGGTGGAAGAAGATTGATGCTGTTCTGACTGGTGCCTCCAACGCTATGGAGACTTGGGTAGGGTTTAGTCCCTGTAATTTATAGGATTGGAAGATTCTTAGTCTGCACTCAGATATAGTTTATCCTTCTCAGATCTCTGATAGTACTGATGGCCAGGCTAGCTCTAACTTTGTCAGCATGGCAGCATCAACCAGATCCTCATGCAAGGCTATAGCTTTCTTGTTAGCTCACTTTTAGGAAAATGTTCTAAGATATAAAAGTTTAAGTAAGTCATAAAGGTTCAGATATGAGTCCAAAATGAGATAAGTTTCAGATTACTCTCCTGTTCTATGGTTCAGAGCTTAACATTTAGGAGTCCTGATGAGCTGGTAGAGCAATGACTACTTACTGTTCAGTCACAAGCTCAACATTTTGGATTTGTTTTAGATGTCATCTAAATATGTCTAAATGTAAACCTAAAAGTGCTTCTCATCAGGTCAAAAATCTCTGTCAAATTTATACCTGGCTTTCTGGACAGAAAGAAAATGCACAAGCTTTTAACACAAATCTGTAGTTCTTGTTGGGACTCAAAGGCATGAGTCCACTTCTGCTGTTTTACAGATACCCATTACCTGCTTTGTTTACAATATGGATTTCAGTGCAGATTGGTAATACTAATGTATCTAAAACTTTTATGTCATTTTGTAAGTAGGCCTCAAAAGATCAAAAGAGCCATAAAAACCTAGACCCATTTCACAGAGGTCAAAAGGACCCCAGATAAGTATTCCTAAAGATGGTATTTTTCCTCTTTCCTGGTCTTGGGACTACTGCTTTTCCCATTACTAAGGGTATGGACCTAAGGGTTCCAAATAAGTTCATAAATTTTAACTTCTGTTCCTAGTTTAAATTTGTCTCAACAGATTTCCATTTGGCTGGCAGTCACCTCCAGGTTTCAGTTGCTGACTCCACTGCTCCAGACGACTGTGAGCTCCAGACTTGCTAAAAGCTGACATGGACCAGCCCAGCTAACATGGTTCTTCCCTGTCCCTATGGGGTCAGGCAGCTACATGTTTCTGACAAATGGCCCCTTGCCCAGTCTTTAACTAGCTTTTCAGCCTTTTGGGGTCCCCTGACATCGCGCCCCAATGCCAGCTCAAAGCAGTTCCAGAATACATCACCCATATTCCCTGTTCAGAAAAGGCTGAAATGCTGGGTCAAAAGAAAACTCCCTGGCATAGAGACAAGATGGCTAACTATACATGGCCATTATTAGAGAGGGATACCTAGGAGCTAACTGTCCAAAACCCATGATTGGGTTCCATTAGGCACATGAGAAGGGGGAAATGTGAGACCAAAATGAGCCATCTTAGAAATAAGACCAAAATGCTTTCACCCAAAAACTAAGGCCTAAGATTTCTCCTTTTGGGAATAGGCCATTAGTTACTGAAACCAGTCAGTTCAGATTCCAGAAACCAGGAAGTGTAGAAGTTCAGAGTCACAAGATAGTTACGAGGTAATGCCTGCCAGACTATGGAATGTCCTCTCCCTGGTTTCCAGGGTAACTGGCCACAGAAATGCCCCCCCCCCACCTGAGGGCAGCCAATGAGAAATGGTGGCGGGCAACCACTCCCTTAGAAGTAATTTCTAGAAGTCCCTAGAAGCGAGCCAATCAGAATTGTACCTGTACTAGCACCCCTAAATGATGTAACCTTGTGACTTTTCCCTTTAAAAAACTGAGCTTGCAGACAGGTGGGCACTTCCTCCAGCCTCCACTGTGTTGGATGTATTGGACGAAGTCCCTGCCTAGGCTTGTATTGCATTTGGATATCCACGATTAAACCTTGCTTTTGCATTCCGGCATGCTCGTCTTTGGTGGTCTCTCTGGGGGTCACGATCTGGGCACAACAAAATCTCCCCACATCTGCCTGCTTCTCACTCCCCTGGACCAGAGGTTGACATTTGCCAAGAGGCTGGCCCCTTTGTGTGAGTGTGCTGTCCAGATCTGCCCCCAGGGCCCTGGACATAGCTAGCCGTGGTTTCTCCCACAATGCCTGCCTCCATCTACACTAATTCAGCCCCTCCAGAATGGTAAATCCATCTCTACCCTTCCCCCCACCCCCATGGCTGGCTTTTAGCTAACATAAAACTAGGTCTCACTCCCCTTAAGAGAAACAAACACCAAGTCCCCGATTCCTTAGGGCCTGACCCCACCTGAATCATAACTTGAATTACAAGTTTTTAAAAAGCTAGTCTATGTTTAGTCCGCAGGCTTGCAAACTGCTTCTCTAGTCTGCAAAAACTCCCCCTGCTCCACCCTTTTCTCTTCCCCTCCCCATCCTGGGGAACCACATGACTGAGACTCAACCCCCTCACCCCAACCCTACCCTCACTCAGTGGCGGACAAATGATAAGGTGTTCTTCTGAAAGGTGGAGCAGGGAGAGGGGGATGTACAGGTGCTCAGGCAGCAGAATTCCTCTGCCCTGCTAAACCAAAACAGGACAAACTTATTTTAAAAACTTTATAAAGGGAATTCAGGAACATTTATTCAGTCCTTGACCCCTCTCATCTCAATAGTTAAATATAATAGTTACATGTGATTCAATGTGTTGTCATGTTCTGGCCAATATGTCATGTGTTCCCTAAGGGATTTATTCAATCTGTCGCCTGTGATCTCCTTGTTTTTGTTCTAGTTAGCTTTAGCTGTCAACTTGAAACATGCCTGGAGTCACCTGGGTAAAGGGAACCTCAGCTGAAGAATTGTCTCTACCAGACTGGCATGGGGCCATGTCTATGAGACCTTTTCTTCATTGCTAACTGATATTGGAAGGCCCAGCCCACTGTGGGTGGTGCCATCCTTTAAGCAGGTAGTGGTAGGCTATATAAGAAAGCAGGGTGAGCAAGTCAGAAGGAGCAAGCCAGTAAGCAGCATTCCTTCATGGTTTCTGCTTTCTATTACTGCCTTGAGCTCCTGCCCTGGCTTCTGTCAATGAGGGACTACAAGTTGTACCATGAAATAAATCCTTTCTTCCTCAAGTTGCTTTTAGTCTTAGTGTTTATCACAGTAACAGGAAGCAAGCTGGAACACTCTTAATTATGTTAAAAAAAACAAACAAACAAATAAGACTTACAGCCTTGATGTAAAGTGAGCGCAAAGAATATTCCAATCTCTTTTAAAGGTGTAGTGTGGTGTATGTGTGTATGTACGTAAATACAAACGTGTAGGATGATAGAATTTTAAACTACATAACTGGCTTAAAGACACACAGTTCTCTTTTGGAATATATTTGACGGTGGTTGCTCTGCTCCACCTGTGTTTATACATGTCCGATACTGGGTCTACAGCACACGTGTTTTATGTGTGTAAAATACTATTATTAAGTTTTAAGATATAATTGATTTCAAGATTCTACAAACACAAATAGGTATAAAAAGCCATTAAATTGAAAAGGACACAAAGGAGTTACAGATACACCTAAAATAAAACCTCAGCTCTCGGGGCACACCCTCCTCTGCCAGCTGTTCTGTCTCTAACTCTGCTGTTTATGGCGACCCAGTCAGAGCGCTGGGGTCACACCCACCTCCACCTCCCATCCCGCTTCCTTTTGCTCTCACCAACCTTGTGTCCCATCAGGGTTCTCATGGCTGTACTGGGCTTTCTTTGAGGCCAGCAACCAGCTCCCGAATCATGACAGGGAGACTTATCATCAGTTATGAAAGCTCGGCCTTATCTTATGCTTGTCCCGCTGGCCCTTATAACTTAATTTAACCAGTTTCTCTTCATCTGTGTTTGGCCTTGGGGCTTTTTACTTTTCTTTCATTCTGTATGTCCTACTCTGTGTCTGGCCCTTCTCTCTGCTCTCCTCTCTAGCCTAGATTCCTCCTCCTCTTCATTCTCTCCGCCCACCAGCCCCACCTATCCCTCTACTGCCTAGCTATTGGCCATTCAACTTTTTATTAGACTAATGTGGTGCTTTAGGCAGGCAAAGCAACATATCTTTACATTATTAAACAAATGCAGCATAAACAAATGTAATACATCTTTGCCTAGTTAAAGTGATATTCCACAACACATGGCTCCCCAGGCTTGGTCTGTCTTACTGTTGGGGTTTTGATGCCCCTTCCTCTTTTCTTGGCTCTTTGCTCTACTCCTTCCTTTCTGGGCTCCAGCCTAATCAGGATTTCTGTTCCTCCTTCTGTTGTTTGAATCTTAGAAAATCTTTCAATAAAAAACCCAGAGCCAGATATTAGGGTGAAGGCTGAAAGATCAGAGAAACAGAACAAGCCACAGCCAACCTCACCTCATCAACTCCTCAGCCTATCCTGTTTCCATGAATCCTCAGACTGAAAGCCTCTGAGTCCTCACCCAAAAGCGTCTCAGCTGAACTGCCTTAGTTCCTGTTTCCTCACGCCTTATACACCTTCCTCTGCCCTGCTGTCAACTCCTGGGATTAAAGGCCTGTGTGCTTCTCAGTACTGGGATTAAAAGTGTGTGCCACCACTGCCTGGCTCTGTTTCCAGTGTGGTCTTGAACTCACAGAGATCCAGACAGATCTCTGCCTTGAAATTAGGATTAAGGATGTGTGCCACCACTGTCTGGCCTGTGTGTCTAATCTAGTGGCTCTGTCCTCTGTCCTCTGGTGAGCTTTATCAGGGTACACAGTGTATCACCACACCCTTCCACTCTCCAGGATCCCTGCTCACTCTGACAAGATCCTAATACTGAGTTGAGGGTCCCCACTGGGTTTGTATCTAAACACATTGTCCCTGTCTCAGCTGTGACCTTTTAGCCCCTCCATTTCCAAAAGGGGAAACCGAGCCAGCAAAACATTTGTTCCATCTCTCTAAGCCTTGTCTGGACCTACTTGACTGACCTGATGAGGACCCCCTCCCCGGTGGGCACCATGCCATCTTTCCTTCCAAGAATGCCCTTGACTATCCTGTTCATGATGATCTTTTTTTTTTTTTTTTTTTTTTTTCAAAGAAGAAAGCCAAGAGGTCAGAGCTAAGAGCTAAAACCTTACCCTTCCTCCTACGGTGGTCCTACCTCTCCGAAAAAGAGCTCTGTTCATGATCTTAAGCTAACCTCTAGGATAAGGTCAATTGTTTGGTTGTTTTTGAGACAGGGTTTCTCTGTGTAGTTTTGGTGCCTGTCCTGGAACTCACTCTGTAGCCCAGGCTGGCCTCAAACTCACATAGATCTGCCTGCCTCTGCCTCTGCCTCTGCCTCTGCCTCCTGAGTGCTGGGATTAAAGGCATGAGCCACTATTGGCCAGCAAGATCAAATTTTTAAAAAAATCGGTTCTCTGTTGTAGTCCCATTTGGCTACAGGACCCTCGGTAAATAGAAAGAGCAGTGCAGAGGCCCTCTAGGCACACTTCCTGGCCCTCCCTATTCTTTCACGGGCTGCTGGCCCATATAGAGCTGATTGTAAAACCAAGGGCCTGGAAGCAGAGTGATGGGTACATGTGGAGCATCAGGACTCCTGTTGAAGCTCTTATTTCCTCAGTGGCTGAGAATCTGGAAAGGTTTTGATTGGACATTTGTCTCTGTCCTTTGTCCAAAGCATCAGGCTCTCGACAGCCGGTTTTCCTCGCCTCTGCCGCTCCTGCTCTTTGCTTTCAGGATGTGTCCTGAGTGAAGAGCCATTGTTCAAAGTGAGGATCAACTGCCCTCATTTAGCAAAGAGAGGAACTTACAGGAAAGCTTAGAATTCCGGCTTCTCGTTACAAAACAGGAGGGGCTGATCATAGCCTCACAAACTGCAGGAGCAGAACCGAGACCTGGCGGCCTTTTTAAGGGGCACCACTTTGCAGTATTTCTGGGTCCCACCCCTACCCCTCTGGCTTGTGTCCCAGCAGCTGCTACTTAGCTTCATTTTTACACTATCACTTCTCTTGAGGCAAATTCACAAGCAATAAAGCTATTTCTTTTTTAAAAAATAAAGTTATTTCTTATGCCATGTTTCTTTCGAAAGTTTGAAAAAACGATCAGAAAACCCCACATCTCCATGAAAATGCAAAGTGTTTATAAAGGAGATGCTTTGTGTATTTCACATTTCATAATTAATCTAACACAATAACTGCACAGTTTAGAATATTTATAGTTACATGAAATAAAGATACGAAGACTACTTAGTGTTTAGAACAGCAAGCATGATTTTTTTCCATCCAATGCTTAGATATTCTGATTATTTAAAGTGAACTTGTAACAAAAATTGCTAACTGGTCTTATTAATAAAAAGCCCAGAGCCAGATATTGGGGTAAAAACCTGAGAGATCAGAGGAATAGGACAAGCCACAGCCAGCCTCACCTTACAGACGCCTCAGTCTCCATAGACTACTTCCTGTATACCCAGGCCTATGTGCCTTTCTTTCCCTGCCATCTCACGTCCCCTCTCCGCCCAGCTACATCACTTCCTCTTCTTGCCCAGCTCTGCTGCTTCCTCTCTGTCTGTACAGACCTCCAGACCTTTATGGTTAACGCTGGGATTAAAGGCGTGTGTCTCCACACCTGGCTCTGTTCCCCAGTGTGGCCTTGAACTCACAGAGATCCAGATGTATCCCTGCCTCCTGAATGCTGGGATTAAAGGCATGTGCTACCACTGCCTGACTTCTATGTTTAATATAGTGGCTGGCCTTTTCCTCTGATCTTCAGACAAGCTTTCTTGGGGTGCACAATATATTGGGGAACACAATATATCACCACATTAATTTTAGGTTGTGCTGAGGTAACCAGGCCTTTTGAGCCAGAGAGTCTGTGTGGAGGTGTTGATCACAGGCCCCATGTCACCTTCCTGATTTCTCTGTCTGAATGTGTGCATGTCGATATGTGTGGGTGCTGTGCACATATGTGCACATGTGCATGGAGGCCAGAGGTCACCCTCAGGTGTCACCCTCAGGTGTCATCCTCAGGTGTCACCTCAGGATGCTGTCCACTTGGTTTTTGAAACAGTCTCTCACTGGGCTGCAGCTTGCTGACTAGGAGAGCTTAGGCGGTGAGTGAACCTCGGGGACCTACCTCTCTCTGCCTCCCCACAGCTGGCATTGGAAGTACTTTGTCTCCACACCTGGGTGTTTGTTTGTTTTGTCTCCATGAGTTCTTGGGCTCTCAGGGCCTCAGACTTGTACAAGCATTTCACTGATAGAACATCTCCTGGGCACTCATCTTTCTGACTCCTATGGTCATTTGAGCAGGCAATATGTCCATCCACCTCCCTGATGCACTTTGGACAGAGTTTCAAGCTGAACTTTTTGAGTCATGGATCTTTCCCTTGAGAAAATGAGTTCACTTCTCTGCTATATCAGGGTCATCTTTGTCTCTCTAGAGCTATAGCTGAGAACATGAGATGTCATCCTGAGGAGCAATAAAGGACTACACAGACCATCGAAGCAGAAACTAAGGAGATGTAGGAAGGGTTGTCATAGGTGCATGCAAATGTTGAGGATGCAATTGTATTTCTTTCCTCTTACTGTTGTCCTCCATACTTGAATTAGCCACACACACGGTCTCTATCACATTTCCTGTAAAGTGACTCACAATTTATCTAGTGACTTTAAAGAAGAAATCAGGGCCAGAGAGATGGCTCAGGAGGTAAAGGTTTTTTGCCTCCAAGACTGATAACCTGAGTTCAAGCACTAGGATGCACATAGTGGAAAGAGAACAGACTCCTGCAAGTTGTCCTCTGACCTCCACACATGTACCATGGCATGTGCATACCCTAGAAATTGGTGACTGCCACAAGTAGAAAGTGAATATTGTCTTCCATAAATAAAAAATAATTCTAAAAGCTAAAGATACAACAGCGGTTTGAAAAAGGTCTTATATTCTGGTTATATTTTGTTGCCTACATTGATGGTTCATATGACTGTCAGTCTGACTGGACTGAGATCCAGCCAGGAGCTGAGGAAGTGTGGCTCTGCATGAATCTGTGGACATCTCCAGCCAGGATTCACCGAGAGATGTGCTAGTTAATCTATTCTTTTCCCTGACCAAACACTTGATGAAAATCAACTGAAGGAAGAAGGAGTTCATTTGTACACAGTTTGAGAATGCAGTCTGCCCACCATGGTGGGAAGTTCTGCTGGCAGGAGCATGAGGCAGCTGGCCACATTGCAGTGTTGGACCCCAAAGGTTTAGGGTCTCGAGTGGGTACCCCAAGAACCCAGACTCCAGTCCAGTTGATGCAACAGCATGAGGTTTATTGAAGCGACTGTACAGAAGGTCAAACTCTGCTCCTAAGAGCAAGAGCCGCATCTTACTGCAGCCACATGGGGTTTTTAAAGGAAAAACCCACAAAAGCCATAAGATTACAATTCCAATACAATTTCATTTCACAAGATCATGGTCTGATCACAGAGTGGGTACAGTCATGTCCACATGTACATTCTTCCTGAAACCTCAAGGGGGGTATCAGGGTAGGAGTGGAGTTTACACAAAGGTCACAGTGGTCCTTCCTGGAACACCTGCGACTATCCCAGTCACAGTTGAGCACATCTCTTAACAGAAATCTTTTTACATTGTTACATTGTTACAGGTTGAATAATGGCTGAGTCAGGTGGCCCTTGGAACTAGTTTTCTTTTTAGTTCCTTATTTCCTGGGGTTTGGGGGTATAAGCCTGAGGTTAGACTGCATCCTCAAACTGTGAACCAAATGAACTCCTTCTTCCTTCAGTTGCTTTTCGTCGGGTGTTGGTCAGGGAAAGGAATAGATTAACTAGCACATCTCTCAGTGAATCCTAGCTGGAGATGTCCGCAGATTCATGCAGAGCCACACTTCCTCAGCTCCTGGCTGGATCTTTCAGCAGCTTCTGCAGAGAAGCAGAGGGGATGATGATGGGTTCTCAGCTTGCCTTCTTTTTTCTGATCCCATCCTAGCCCATGGGGTGGTGTTATGCACATTCAGGGTTTGTGTGGTAGTTTCAATGTAATTGGCCCCCATAATCTCAGAGGAAGTGGCACTATTAGGAGGTGTGGCTTTGTTGGAATGAGTATGGCCTTGTTGGAGGAAGGTGTCACTGTGGAGGACAAGCTTTGAGGACTCAGGATACCTCCCAGTGTCTCAGTTGATTTCCTGTTGCCTGCAAGATGTAGAACTCTCAGCTACTACTCCAGTACCACATCTGTCCACATCCATGCTTCCTGTTGTGATGATAATGGACTGAACCTCTGAGACTGTAAGCCCCCACAATTAAATGTTTTCTTCATAAAGGTTGCCGTGATCTCATGTCTCTTCACAGCAATAGAAACCTTAACTAAGGCAGGGTTGCTCTTTCGTCTTCTGCTAAGCCTTTCTAGAAACACCCTCAATGACACACTTGGAGGTGTGTATCCATGGTGATTGTAAGTCTAGTTAAGTTGGCAATGAAGGTTAACCATCATAGGGGCATGGCTTGCCCCAATCATGTGAGCAGTGCCATCTATATGCTGAGGATCTCCAGATGGTGTAAAAGGTAAAGAAAGGGGGAACTTGGGAACACAGGCTCCCCTCTCTCTCCTTCTCCTTCCTGGCTGCCATGATTTTGTTAACCACTGTGTTCTGTCCACCATGGTAAAATAAACCCTGCTGACACAGTGAGTCAACACAGATCCTCCCTTTCCTCAGAGGTCTTTATCACCAGGACGAGTCTGGCTAAGACACCTGCCTATCATTCACACCTAGGAGGAGCTCCCTGGAGAGAGGCTGAAGAAGTCCTGGTATCAGACCAAGGCTCTGACTTTGGTGCAACTAGAAGCATCAGTTGGTAACTGAAAGGAAATAGCAAGGAGAATCCCTTACTGTCTTTCTCCTGGGTGCCTCAATGTCATTTAAGATGAACTTTCCATAAAACCCTCTTCACTGCTACTGGCCAGTACCTCAGGATTTGCGGAACGTTGGCTTGCTGCTAGTCATCACTGTTAACTGGATTGAAAACCTTTTAGTGACTATTTGATTATTGTACCTACCAGCTACCATATCCATGTTGTACTGCTTGACCAATTACTGCACCACTTTATTTTGTTGCCCCTTAATACAATTCTTTGCAGTAATTATTATACTATTTTTAAAAATTAAGATTTATTTGTTTTATTTTATATGAGTTTTTGAGTGTATGAGTTTTTACATTTATATATGTGTGCAGTTCCCTAGGAGACCAGAATAGGGTGTCAGATTCCTTGGAACTGGAGTTACAGATGATCATGGACCACCATATGGGTTCTGGGAACCCAGGTCCCCTAGAAGAGTAGCCAGAGCTCTTGACCACTGAGCAATCTGTCCAGCCTCTATATTACTATTTTAAAATATTTCCCTATTTTAAATAAAAAGTCAAGGCTTAGAGAAGTGAAGAAACCATGTTTCCTCAACTAGTACCTGCCAGAGCTAAAATTCAAACTAAGATGTGACACTACTTCAGACCAATTACCGCAGTCACTCTGATCTTGTCTGTAGACCTGAACTTCCATAAGGCAAGAAACAAATGGGACTTCTGTAAGTCCCCTCTCAGGACTTAGTATAGAACACTCCTTCAAAAGAGGTGTGGGTTGACATGCTTAGATTGAATCACAGGTGGGTCCTGCACTTGACTGTATTTTTATCAAGGAGAAATCTGGTGAATGGGAAACAAGATCATATTGAACTGTAGCAAGACTCCTGAAACAAGTCAACTTGTGCTGTGGAACAATCTCTTTGTACACTGTGAAGATCTGTCTTTGACAAGGTGCCTTCTGTTGGTTTAATAAAGGGCTAAATGGCCAATAGCTAGGCAGGAATAAGTTAGGCAGGAGAGCCAAACTGTGAGAACGCTGAGGAGAAGAAGGGCAGAGTCATGGGAGTCGCCAGCCAGATGCAGAGGAAGCAGGAGATGAACGTGCTGTGCTCTACGTGGTACAGTATAGATAAGAAATATGGGTTAATTTAAGATGTAGGAGCTAACTAGCAACAAGCCTAAGCTATTGGTCGAGAATTTATAATTAATAATAAGTCTCTGTGCAGTTATTTGGGAGCCAGCTGGCAGGGCAGAGCTGAATGGCAGAACAGAAAAGTTCCCAACAAACGTGCATTCTGAACTGAGGATAAGCTTATTCTCCAGTGATGGATTTTTAGAATTATATGGACCAATTACAGTTGGAGGAGCATGGGGTTCTTCAAATTCTAGAATAAGGAAGCTCTTGTCAGTTCATCAATTGTCTCATAGAAGCATCCATCAAAACATTATAGCAGTGGTTCTCAACCTGTGAGTCATGGTCCCTCTGGGGGTCATATATCAGAAATTTACATTATGATTTGTAACAATAACAAAATTACAGTTATGAAGTAGCAGAAAAATAATTTTATGGTTGGGGGTCACCATAATATTACTGTATTAATAACTATATTAATGGGTCACAGCATTAGGAAGGTTGAAAACCACTGCATTAGACCATTCATTCAACCAATCATCATCTACTCACCTGCCCATAATATTCAGATATCATCTATTCATCTCCACATTCTACTACTCATCAACCTATCCATGCATGCATGCTGTGGGATGTTAATGTATGTCCTGTGGGAGCCCTTCTTGGGTTCCTTGTGGCGTTACCCAGCAGGTTTGCATAGAGGATGATTAGGACCATGGGCCTGAGTGCAGGTGTCTGAGATGGTCTGCACTTGGCTGTACTGGGGGATGGTCTGTATGTCAAGTTGCTCTGATTGGTCAATAAATAAAACCTGATTGGTCGTGGCTAGGCAGGAAGTATAGGCGGGACTACAGAGGAGAAATAAAAGAACAGGAAGGCAGAAGGAGACGCTGCCAGCCACTGCCAGGACAAGCAGCATGTGAAGATGCTGGTAAGCTACGAGCCACGTGGCAAGGTATAGATTTGTAGAAATGCGTTACTTTAAGATATAAGAACAGTTAACAAGAAGCCTGCCACGGCCATACAGTTTGTAAGCAATATAAGTCTCTGTGTTTACTTGGTTGGGTCTGAGCGGCTGTGGGACTGGCGGGTGACAGAGATTTGTCCTGACTGTGGGCAAGGCCGGAAAACTCTAGCTACACATGCATCCGTGCATTCACCCACACATGCACCCATCTCTTCTAGCATTTATTAAGCACTTACTATATGACAGACACCGAAGGCTAAGCTTCCAAAGGAGAGAAAGAGATGAAGAGGAGTTTCTGTCTGCCTCACAAAGGAATACTGTCTAGAGAGACATGTGTAGAAGCTAGGATTGTTCAAAGACTAACAAGGGGGAGTCTGAGTCTGAGAAGAGATGCTCTACTCCAGCCTGAGCATCTCTACAAATTATTCTAGTGGTCCAGTATCAGACAGAAGCCTTGGCATTAGGGCCTGAGGGGTTGCCTCAATCTTTAATTAATCCTCCTGGGTGTTCAGACTCTTTTGGCCTTTTCCTACCCAAGAAGCTGGATTTTCATTTGTGTTTGCATTCTGATGTTGGCTGGGTCTGCGTCAATATTGGCCAAGTTTGTCTGGCACCAGGATCAAATGCCAGAATCTCCCTAGGAGTAATTAACCTTTACTGTTCAGCCCACAGAGGCTAGAACAGGGGGCCGGGCTCTCCTCCAGCTCACTTCTCCAGTTCAGAGTTGCAGTTATTTTGTCCACAAAAGGAGGGGAGGTTTTAGCATAAGTCTGAGGTTAGAACAGGGCAGGGTTTTCTTTATGAATCTTCTTGATGTCGCCAAGAAGATCATTATTGACCCTCATATATATATGTTTACAGTGTGGCTGATGGCTGAGAGCCAGTACCTAGTTACTCAGTTTTTGCAAACTCACAATGTAACAGTATGGTGACAGACTTTGTTCCAATCAACAATGGTGTTGGCAGTTGCCAAAAATGGGTTAAATTCTCCCAGGCCTTGCTGCTGGAGAACTTGTTCATGCCATTCTCAGATCTTGTCCCCTTAAGAAGTCACATGGCTCCCAGCAGGCAGTTCAGTCCTGTCTCTCTTAAAATGCTGTGACCCTGATGTCAATCTGAGCAAAGCTGGGCTTAGACTGGAAAGGCTGTGCAACCTTGGGATATTATTTAACATCTCTGGCCCTGAAATATTCTGTTTGTATGTTTGGGCAATGCTAGCTGTCACAACATTGGGAATTTTTATGAAGTGTTTGGAATTAATATTTGAAGTGTCCAGAGCAAAAAGGATAGAAATGTTTGTAAAACACACACACACACACACACACACACACACACACACACACACACACACATGCACACACAAACACACACCAAACAACAACAACAACAACAAAACAGGGACTAAGCATAGGGCAGTGGTTAGGAGTGACTGTGTGGGAACCAGGCAGACATGGGACATGGTTTCTGATACCCCATTTTCTCTCTGCTAAGGGGCAGGGGCACAGGGCTGAGAAGATGGCTCAGTCTGTAAAGTGTTTGCTGCATAAACCTGAGGACCTGGGTTTGAATCCCCGGCCTCCAAATAAAAAGCCAGCATATGATGCTGCATGCCTGTAACTCTAGCAATGAGGGAAGGGAGCAAAGACGGGTGGATTCTTGAAACTCACTGCCAATTAGTCCAGTCAAGTCTGTGGGCTCTGTGTTCAATGAGAGACAGTGCCTCAAAAAATAAGGTAGACATTCACACACACACACACACACACACACACACACACACACACACACACACACACAGAGAGAGAGAGAGAGGGGGGGGACATGCTCATGTCCACATGAGCACACTTACACACATATACTACACACTAAATAAAAAATAAGGGATCATCATAGTTCACTCCTTCCAGAGTTGTTTGAAGTGGAGATGTAACCTGTGCCCTGCTCCTGGACACTGTTTTGTTCATGGTTCTTCTTCAACTTCTGCTCCAGTTGAGGAGGCAAAAATATAAAATTAAGTAACCAGGGGGCTGGAGAGATGGCTCAGCAGTTAAGAGCATCTATTGCTCTTGCAGAGGACCTGGATTTGGCTCCCAGGATCCACATGGGGGCTCACAGCCATCGGTAATTCCAGTTTTAGGGGATCCAATGCCCTCTTCTGGCTTCCATGGGCACTATACCCACATGGTGCACATACATACATGTAGGCAAACACTCATATCTATGAAATAAAAATAAATCTTAAAAAAAGAATTATGTAATCAGATATGCAAGAGAAAAAAGAGCCCATGCACCTAGCAATTCCTGGATTCCTGAAAATTTTTGAATGTCCATTAAGTGATGGGACCACTCAGGGGGAAAGGACCTTCAGTCAAGGCTGGTGACACACCGAGATAAAGGTGGTATTTGCTTCATCTGACCAGTGTGGGATGTTGCCCGAGATGACACAGATGTAAAGGGACGAAGACAGTGGTTTAGATTCCTCTCTTTATTTCTGAGACTTTCCTACTTGTATACAATGGAATATGATCATTTTTATCTCCCATCTCCCTAACTTACCCCACATCTTCTCCAACATGTTCTTCTCTCCACTTCATGGCATTTTTTTTTATAACACTTCCCATTTGTGCATGCGAATCCAACCAGCAGCCACATCTTCAAAACTATAATGATCCTCTACCCGCTCAACACCAATCATTTTCTAGTGGCTCCTTAGTAAGGGCTGGGTCCTGATCCCATACCATGCCAGGACCCTGGCTGGCTTGATCGTGTGCAAGGAACCACAGCTGTTGGAAGTACATGAGTGTCGTAGCCATGTTCTGTCCAAACAACCACATTGCACAGCACCCCTCCCTATCCTCCCCCCCTCCCCCCCCACATATGTGCCAAGTTTCCTGAGCCTTGGGTGATGCTAGAGTTGATCGACACATCCCCTGTGGAGCTGAGCTCTCCGTTTCTTGCTCAGCACTTTGACAGTTACGAATCTCTACCCTGACTGCTGTCCACTCTCTGACCAAGGTTGAGAATATCCCAGGGCTGTGGGGATAAGCATAAATATTAGCGGGCAATTTGGCAGCATGCTCTTTATTTAGCAAGGCAACATTAGCAGGATCTGTTCTAGGCTTATGACTTCCTGAGCCACAAGCTTTTGGTTAGGATTACAGTATCAGGCATGGCAATCCCTCCTGTGGAGTAGACATCAAATCCAGTCAGCAAGTGGTCAGTTGCCCCACGACTGTCTCGCTACTCCTCGACCAGGGGTCACATCTCATCTGTCAGGTCAGCATTACAGCGTGTATGGTCTAGCTCTGACTAAGATCGTGAGTGGCCTATCTCCCCCAGCAACCTGCATAACCCCTTCCTGTGCTAGGAAAGCTAGCCAGCATCAAGGGAGTCTCCTGGTTGGTTTGGCCTTGATTTCTCTATGACAAGGACAGTATGTGGACCCCGGGGTCCTCCCTTTTCCCATTTCTAAGCAGGCTTGGAGCCTCTGATCTGAGGCTGGATGCTAGTCCTCTTACTTACTGGCTGGGTAATGGACTGTGAGTCATTTTAACCCCACTGACTACAGATTTCTTATCTATAGAATGGGTACCACAATCGCCAGTCTGAGGGGCTTCCTGAAGCAAGGCCAAGGGCGGCAGGACATGGCCCACAGTAGGGTTTTTTAGTGTCTGCCGGTCTTTTCTCATTTCACTTTTGACCACTCACAGGGTCCAGCGTGGCACATTCTCAGCATCCCCTCGTATCCCCTCGGCATCCAAACAAGGATTTTTAACAAGCAGAATCGGACCATTCTTGGCTCTGCCAGCCCTCCACAGTGACACATTTTGGCTGCTTACTTCTTGGGAACCATGTGTTTGTCTTGTCTGAGCTACACTGTGCAAACTTTCTAGACCGCCTGGCCCGTGGAAACAGCTGTTCAGGGACATGTGTGGTAAGGAGTTTTGCAAACAACAGCACGCCCTCACCGCCCAGTTTGTTTCCTGAAGGGGGTGGCTCCAGATTCCTGACACCTACCACCAAAAGGAATGCATTTCAGCAGCAGGTTTGCCCCGCCCACTCTGTTCCTCCTATGATTCATAACTTTGAGTTAGCCAAGAGATCCTTGGGACCAACCGTGGTAAGGGTCAAAAGGAAATGGGTGACATGTGCTAATAGGCAGGTGATCCAAGCAAGGGCTATCTGCAGAGATTCATGACAAGGTGTGTGGGTGGCAGGACAGGACAGCATGGGCGCCCATGGAGAACAGTGATGTCCCGAGAAGGAGCGAGGGTAGGTTGGAGCTGGTTGCTTTAACAACAGTGACTTTGTTTTTGAAACCTGGTCTCACACTGTAGCACCAGCTGGACTGCATCTCTCTCACCATGTAGCCTGACTTTGACTTGAAATCTCAGGTTCTCAGCCTCCTGAGTTCTGCAACCATAGGCATGAGCTACTCTGCCCAGCACAAGAACAATAACTTTTTTGTTGAAGGACATGTCAACATGAGGTCTCTGCTCTCATGCCCTGTCTCTAGCTTCTGCTTGGTATCTACCTCAGCCAAAGCAGCTAGGAGCTCAAAGGGTGCAGAAGCTCTTCATTAGGTGTGGACAAAGCTCACCTGGGGTGCCCACAGGAGGTGGGAGCTGGGAGAAGGTGGAAAGAGAATCCAGATGGACAAACTAACTGGAGCCAGAGGGCTGAGACCGATGAGGTGCCTGAGTTAGATGGCCCTGGAGATGCCAGTCCTGCTACCCATCCATGGTCAGTCAACCGCCCTGTCCAGCCAGCCGCTCAACTATCAGGAAGAGTTGAGCAAATCATCAAAACAACAGGAGTATCACGCTGCCCAGTAATCCAAGAAACAAGGCGTTTGTGAGGAAGTCCATTACAGAGGCCAGGGAAGAGAATTACTGACTGAAGTTAAATAGATCTTGTTACCCATGTTTGTTATAAGGCCACTGGGCTCATATTTCCTCCTTAGCTCTGTAAATAAGCAAGTCTTTTGTTAGGAGACATGGCCTGTAAAACGCCCAGGCTATCCCCGGCAGATGACAGCAGCTGGAGTCGGTGAGGTCTGGACCTCTTCGTTCTCTACTGAGTGTTCTGTGTGTGAAGATGAGGTTGTTTGTTTCAGGCTTGCTTACACCTGAAGCACTTGCTAGGAGTCATATAAAATATGACCTCAAAAAAAAAAAATCAAGCATTCTAATAGCTACGAGATTGAAATGAAGTTGATATGTCAATTAAATTTCCTGTGTGCAGGGACAAAACAAACCAACAGTGGCCGACTATTAAAACATCATTGCAGAGGGTGGCAAAGCCATCTTCCTTGCCGCCTATTCATGAGGACCCGGGTTCAGATCCCCAGAACCCCTGTAAGGCTGGCCTGGTAGCACCCATCTGTGATGCCAGCAAGATGGGAAATGGAGGCATGAGAATCCCTGGAGGCTCACGGGCACAGCAGAGAAGAGACTCTGTCTTAAAAAAAGGTGGAGGATGAGGACCAGCACCCTTGACTGTCCTCTGACCTCTACAGATGTGCTGTGGCATGCATGTGCTCACACTTACGTGTACATACACACACACACACACACACACACACACACACACACACACACCAGTCACTCCTAAGTTAGGTAAGAAAACGTTTATCTCCCAACACTTGGGAGACAGAGGCAAAAGGACCGTGGCTTCAAGGCCAGCCTGAGCCATGCATTGAGACCTTATCTAAAATCAAACCAAACCATAAAAGTCGCTATCAGATTTGCCATGACACTAATGGATGTGGACAACTGTAAAGTTCTAGGGGTTCTATATATGCTCTACAGCCGTCAATCATATAGAGTGCCCTGCATCCCTGTTGTAGTTATTGGTACCTGTAGCCAGGCCTTGAACATCCTTGTCTGGGGATTTTCCAGCACCGGAGAAGCTCCATTTTGAGGGTGATTGTGAAAACCGAGTAGAGAAGGCCCACTTTGGCTACATAGTCTTCTGGAACATCCACATCCCTTCCCTTTCATCCGAAGATTTATCCCTCTTCCCCGTTTGTGTCTCAAACGGGGTAGGTGGGACAATTTGCCCATTGGCTCTCTGGTATTTCCAATGGTGGGACACACCCTTGGCTTCTTATCAAGTCTGCTCTGTGCCTAGTTTCCCAGAGGCAACTGGGAGAACACTGAGCCAGTGTCCCTCCTCTCTAGTCTCTTGGGAATTTCCTCATTTGCTCGTCTGTATTTGAGGCTGGTCTCTCTCCTAAGCAGCACTGGGAGCACTTGGAACACATCACATGCATCTTAGTTCCCACATTCCGCAGAAGCCTTTGCTGCATTCAAAGCCTGTGCGTTCTCTGGAAGTTTTGAAGCATTCCTCAGATACACCCCTTTGATGACTATCCAAACCCTTCAAATTAGAAAGAGTTGGTTTGGGGCTAAGCTTGTTTAGGGCCATGATCAAATAAGCAAATCATAGAGACAGAAAGTATAAGATGTTTTCAGGGGGCCTGGAGAGTTAGTTCAGTGGTTAGGAGAGTTTGCTGCTCTTCCAGGGGACCCAGGTTCAGTGGCCCTGTACCAATATTGGTGGCTCACAAAAGCCTGCAACTCCAGTGGATCTGATGTCCTCTGCTGGCCACCATGTGCAACTGCACTCACATGCACAGACACACATAAATAAGAAATGAAAAATAGATCTTCACAAAAATATATTCTTAAATCAATATAGATGGCACCTTGAGTTTTGTTCATTTCTTTCTTAATCATTTATTTCTCTTATTCAGCAAATCTATACATTTTTAGGGAGTTCTTTTGGCTCCAAGTAGCAGAATGTCAGAACAGTGGTTCAAACTATAAACCCATTTATTTATTTCTTAAGAAATCCACAGATTAGCATCCCAGGGTGATGTAGCAGCTTGTTCACATCATCAAAGGAAGAATATCTCCCCATCTCTTCATGGACTCATTTCTGAGCACAGGCTTTTGCCACGCCCCATGGTGGCCACTGACTCAGTGGTCACACCAACACTGGAAGAGGAAGGATGCCAAAGAAGGGTCTCCCCCAGATGGCCCATCTGGATGTGAGCAGGGAACTATTCTTAGAAACTCTAACCAGATTTCCTTCTTGCTCAGGTCTTGTCTGAGCCAATGGAATGAACTGTTCACGGGCAGACAGTTCCCTGGCAGTTGGAATGCCTCACCATGCCACTACATGCTAGAGCTCCATCATCCCCATGGCAGATGCATCACTGCCTGGGAAAACAAGGAGGATTCTGCCTGAGAATCAAATGTCTGCTGCCACAAGATCTTTACCTCAGTGGTGGCATGCATTGGTTTTAATGTAAGGATTCTGAATTAAGAACATTCTCTCACAAAAGCATCCAGGTTCTCTGTGTCTGGAGTTTGCCCTTCCCTGGATAAGGTTTCACATCTCAAGGCCCCAAAGAGAAGTTTCTGAATATCCCAAAGACAACACAGATGCTTTTCATGGGAGACAGAGGTGCCCTTGACCCAGTGGTTCACAATGCCTGCTGTGTGGAGCAGTGAGCCATCCTTCCAGGTATCAGGAGTCTGTATCCAAGTCTGGGCAGCCATACTTCATGTTACTTAAAGTCTGCTGGAGCTTTCTCTGTGTGTCCAAGGCTGAGACTCTCCGGAAGAAGGGCCTTATCAGTTCTTCCTTCTTCCTTTGTTTTAGTTCCGGGATGAGATCTAAAGCAGGCGAGCTAATCTGCGGAGGGCTGGTGTCAGCCAAGGGTAGATGACATGCACAAACAGGACGCTGGGTGTGTTACTAAAGCGAGCTGGTGTAAGCCAACCACCACGTGCCTTCAATTGCAGGACTGGGTCTCCCTCTCTCAGACAGCTCACGAGTACAAAAGCCCATGGTGTAACCAGCTGGAGAGGAACACATGAAATGCCATTTCCAGATATGATCTGGGCTCCTTATGTGTTCACTCCTCCACCTTCCCAGAAGGAGGGAACAATGTCCTATTGGGGAGATTTGTGGCTTGAACTTGAGCTGGCCTTAATAACCCCTGCTTTCTGTTTGTGTGTAATTATTTAAGCATCCTGGGGTCATGAAGTCTGCCTTGAAATTAAGGCTTGCCTTCTCATATCCATGGCATTAAAAGCCCAAAGAATATATCCGGATATATTGGAATCCTTCCCTTGAATTCCAAATTGGAATCCCTCCCTTGAATAGATGGAAGAAGTTATGAATTCTAAATAGTTTCTCTACATGAACAATATATTCTTGGAGCAGGTGACTACCCTTCATGAATGATGGATAAATCATCTTCAGGAGAGGTGTGACTCCTTAGGGAGCAGCATGGTGAAGTCACGGTCTGTTCGTCCCTTGACATGGAAGAAAATATTCACTTCCCAGAATTGACTCCTCATTCAGGTAAAAAATCAGAGTGAATGTCGCTGCCTGATTTTTAGGTTTGGTGCAATGTTATAGTTTGGAGCTTTGCAAAGAAATGGGACAGAACAAGTTTGCAGATTAAAACATCTTTTGGAGCTAATTGCATACAAACTTATTTAGTGGGTATTTTTACAGCTATTTTTGCTTATCTTTTTCTTTTTTCTTCTTGGAAGGTGGAACAGCAGGAAGATTTAGAGCAGGGTCTCTGGGCCAGGTCACTTGTCCTCGCCTCAGCCATTCTGAAACAGGAACCAGATGCCACATGTACTTTCTGACATTACCAGCAGGTGGCGCAGTTAGATCACAATTTTAGATGGTCGGGGCTGGGGAGTCCTGCCCTGGGGTTAATGAATAACAACAACAAATCCCTCTCAACTGTGAGCCTCTGTAATAAACAGACGCTGTACTTGCCAGTTAATGTGACATAAACAGTCGAAGGAAATGTCCTGGTTACTGCTCAGGTTCTAAGATGTCAGTGTCCTGCATTTTTAGCTTCCCCTGCTTGGAGGTACAAACCCCAGCTTCACACTTAAGATAACAACAAACATCCCAATAGTTTAAGTTTCTGGGAGGTGAATGTCCTGTTAAATGGTTGCTAGTGTCCGTGATGAGCAAGCCTGTGTCTTGTTCTCATTGTTATGAAAAGCAGGATATTAGCTAACTCCTGGTCTGAACTCAAAGGAGAAGTCTACTTTCTTGATGCTCAGATGTATTAACAAGTTTCCATTCTGTCTGCACAAGGATGTGGACGTCTGGCAGGTTACAGGCATGGATGCTGTGGGGCCCTCCCTGAGTATAAGCTGCTGGGGTCGATAGAAGGTAGATAGTGAGGGTTAGCCATGTCCTGTGGTGAGTTGTGAGCTGATCAGAACGTCTTGTGCCTCCCAAGTCTGTGGGAACTTCTGACAAACCAAAGCTCATGGGGGTGAAGACATGTCTCAGTCCACAAAGTGCTCTCATTGCCAGTGTGAGCACTTGGCTTCCGGTTCTGAGAACTCATGCAGAAAGCTGCCTGTGACAGTGAGTGACTATAATCAATACCAGGGCTTCAAGAGAGGAAAGGATGATAAGGGGCTGCTGGAGGCCCTTATCATTATATTAATATATATTATAATAATAATGATAGTAATAATATAAAAAGAAGACCTCATCCCAAGCCCTATGCAGATTGCTGGGCTCACAGGCCTTAGTTTAACTTCACCTGTGATAAAGGAGAAGTGCATCAGCCCACATGTGGTGTAGATGTGTGTATGTTCTAGACCTAGACCCGTGCCCAGCATATGACTTCTCACCATCCATCTACCACACCCACTTTCTCTCAGATCAGCCCTCAGCCCCTCCCCCTGTGCGAGCATCCTCTTCTCCAGACAGGTGTCAGGTGTGAGGTAAAACTCAGCTTCTCTCTTCCCTGATTGGAAGCACTGAGGTCCATGGCTTCCCTTCGTCCCTCTGGATCTTCAGTGACCCCTCTCTCTAACACTTATGGATACTAATTAGAACTGAGGTGTGCATCTGCTGCTGACAGAGCCGCACAGTGATGACCCCAAGACAGACTCCCCAATTCAAAGCCATGCTGTGGAGTAATCTTTTTGTACACTGTGAATATTTATTACTCTAATTGGTTAATAAGGAACTAACTAGCCAATAGCTGGGCAGGTAGAGGTTTGGCAGGACTTGGCAGACAAAAAGAGAGCATAGGGAAGGAGGGTGGAGTCAGAGTTGCCAAGAGGAGCAAGATGAACATGCCTTGCTGAAAAAAGGCATCATGTGGTAGAGTATAGATAAGAAATATGGGTTAGTTAGTAACAAGCCTAAGCTATCAGCTGAGCATTTACAATTAATATTAAGTCTGTCTCTGTGTGGTTATTGGGGAGCTGGCAGTCCCAATGACAAACGCTGCCTACAAAGCTCCTTCTGGCCTCCCTGTCTGTTCAAGTTCTCTCTGAGAGCCCATCTCAACCTCGAACTTGCTATGAAATGAAAAAGAGGAGGGTTTGATGTGATACTAAACTCCCCTCATTCTCTGCCATTTATCTTGAGAAGGGGTACAGTTTAGTGTGGGTGAAAGCAGTGATGTCTATCAGGAGGACTCTGTGTGTCACACTTCATCTCACAGACTTCTCAAACTGTCAGCCCTTGCCAGCAGGAAGGACAAGGACTGAGAGACTGAGCCTCAGGCCTTTCAGTAAAAGAAGAGATAGCTGTGGAGCTTGATGGCCTGGTCTGGAAAAACCATCTTGATATATGACATCTACCTAGAAGTTCAAGTGAACCATCGCTGTATACAGAAGGCAGCTTCCAGGCAAAGGTAGCATGGAGCACAAGGAACTGGAGTGAGTTTGTGTGGCCAGGAACCAGGAAGAGCAGAGTGGTCCATGGAGATGGTTGAGGAGAAGATGATGCAGGGTGAAGGTGATGGGGTCAGTGAGAAGGTCCCCTACCATCATCCACTGTCTGTGGTCTGTCAGGACTTTCAACTTGCTTCTGCCACTGGGTCCACCTGCTCTGTATGGGGAAGTGAACCTTGCTGAGCCAAAATGACCTGTGCATACCTGGGCTATGTCACTGAACGTTTCCTCCCCTCCCCTGCCCTCCTTTCCCCTCTCTTTCTATCACCTTGTATCACAGATCTTTAACTTTCTTTCTCCCAGGACTGGGTGGTGCTTAAGAAACTATCTGTGGTTGTTTGAATGAGAATGGCCCCCATAGGTTCATGTGTTTGAATACTTAGTTCCAGTTGGTGGAACTGTTTGGGAAGGATTAGGAGGTGTGGTCTTGTTGGAAGAGTTGTGTCCCTGGGGGTTGGCTTTGAGCTTTCAAAAGCCCATGCCATTCCCAGCTAGCTCTATCTCTGCCTCTTGGGTGTTGTCTCAAGATGGCTCTCATACCTGTCTGCCTACAGCCATGCTCCCTGTTGTGATGATCATGGACTCACCCTCTGAAACAGTAAACCCCTAATAAACTTTCTTCTATAAGTTGCCTGGACCATGATGTTTTTTCTCAGTAATTGAAAAGTAACTAAGTTTCAAAGGAAGAATTGTGACCACACAGTATGTTACTGTGTGTGTGGGGGGGGGGGAGGTAGGGGTGGTGAGCCTGTGGAAAAATGTTCAAGTTCAAGATATTTTGAAATGACAGATTTTGTACTATGCGAAGGGGCTTCCTAGGAACAAATCCCTCAGGACTTGCTCAATTCCTGAGTCTTCAGATATCTTCTTCAGGGATGAAATGTTTCAGTTTCGAGGGAGCTGCTATACAACAACCTGCACACACAACATGTACAAACACACATGGGTCATGAGTCCATGGCTTGCACTGTGGTGGTCCCTTTACAGTAGTCATTAGTAAGACTTTGACCCACAGCTGGATCTCGTGACATCTCTGCATCATCATTTATTAGCTAGGTCCTCTGGGGGTAAATTTTCTGAGTTCTCTGAGCAAAATGAACATAATACTTGAGCTGTCTGAGACCATATGAGGATCAACCATGTAGAATACATCTTAGAACAAAGACCCATTGATATTGTTACACAGCAAAGGATTTTATACCTCACTTCTTACCTTATGGAAGGAAGGAATTCAGCCAAGGGACACAGTTTAACATGAAGTTTATTTAACAAAACAGAGAGGGAGGGAGGGAGAGAGAGACAGAGAGAGAGAGAGAGAGAGAGAGAGAGAGAGAGAGAGAGAGAGAGAGAGAGAGAGAGAGGCTACCCTCTTAAGAGGTAATGGCAGCCCACTGAGACTGGGTACTTCATTGCAGATTTCAAAAAAGTTCTAATGACTATTTACAAGGTAGGTGTTATATTCATGGGCATGAGGTAACCCCTTTTCCTTCCTAAACCATTGATGGTGCAACCCCCAACCCTGCACCACCACATACCTGTAGGGTATTTCTCTCCATGATTCCAGAACAAGCCTAGAAGTAGGGCTAGTGGAACGATAAAGGTGAATTATGAATGATGCTGAGGAAGAAAGGCATAGCTGATGAGGCATAGAAATCAGGAAAATGTCCTTGATTCAATTTTTATTTTGTTTTATTGGTTTTTGGATACAGGGTTTCTCTGTGAAACAGCAATGGCTGTACTAGAACACCAGGTGGACCTCAAACTCACAGAGACCTGCCTGTCTCTGCCTCCTGGTTGCTGGGATTAAAGGAGGGTTCTGCTACTGTCCAGTTGCACTTTCTATATAGTTGGGGTCCACAGAACTGCAGCTTCAGGGATACCTAACTGTAAGGGGCGTCCTCATCCTCAGGACACAGATAGACCTAGACTTAGCTGCAGCCTCTTCATATCTCTTATGTTTAACTCACTGCATACTTAGTCTTAGGCCCATTCACTAAATATCCTCCCCCCTTGGTGTCATCCCCACCAATTTCCTTCTCACTGAAGTGGTAGCACAGCCCCACCACAGAGCTTAGGGACTGTGCAACTGTGAGATGAACAGCCCCATGAGGCAAAGGTGTTGCATCCATACAGAACTTCAGCTGAGTGAATTGAGGACAGATGGGACCAGTCATACAGGGTGGTCTTCATCTCTTGGGTGTAGTCAACAGACCAGGGTGAGCAGATGTCATGGTATATTCTGGTAGGTGACTCTGAAGAAGGAGCCCTTGGCCTTTGACCTGCAGCAAGTGTGTGTTCCCTGGGCAGGAGCACTGCCAAGACTCATCTAGGGTTTATCAGTCATGGGTGTGCCTCAGTGGGGAGCAGGGAGCATCCCCAGGAGGCAGGGTCACTGAGGTTTTGGGGCAATTGCTTTCTCCAGGTCATTGTGGTCACCGAGTGTGGAGAGTGTCCCAGCCTGTGACTAGTATAGACTGATAGTGATAGAAAGTTCCCTTGTCAGTGCCTGTGTGCTGTGGGGGAAATGCCAGGTGTCAGGGCACTGAGTGCAAAGCCAGGTGGAGGGTACAGGCAGGCAAGGGTGAGCAAGTACACAAGATAAGAAGCTCATCTGCTGATGAAGGACCAAGCATGCAGGCCAGTCATAGTGTCAGAGATTTCTTTGTCAAGTGAAGAAACTGAGTCATGGGTTTCTGCAGCACACCCCAGGATACACCATCATGATAGAGAAACACCCAGATGTAAGACCACAACTCTTTCTATGTGTTGAGACAGGGTCTCATGTAGCCCATGCTGGCTTCAGCCTGTCTCATGTGTGATGACTTTGATTTTCTGATCCCCCTGTCTCCACCTTCCAAGTCCTGAAATTACAAATGTAGCCACCAAGCCTGGTTTCATGCAGTCCCTGGGACAAACCCAGGCTTCCATGCATGGTAGCCAAGGAGTTTACAAGGAGGGCTCCACCCCTGGTCCGAACCTGCACTGCTGAGTGAGTGTGTGAGTGGAATCGACAGCCACTCTTGGGCTCCCATGCTGTAATGTCAGGGAGTGACCAAGAGGAGCTGGACTTAAGAGTTCAGAGAAACAGACAAGGAGAGACCATGCAAAAGACCAAACCAAGCTTCACAATGATTCAGGAAGAGAGAGCACACAGGGGAATGACAGAGGAGACAGGAGTCATAACAGGAGAGGGTGGACGCTGACGGTTTGGGGAATTTCGCTGAGAGGTCGAGAAACAAGGGAGCTGGAATCCTGGAGGAGAGAGAGAGAGAGAGAGAGAGAGAGAGAGAGAGAGAGAGAGAGAGAGAGAGAGAAGAATTGAAAGGATGCCCTGTGACCACACAGTGGGGGAAGAGCCTGTGGGAAACCTTGATGTAAAAACATGTGTGAATATACACAGTTGATTTATTATTTTATGGGTGTGGGTGTTTTGCCTGGATAATGTCTCTGCACTGTGTGTGTTTCTGGTGTCCATGGAGGTCACAAGACAACATGAGATCCCCTGGAACTTGAGTTTCAGACAGTTGTGAGCTGCCTTGTGGTGCTGGGAAACCAACCTTGTCCACTGCTAGAGCAGCAGATGCTCTTAGCCATGTGAAATTTTAATCTAGAGAAGTTTGTTTCACCCCAGTTCTTATCTTATGAAAGAAAAAAGAAGTTTACTTAGCAAAACAAAAGGGAGAAGGAAAGACGGGGGGGGGGGGTATTGTTGAATATTATCTTATGTGTTACATTTGTTTATGCTGTGCAATATTTGTTTAATGATGCAAAGATGTGTTGTATTCTTTAGGTTGCATTTGTTTAATTCTGTGAAGCTGTATTACTTTGCCTGTTAAAACACCTGATTTGTCTAATAAGGAGCTATTTTATGTGGAAATAGTGTCCCACATTGGGCACTATTTTTAGGTAGGGTTTTCTGTTCTGCCAGCCCACTCCCAAATAACCACACTGAGACTTATTATTAATTATAAATGCTCAGCTGATATATTAGGCTTGTTACTAACTAGCTCTTAAAACTTTAATGCATATTTCTTATCAACACTCTGTCTTGTAGTGATACCTTTTTCAGCACGTATGTTCATCTCCTGCTTCCTCTGTTTCTGCCTGATGACTCCTCATGACTCTGCCCTTCTTCTTCCCATTGTCCTCTCAGTCTGGCTCTCCTGAAAAACTTCTGCTTGCCCAGTTATTGGCTAGTTGGCTCTTTATTAAACCAATGAGAGTAATACATATCCACAGTGTACTGAAGGATTATTCCACAGCACACCATCGAATCCCCTGGAACTGGAATTGTAGACAGTTGTGAGCTGCATGTGGTGCTGGGAAACAAACTCTGCTGCAAGAGCAGAAGATGCTCTTAACCAGCTGAAATTTTAACTTGTGAGGGATCTCTCAGCTCAGCTCTTATCTTACAGAAGGAAAGAATACATCCAAGATGCTGTGGATATCGCTGTATATAAATAAAACACTGATGCCAGTGACAGACAGGAAGTATAGGCGGGAAAAGGAGAGAGGAGAATTGGGGAAACAGGAAGAAGAAGGGAGAGACACTGTAGCCACTGCCAGGACAAGCAGCATGTAAAGACGCTGGTAAGCCCCCAGCCACGTGGCAAGGTATAGATTTATAGAAATGGGTTAAATTAAGATACAAGAACAGTTAGCAAGAAGCCTGCCACGGCCATACAGTTTATAAGTAATATAAGTGTCTGAGTGATTATTTTACATGTGGATTGTGGGACTGCGGGGCTTGGTGGGACCTGGAGAGAAGCCCTCCAGCAACACCAAGAGACATGCACAGTTTAACAAGAAGATAACTTAGCAAAACCAAGGGAGAAGGAGAGAGAGAGACAGAGACAGAGACAGAGAGACAGAGACAGAGACAGAGACAGACAGAGACACATAGACACAGAGAGAGGGAGAATGAATACTGGTATTTTCTTTTGTTTTTTTGTTTTGTTTTGTTTTGTTTTTTTGTTTTTTGTTTTGTTTTGTTTTGTTTTGTTTTTTGAGACAGGGTTTCTCTGTGTAGCTTTGCGCCTTTCCTGGAACTCACTTGGTAGCCCAGGCTGGCCTCGAACTCACAGAGATCCGCCTGGCTCTGCCTCCCGAGTGCTGGGACTAAAGGCGTGCGCCACCACCGCCCGGCAAATACTGGTATTTTCAATGTGAATTTTTAATGAATTTCCATGAATAATTTTGAGGTGAGTGGCACATCATAGGAGGGGATAAAGTGACACTTTCCTGCTCCTAAATCACGATGGACCCAGTCTTGCTTTTTGGGTAATTCTCCATGTGATTCATTGAAAGGTATACAGGCAGCAACATGGGAAACTTTTTCACAAAGGAAAATACACTCATAGATACTATACCATGGCAAATGGAAAACTGCCCCGAATCTTCCTTTCTGCTTTTGTTTTGTTTTGTTTTTTGTTTTCCAAGACAGGGTTTCTCTGTGTAGCTATGGAGCCTGTCCTGATTCTCACTCTGTTGACCAGGCTGGCTTTGAACTCACAGAGATCCACCTGGCTCTGCCTCCTGAGTGCTGGGATTAAAGGCCTGTGCCACCACCGCCGCCAGCCCTGAATCTTTTTTTCAATATTGTAGGGTCCACAGAGCTGCAGCTTCAGGGATACTTACTATAAAGGGGCATCCTGATCCTCAGGAGACACATGGACTGAGACTTAGCTGCAGCCTCTTCATTTCTCTTATGTTTAACTCACTGCATGCTTAACCCAGGTCCACTCAGTAAATATCCTCCCCCCTTGGTGTCACCCCACCCATTTCCTTCTCATTGAAGTGGTAGCACAGCTCCACCACAGAGCTTAGGGACTGTACAACTGTGAGATGAACAGCCCCATGAGGCAAAGTAGTCACATCCATAAAGAACTTCAGCTGAATTGAGGACAGATGGGACCAGTCATACAGGGTGGTCTTCATCTCTTGGGTGTAGTCAACAGACCAGGGTGAGCAGATGTCATGGTATATTCTGGTAGGTGACTCTGAAGAAGGAGCCCTTGGCCTTTGACCTGCAGCAAGTGTGTGTTCCCTGGGCAGGCACACTGCCAAGACTCAGCTAGGGTTTATCAGTCATGGGTGTGCCTCAGTGGGGAGCAGGGAGCATCCCCAGGAGGCAGGGTCACTGAGGTTTTGGGGCAATTGCTTTCTCCAGGTCATTGTGGTCACTGAGTGTGGAGAGTGTCCCAGCCTGTGACTAGTATAGACTGATAGTGTTGGAAAGTTCCCTTGTCAGTGCCTGTGTGCTGTGGGGGAAATGCCAGGTGTCAGGGCACTGAGTGCAAAGCCAGGTGGAGGGTACAGGCAGGCAAGGGTGAGCAAGTACACAAGATGAGAAGCCCATCTGCTGATGAAGGGCCAAGCATGCTGGCCAGTCATGTTGTCAGAGATTTCTTTGTCAGGTGAAGAAACTGAGTCATGGGTTTCTGCAGCACACCCCAGGATACACCATCATGATAGAGAAACACCCAGATGTAAGACCACAACTCTTTCTATGTGTTGAGACAGGGTCTCATGTAGCCCATGCTGGCTTCAGCCTGTCTCATGTGTGATGACTTTGATTTTCTGATCCCCCTGTCTCCACCTTCCAAGTCCTGAAATTACAAATGTAGCCACCAAGCCTGGTTTCATGCAGTCCCTGGGACAAACCCAGGCTTCCATGCATGGTAGCCAAGGAGTTTACAAGGAGGGCTCCACCCCTGGTCCGAACCTGCACTGCTGAGTGAGTGTGTGAGTGGAATCGACAGCCACTCTTGGGCTCCCATGCTGTAATGTCAGGGAGTGACCAAGAGGAGCTGGACTTAAGAGTTCAGAGAAACAGACAAGGAAAGACCATGCAAAAGACCAAACCAAGCTTCACAATGATTCAGTAAGAGAGAGCACACAGGGGAATGACAGAGGAGACAGGAGACATAACAGGAGAGGGTGGAAGCTGACGGTTTGGGGAATTTCGCTGAGAGGTCGAGAAACAAGGGAGCTGGAATCCTGGAGGAGAGAGAGAGGAGTTGAAAGGATGCCCTGTGACCACACAGTGGGGGAAGAGCCTGTGGGAAACCTTGATGTAAAAACATGTGTGAATATACACAGTTGATTTATTATTTTATGGATATGTGTGTCTTGCCTGGACAATGTCTGTGCACTGTGTGTGTTTCTGAGGTCCATGGAAGCCACAAGATGGCATTAGATCTCCTGGAGCTTGAGTTGCAGACAGTTGTGAGCTGCCTCGTGGTGTTGGGAAACAAACCTTGTCCATTGCAAGAGCAGCAGGTGCTCTTCACCACGTGAAATTTTATCTAGTGAAGGTTTTCTCATTTCAGTCCTTGTCTTATGGAAGGAAAAGATTTGCCTAGAGACATGGACAGTTTAACAAGAAGTTTACTTGGCAAAACAAAGGGATAGAGAAAGACAGACAGACTGACAAACACACACAGTGAGAGATTGTGGAATATTATTTTAAGATATGTTGCAATTTTTTATCCTGTGGACTATTTTTTATAATGCAAAGATGTGTTGCATTCTTTTATGTTGCATTTGTTCAACTCAGTGAAGCTGTGTTACTTCGCCTGCCTAAACACCTGGATGGCCTGATAAAGAGCTGGATGATCAATAGCTAGATAGGGGAGGCATAGTTGGGCCTACCAGGCAGAGAGAATAAATAGAAAGAAGAGAAGAGAGGGAGGAGAAAGGAGAGGAGAAGAAGAGAGGACCCCAGGGGCCAGCTATCTAGCCACTTATGGAGTAAGAAGTAAAGAAAGTAATATAGAATAGAGAAAAGTGAATGCCCAGAGGCAAAAGGTAGATGGGAATATTTAAGTTAAGAAAAGCTGGCTAGAAACAAGCCAAGCTAAGGGTTGGCATTCATAAGTAATAATAAAACTCCATGTGCTTGTTTGGGAGCTGGGTGGCATGCGCCCAAGGAGCATAGAGTGAGAGTAAAGAACAGCCAACTACAGAGAGTGTGGGGAGAGAGAGGGGGAGACAGAGGGAGAGCAGGAGAGGGAGGGAGAGGGGGGAGAAGAAAACTGGTATTTTCAATGTGGATTTTAAGGAATTTCAATGAATAATTATGAGGTGGGTGACACATAATGGAATGGGTGCTAAAAGTGACACTTTCTGGCTCCCAAATCATGATGGATCAAATATCACTTTTTGGGTAGTTCTCTCCATGATTCATTGAAAGGTGTACGGCACTGTTGTGGGAAACCACAAGGCAAATAGTGTCTCAAGGGAAAACACACTCATAGATAGTGCACCATGGCAATTGGGAAAGTGCCTTCCATCTTTCTCTTGATATCATGGGGTCCACACAGCTGTGGCTTCAGGGATACCTGTGAGGGCTCACAGAGGCTCCCTAGAAAGGCCTTACTCAAGGTCAGAAAGTCTGAGCTTGCTTTACCCAGCAGGGCTGCATGATTTGGCCAGTGGTGTGGTTGCCAGGTGTTTTGAGGGGTCTACACTTGGCTGTATGTTGTGCTTTGATCTTAAAAGGGGGAAGTCTTTGCCTCTCCCCTTGGTGGTGTATAAAAAGCCCATTAGAATAAATCTTCAGGTTACTGGGTATCGACCCAAGGCCTCCAGAAGCTGTCCTGTGTCTCTGTCTTTCTCATCATCTCCGTCTATATTTCTGTCTAATACTTCTTCATTCCTCACTCCTCCCCTCAAGAACCCTTCAATAGGTTGGAGCTGGTCTCCTACAGATACCTAATTGTAAAGGAGCATCTTCATCCTCAGGAGACACATGGACTGAAACTTAGCTGCAGCCTCTTCATTTCTCTTATGTTTAACTCATTGCATACTTAATCTCAGGCCCACTCACTAAACATCATCCCCCTTGGTGTCACCCCACCAATATCCTTCTCATTGAAGTGGTAACAAAGCCCCACCACAGAGCTTAGGGACTGTGCAACTGTGAGATGAACAGCACCATGAGGCAAAGGTGTTGCATCCATAAAGAACTTCAACTGAGTGAATTGAGGATAGATGGGACTAGTCATCCAGGGTGGTCTTCATCTCTTGGGTGCAATCAACAGACCAGGGTGAGCAGATGTCATGGTATATTCTGGTAGGTGACTCTGAAGAAGGAGCCCTTGGCCTTTGACCTGCAGCAAGTGTGTGTTCCCTGGGCAGGCACACTGCCAAGACTCAGCTAGGGTTTATCAGTCATGGGTGTGCCTCAGTGGGGAGCAGGGAGCATCCCCAGGAGGCAGGGTCACTGAGGTTTTGGGGCAATTGCTTTCTCCAGGTCATTGTGGTCACTGAGTGTGGAGAGTGTCCCAGCCTGTGACTAGTATAGACTGATAGTGATAGAAAGTTCCCTTGTCAGTGCCTGTGTGCTGTGGGGGAAATGCCAGGTGTCAGGGCACTGAGTGCAAAGCCAGGTGGAGGGTACAGGCAGGCAAGGGTGAGCAAGTACACAAGATAAGAAGCCCATCTGCTGATGAAGGACCAAGCATGCAGGCCAGTCATGGTGTCAGAGATTTCTTTGTCAGGTGAAGAAACTGAGTCATGGGTTTCTGCAGCACATTCCAGGACACACCATCATGATAGAGAAACACCCACATGTAAGATGAGAACTCTTTCTATGTGTTGAGACAGGGTCTCATGTAGCCCATGGTGACCTCAAACTTCCCGGTTAACATAAGATGCCTTTCAAATGCTGAACTTTCTGCCTTTACCTTCCTTGTGCTGGGATTCCAGGTGTGTTCAAACCATGCCCAGTTTGTGTGTTGCAGGGGTGGGAACCCAGGTCTTTGAGCATGCTAAAAAAGCACTGTACCAACTGAACCACACTGTAGATACTGAGATGCAAACTCTCATAGAATACTGATGGGAACAACAAATGCTGGGACACAGACGGAGAGCTATCTGGTGAGCTCTTACAAACGCCCTTGGTGCCTATGACCTGCAGTTCTCTAATGACCTGACAGGATACTCACAGGCATACATGAAGGGTATGGACAGGAATATTTTGATAAGACAATATGAGATAGAAACCCCAGGTACCAGCAGAACATCCATCGACAAGATAATGGTTAAGTAAGTGTAGATCATCATGTAGTTGATACTGTGTTCAAATTAAAATCAAGTGAATCTCAGGGACACAGCAGCAAGGTAACATTGTCAAAGCAAGATGATGAATTAAAAATTAAAGGAAGACATGCTGACTGAAGCCCACAGACAATGCCAGGTACTGCTTTCATCCTGTGCTTGCTGAATTGATTAGGTAGTGTGAAGAAGATTCTGAAGGCTGAATACCTAAGTCTGGGGTCAGGGTGTGCTCAAAAAAGATTTATTTTGTAGTTAGAGAGATGGCTCAACAGTTAAGAGCACTGGCTGTTCTTCCAGAGATCCCAGGTTCAATTCCCAGCACCCACATGGCAGCTCACGACTGTCTGTAACTCTCCAGTTCCAGGGTATCCAACACCCTCACACAGACATATACACAGGCAAAACACCAATGCACATAAAATAAATAATTAGAAAAACAGGTTTATATTTTAGTGTGTATGTGTGTGTGTGTGTGTGTGTGTGTGTGTGTGCGCGCACATGTACAAACAGGCACCAGAAGAGGACGTCCAGTTCTGTCACCCTCCACTGAGTGTCTGGGACAGAGTCTGAGTGATCCTCCTGTCTCTGCCCCCTCAGACCTGAGGTTTCAGATGTGCAGGTGACACCAGGCTCATCAGTGGATGCTGAGATCTGAACTCTGGACTTCATGATTGCCTACAAATTCTCTTAATCTATGGGCCATGTCTCCAGATCCTTGTTTTGTTTGGATTTTTTGAGACAGGGTTTCTCTGTGCATCTCAGGCAGGCCTTGGACATGCAAGAATCCTCCTGCTTAGGTCTGTTTGGTGCTGGAATTAAAGGCGTTCACTGCTAAAGCAAGAAATCCACAGAGTCTGCTTAAAGGGCCAAGGAATTTATTAGGGGAGAGAAACTCACTGTACAGAACAGAATTGTCGCAGGTTCTGGAATGCTGGGGCACAATCTCACGCGGTTCCAGCCATCTCAGTCAGTCCCACATCCAAGCCCACAAGGGAGAGAGCAGAGTACTTGCCTCTCAGGTCTTAAGGGTAGCTGAGGGGCCACACCCCAGGGGCGTGGACTTCAAGGTCTTAGCAGGTAGAGCAGTTACCTGCTGAGTCTCTAGGGCTGCACTTCAGGGTCATAGAACAGGTTTCTACTACATCTCCCCCTTTCGTCTAAAAAAGAAAGTTCTAACCTAGTATAAAACTATATACAATAGGAACGATTATCACATATTGTCCAGGGAAGGGGAAAAGTAATAACCTAAACAAAGACAGAAATACAACCAGCAAGAACAACATCAAACAAGAGACACATACTAAAATCCAGATATGTCTAGAACACAGATAAATGGCATGTTACAGAGATTACTTCAGTGGCTGTCCTAGTCTAAAAAAATCTAACTTTTAGCATCTGAAATGTTCTTAGCTAAGATATGAGAGGATGATAACTGTATCTAGTCTTCAACGCCATTAAAGGCCTGAAAAGGAACATAATAATACCTGAGAAAACAGGTGATACAAGCAAGCAATTTCTGAATAATTGTGAGAATAGACAGAGACAGCTGGCAGCCTGGACAGCCATCTAAAGTTTCTCAGCACTGTTGGGGCATCCGTTTTGGCTACAGGCCTATAATATTTGACAGACCATCTTCAGAAGCAAGGATTTTGGAAGACCATCTTACCCTGTCTCGGCAGTCAGTAGTTGCTTTTTCTTGTGTCCTGCTCATCTGGAAAGGACAGAGTTCATAGGTCAGCAGTCAAGGCAAGGACAGTTCTTTGCCCAGCAGGCCATTTTGTGCCAAGAAGACAAACATCCAAACAGAGTGTCTTAGAAGCCCAACATTCTCTCAGGAGTAAATTGGTGCTGCCAGGAGTAATCGTGTCTCATGTCAACTGAATTCTAAGTTACCAAAATATTTAAATGCCATATTCTCTAGGTCTATGAAGTGTTTCAAGATTACCTATCTATCTGACATATGTTCCTGTAAATCTGGAAAACCTAACTAACATAACTGTAGAATGACAAGCATGGGTGACTATTAATCTGTACGTCTTCTCTACCTAAATAACCTAAGGACTAAGGTTTCACATTAACATGGTAAACAGTCTGTAAACAGACGTACAGTATAAAGACAATGACCTCAAAATTGTGACAATACACAAAATATCTTAAATGGAGGTAGAAGTGTACAGTGCAATGTAATAACAGTATCCTTAATGTATATCAATATACAAAATATCCTAAACAGATGTAGAGCATATATAGAGTATGGTGAATATAATTTTACATTTGTATCAATATACAGGATATTTCAAGTAGGAATAGGAACATGTGTACAATATGATGATTATAGTTTTGAATTTGTATCAATATACAAATTATCTTAAATAGGAATATAAAAACAGTTTACATTTGTATCAATATATAAGAATCCATATCAGTGCAAATTATCTAAGGCTGATATTTTGCTAAATTAGTTTAGTAGCAGATACAATAATCTACTTCACGATCCTATACCTATCCAGGTATCCACTACACACTACACATACTCTGTCTTTCTTTACTGCTTCAGCACCATTTTGTACCTTGTGGAACATTCTGGGCACAGTTCTAAGCTTTTCACAAAATGTTTTGATTTTACAGATTCCAGTTTGGAGCACCAAGACTTAATTTCTGGGTTGAGAGTGAAGACTGTCACACTGGCTGGAGATGGGTGGCATCAGCCCCCACGTGGCCCTGTGTGTTTGGGAGCACTTTTGCTAAACAGTTCACACATGCAGAGCCCACAGGAGCATCTGGGGGCAGAGTTCAGGGACCAGGCACAGAGCATTCCTCACTGCCAATCACCGGCCACTCAAGGGCATTCTGCGGCCTTCTTCAATGAATGAGTCAACAGCTGGTTCTAGTTTGGATGAAGTGAAGTGTGTGCAGAGATCGCTGACCTACTGAGAGAGGGGTCAGAGAGGCCAGGGAGGCCTGTGACTTCCCAGTTAAAGTGTGACTTCAGCAGAGGAGGACACAGGGCACTGAGTTCACGGAGCGGTGTCAACAGGAGCAAATCCCATGTGGTGACTCGGCATGTGCATTAATCATCCTAAGGCAGATAGATGCTTTGGGTAGAGGATTGCATAAACTTCAGACTCAGTGGTTTGTGAAGTGTTTACACACAGTACAAAGCAGGCAAAGACTCATTGTAGATGGGCATTTGGGGTGTCCCTTACCACTGCAAGAAAGCCAAGAGTGCATCAAAGCAATTATTCCCTATTCTATTTGTTATTTTAATTTCAGATTTTATTTTACTGTAGTGAGAGTGCTTATGGAAGGATCTATGCTCTTGATAGATTTGCTTGTTTGTCTGAAGACAGGTTCTCCCTGTGTAGCCCAGGCTGGCCTGGAACTCTTTCTTCCTCTACCTTAGCCTCCCGAGTGCTGAGATTTTGGACATGTACCACTCATCCCACTCGTGACAGCTCTATAAGTGAGTTCCATCATTGCCTATAGGCACAGTGCGCAGAGGGAAAAGGTTGCCAAGCTTCAGTGTGCCCAACATTCCCTCTCTTTGGCAAGTTCATTCAGATGCAGAAGCCGGGCCCCATGCCTCAGTGGTGTACCTCATGTGCATTTATGCTCGGGACCGTAAGTTACAATTAGGTGTGTGTGTGTGTGTGTGTGTGTGTGTGTGTGTGTGTGTGTGTGTGTGTCCATGCTCACACAATGCTTCAAACTTCCAAACATCTGCCTGCATCCCAAGTCCTGCACTAAAAGGTGTGCACCACCATGCTTGGCATAATCTACATTTTAAAGTATCACCACACTTTGCAGAGAAATCAATGAGGTGGGAAAGAAGCAGGGAGATCAAGATCCAGGAAGTCCCTGGGCATTGTGAGTCTGTTTCGGTTCCCAGTGTTTCCCAGTGCTCAACCAGGGTCACTCTGTGTTTGTGGAGTGAATGAATGAATGCGTGGTTGGATGGGAGAATGCAATAATGCATCCCTTCAGATGTCTTCATGTTCAAGTGCAGAAATCCTTTCATCAATGGCAAATTTGCCCTGGGCTAATTTGGCTACGATGGCACTGTGTTCCTCCGAATTAACTTTCTTCTCTATTTCCTGACTGGGGTAGTCCACAGAGGAAGTCTGTACGACTCAGACAGGGAAGTGGAGAGCAGGCGTGAAGCCCTCTGGAGGCCAGCACTGGCTAGACTTTCCCAGCTCCTGCAGGCTTCTTTCCGTGGTATGGGGCAGCGACTCTGGTCCAGGTCCTGCTGTCCACGTGCACCAGTACGTTGTCTCACTCGAATCTCACTGTTCTGTGTGGGTAGCTGTTTAGCTTCATGGAGAGGGGCATGTCTCTCATGTAGGTCACATGCATGGGCATCACTGAGAGATGGGGAGGAGACCCAGAGCTTTGGTGCATCTCAGTCAGAGGTTTGGGGTTATTCTCCATCTCTCCTGCTTCATGTCCATCTTCTCTGCTGCACATCCTGCTGACCTCAGGAGCCAGCTCCGAGAACATGTGTCTCCCCACGCGGTGGTGGCGCCTGCCTTTAAGCCCAGCACTTGGGAGGCAGAGCCAGGCAGATCTCTGTGAGTTCGAGGCCAGCCTGGTCTACAGAGTGAGATCCAGGACAGTCTCCAAAACTACACAGAAAAACCCTGTCTTGAGACAAAACAAACAAACAAAAAAGAACATGTGTCTCATCTCATAATTTAACAATGTCTCCCTACCCCAACAGTGGCCTCTCCTCCTGCTCTGCTTCCGAACACACCTTGAACATGGAAACTGAATTTATGTACTTATTAATCCTGCAGTTTCTTGTGCTTTTCTATTCTAAAGTTTTTAGAAAAATCCTAAAATAGTAAGGAAAGATAACTCCCAACCTCTTGGCTATCCTGATACCAACAAAACCCAGTAGTCACCAAGAAGAATGTTCTGATGGATGGGTCTCTCTCTCTCTCTCTCTCTCTCTCTCTCTCTCTCTCTCTCTCTCTCTCTCTCTCTCTCTCTCTCTCTCTCCCTCCCTCCCTCCCTCCCTCCCTCCCTCCCTCCCTCCCTCCCTCCCTCCCTTCCTCCCTCAGGGTCTCACAAAGATGTTTATGTTCTTTGCTTGCCCAAGAAGGATGCAAGGCAGCATCTCAGGTCTGGTTTTGCAATATGTGAACCCAGTGACTCCCGGACGAACCAAGAAGGTGATGTGGTTCAGCAGGCAATCATTGGCAGATCCACCCCCCGCAGGGCTCTGCTTGGAAGCTGCTGCCTTTAGCTGCCTTCCTGAGACTAAAGTTCAGTCCTAGTTTGAAGCCAGATATAACAAATCCTAATTATCTTGGATGAGTGAGGGAAAAAAAAATGAATGGATTTTCAGAGTCAAGCAGAAACTTGCAGGTCAGATGCCAGTGTCTTCTAAGACGAGAAGAGTGGGACCCACGGACAGATGAGCCACAGGGGACCTGGGGCAGCTCATAGAGCTTGGACCTGCCCCATGGGAGCGACAGTCCTGCCTCACCCAGCCTTGCATCCGGTCCTTGCACACACAAGGCAAGTGTTCTAGACTGACTTCCACAGTGTGCTGGAGAATATAATGAATTAATCGACACTGGAAATTGAATGTAGCATCTCACACGCACTTGGCAGTGTTCTGTCATCGGGTGGTATCCTTAGTCCTGCCTTTCCTTCTGCTGTGAGACTCGATCCCACAAAGTTGCTTAGGCTGACCTTGAACTCTGGAGCTCAGGCAAAACTTGAGTTTGTAATCTACCTCCACACTGGTTTAAGTTTTCCTAGTAGTGGGATTATACATTTAGAGACAGGAGAGTGGAAACTCACAAATTCTAACACTCCAGAGAACCGCTTAAACCCACAAATCCCCAGATCGGCACTCTGATCTCTTTACCTTCTCTAGCTGTTAGGGGGAGCCCATATGGCATAGTTAGTAGTCAATTGAAAGCCTTTACTCCAGCTGGCTGGGACTAGGGACTGCACATAGGTATTTGGGACCCAAGTGTAGCACCCAGTGTTTAGGGTAAGGGGATTTTAAAGGCAAAAACCCCAGTCTGGTGTCTCACTAGGCAGCTACAAGAGGAGATTTTGTGTAAGCAAGCAATTTAATAGCGGCTAAGATAAATTAGCTGAGACATCTTGACCTTGGCTTCCTAGAATAGAGCTGTGTAATTTTCTACAGAATTCTCCATCAAGGAGATCAAATTCCAGCTAAACCTGAAATGGCCTCATCAAGAATACAAGATGGGGGAGCTTCTGCCCTGGCTCACCCTGTCACACAGTGATGTCTTCTGAGATTGTGAGAGGCTTTCTCCCAGAGTTCCAGAGCTCCACAGAAGGGCAGAGATTATTCTCAACTTCTTTTTCGATTTTTTCCCCTTCATTTCTGAGGTAAATAAGATGGTGAGAATAGTAACAAAGGAACAAAACAAAACAAAAACCCAAGCTTCTCATGGCCTGTAGCATTTGCTGGCATCCCCAGTGTACAAAGGGACAGGTAAAGAAGTTGGAGAAGATGGACCAGGGGAGGACGTGGACCCTCTGAAACTGGGCATGACTTGTCGAAGGAAGCTTTTGTTACCCAGCAGGGAGCAGGAAGTGGGCTCACACCTACACAGGCAGATAAAGCTCCCCACACAAAATGTAAAACTCAAATTTGAAGATGAAATTCCTGAGGTTTTAGAACTTAGTGATGAATTTGGAAATGTGACACACATCAAGTGAACCAAGCAAAGGGTTTCTGAGGTCCACATGTGGCTGGGAACCTCTGTTAGTGACGCCTGCTGAAGAACCTTCTAGTACCTTGCTTAGTTCCAAAACAGGGCCCACCCGCTTCCCTCCCTCCCCTTCCCTCCTCTCCCTTCTCCTTCCCTTCCTCCCCCTTCTCCCTCTCCCTTCCCTTCCCCTCCCCTTCCCTCCTTGTCAGGTGCTTACTGAGCCAGTGTCCTGGTGTGCACACTTCCTTCACCCCGATTCAGGCCTAGAATAAAGATAATGTTTCACTTCTGTTTCCTCCCTGCCGTTCACCAGCGTGTGCTTGTTGAACCAGGAATTCGGGAGCTGTGAAGAACCAGAGAACATTTTAAACTTTCATTCAGCACTATTTTTTTTTTTATTAAACCACTTTCTTTTTATAGTAAACTAGATGGAGGATGTTCAGAGTCCGGGTTCAGAAGGTGCAGAGGCTTTTGGCTCAGCAGAACCCGAAAATAGATTAGAAAAAGCACAGCTTGGTAAATCTTTAATAACCCCAGCACCTAATCCTGCTCTTGACGGCCGAGATCACCATAGTCTCCCTCTGTACCGGGAACACAATGCAGACTGGGTGTGTGTGCATGGGGGTGGGGGTCCATTCCACTTCATGTCTAGTTTATTTTATGTCTTGATATTTATTTATTTATTTATTTATTTATTTATTTATTTATTTATTTATTTATTTATTTACTTACTTACTTATTTATTTTAGCATCTTTAAAACAGCAGAATGCGAAATCTGACTCTAAGTCTGCGGACTTGTCAACTCCAGTTTCAAGGGCTGACAATTCATTAAACGTAAGGTGGTTTCCCTAGATGGCAAACCCCCCACCCCATTTAGTAAACACATGCTACAAATTAAGGCCCATTTACAAGGCGTGTATATTTTGTTTACATAGAACAAGGCGTTTGAAAAGTTACCAAACTGTTGAGAATGGGGAAATTCACTGTAGTAAGATGAATGGGCTGGGCTGGAGCTCTGTTGTCAGAACGCTTGCCTGGCAGGCACGGGGCTCTGGTTTCATCCCCAACACGGCAGAAAGCAGGTGTGACGGTGCATACCGGCCACCCTAGCACTCTAGGTGGAGAGGAGCAGCACATCATCTCACACACCAAATTCAGGTCCATAATCGAGTACTGCCGATGCCATGCGGTTTCAAATTTTTATTATGTTCTTTGCTGTTCTCTCCGTGTGAGAGAGGACACATGGGCTGACAGATGCCCAGGCAAGTGTGTTGAGGTCGGAGTCAGCTCTCGGCTTCCACTTTGCGGAGCCAGGGCTGCCGGTGTTGTTTCTGCCCAGCCGCACTCCAAGCTAGCCGAGGCTATGAGCTTCCAGCCTAGTCTCCGGTCTGGGATTCCAAGTCTGCCCCAGTGCACCCAGCTGTTTTCTGTGAGTCCCAGTGCTTGAACTTGGGTCTTCACACTTGTGTGCCTGGCGCTGTTACAGTGCAGCCGATCTGCTGCACTGACCTTGCACTTCTAATGTCTTTTGTATACTTTTAAAGGTTTGTATCCTTGTTTTTATGTATGGACACCTGAGTGAGGCTGCCTGGGGAGGCCAGAGGCATCACGGGAGCTGGAGTTGTGGGCAGTTGTGAGATGCCCCTCCTGGGTGCTGGGAACTGCATCTGGGTCCTCTGGAATAACAGTGCACGCTCGTTACCACTGAGCCGCCTCTCCAGCACCCTCTAGATATTTTGCTTCTAGCTGTTCAGTGAGGCAGCAGGCTCATCCTCCCCCAATCATGGCTCACAGCCAAGGAAAGTCATGTGAACTTCCTAACAGAGCATGCTTTTGCATGGCATCGTGGTCATTAGAGAACCTTCAACTCTGTTTGTCTCACTGGCTCTTACTGTGCCTGCAAAGACCCATATCGCTGACTGGGTGTGTCCTGATAAATGATGTGTTCTCTATGAAATGACTTGGTGTGGTGTGTATATGTTTGGGGTCTTCAGTCTCAGAGGAAGAAACAACCCCCCAAAACTGTATTAAAGTACATTTTGTAGTCAGATAGTTGCCCTTGGATATATGCATAAGCCAAGCCCATGTGAAGGATGGGGCAGCTTACCTCATGTCCTTCTGCTGTGACGGACAACTGACCAGCTCATCTCAGCGTCACTCCCTAGTTGGAATCCCATTTCCCTTTACCATTTCCCATTCAACTGGGTACCACAAAATGTATATGCATCAGTCATTTTCGCTGTTTCCTTTCTTCCAGAGTGTGGTATTATGGGTTAGCACAGGAGTATCCAGGTTGGATTTCTTGGTCTTTCATTTAGTGAATAGAGGACTATCAGCAAGGTCAGCTGGGAGGATCCCAGCTGTCATGAAAGTAAGCAGATGGCCTGGTTATATAGCCAGAAAAGGAACATGACAACTGTGTGCCAGTCATGGTACAGTCCTTTATGTTTTCTATCAGTCACAGGCCTTCTGCTGGGCCACCAAGGGACCTACCCCTCCTCTGGCCTGGGTAAAAATGACTGCTTGTAACGACCAAAATCCAGGTGCAAGCTTTTGAAACAGTCATGGCTGGGCCTCGTGGAGCCAGAGCTGTGTTTTAGTGAAAGCTGCCTTGGCTATGGTGTAGTCTGCTCACACTGTTCACTTTCAGAGCCTCTGGCCTGCGGACAGTCCTCTATTCAAGGCAGCTGGAGCACCAGGGAAGGGCCTGGCACCTGCCCATCAGGGCATCCAGCATCTTAGCTTTTTTTTTTTTTTTTTTAAACAAAACAAAACACTTTGTTGTATCTGTATTTGCATCTAATATGTCCATCATCTCACAAAGTTTACATATTCATCGTCACTGGTCTCCCCTTCTCCCAATTTTTGTGGTAAGGTTAACACTTAAATCCTATTTTCTCAGCCAATTTCCAGGGTACCATGCTGTTAACTACAGTCCTCATGCTGTACACTGGCTCTCCCTCTACTGTTCCCATACAGCTGCAACAATGCAGCCTTTGACCTCGCCCCCCAGTCACTCCCTAGTTCCTTGCTGCTATGTGTTCATTGTTTACATATTTATTTATTTTTATTTTTGCACTCATTTACATGTTTAATTTTTCAATGTTTCCCCTTTTATTAATCATAGATTCTTTTCTAATGCAATGTAATCTGAATACAGTTTCCCCTCCCTCTACTCCTCCCAGTTGCTCCCCCTCTTCTCTCATCCAGATCTGCTCCCCTTCTGTCTCTTATTAGAAAAGAAATAACAAAAAATGACAAAATAAAATATAATAAGTTAAAACAAAAAAAATATCATATTGAAGTCAGACAAGGTAAGCCAACAGAAAAGCAAAATGGCCCCAAGGGAAGTCACAAGAATCAGAGACCTATTCATTCACACATTCAGGAGTCTCATAATAATACTAAGCTAAAAGCTATGGTATATATTGAAAGGACCTGGTGTGGGTCCATCTTAGCTTATTTTAATGCGATCTGAACATTAGAGGCTTATCATGACAACTTTTGTCTTAGTTAAGGTTTCTATTGCTGTGAAAAGACACCCTGACCACGGCAACTCGAGGAAGGAAAACACTTAATTGAAGTGGCAGCTTACAGTTTCAGAAGTTCAGTCCATTATTATCATGGTGGGGAACATGGCGGCATGCAGGCAGATGGTAGCTGGGAGTCCTATGTTTTGCAGGCAACAAGAAGTTGACTGAAACAGTGGATGGTATTCTGAGCATAGGAAACCTCAAAGCCCACCCCCACAGTGACACACTTCCTCCAGCAAGGCCACACCTACTCCAACAAAGCCACACCTCCTAATAGTGTCACTCCCTGTGAGATTATGGGGGCCAATTACATTCAAACTACCACAGTTATGAACATTTAACAATATTCAGTGGTGGTCTCCTGTTAGCCACATATCCCTGGGAAGAGCTGGGCTATTTTTAGTATCTCATTGTTTCAGAAAACACCCAAAAAATGATTTGGAAAAGAGTGTTTACATATAAAAACTATCTTGGTCCTGGGCAGGACAACCATGGTAAGAAAAATAGGTAGACACTTGTGAGGGAACTAGATTGATTTTTTTTTTTTAACATGGTTGAAGGTTCTAGTTTTTATGAAGAAGACTCCTTCATGTTAGTGACTCGTCATTTCTTTCTTACAGGAAGAGAGAGAAGGAATTCTGAGATCATTTATGCCTGACCATGCTGGCTTTGCCCAGTGGGGACAGCACAGGGGCAGTCTTCTTCCCCCTGAGGCTTCCTGTGTGTCCCAGAGCATGCTGGGGAAGGGACTTCAGAGTCATTTGTATCTAGACACATCAAAGGCTCCAGACAATTCTGTACCTGTTTGTCTATTGCCAAACCCAGCAAGGGGAACCAACATGGCGGTCTCCCTCTGACTCACTGAGTGGAGCGGGGTGGGCAGGTAATCAGGTTCACTGGGCCTGGTTTGCTCCACACAGGCAGCACTCCTTCCTGTGAAGGCAAAATCATGTTGTCTCTTGCCAAAGATGATCAGGTAATGAGATGATGTTGATTTTTGTCTTTGTCTCCTGGTGCCAGAGCAAACCCAAGATGGCTTTGAAAATGCTAATGAGTCTTAATCCTTAAGAAGAATGTGACTGTCACTCAACAGCGTAGGCAGGCAGTAAATACCTGGGCATGAATTCAAGGGAATACACCATTCAAACAGGCCACAGCTAATTAAATTAAATTAACTCTGACAACTAATTAAAATATTAATTAAAAGAAATATGGAAAAAATAAATAGCCAAGATAAAAGGATGGCTTTGGGCTCCTCTTCAGAATAGTAGTTCAACACATACATGTTTAAACCCTAGACTTTCTGTTTCTCTCAAATTTCTTTTCTTTTCTTTCCTTTTTTTTTTTTAAAGATTTTCTGTATTTTTAAGTAAGTGTATGTGTGAGTGTGTGGGTATGTGCACATGAGTGCAGTACCTGCAGAGGCCAGAAGAGAGCGCCAGATCCCCCCAGAGCTGGAGTTATTGTCAGTTGTGAGCAGCCTGCTTAGGTGGGAGGAAATTAAACTGTGTTCTTCTGCAAGATCAGCCTATGCTTTGTTTAGGTATTTTTGATGGGTTATATCCTCTGTAATTTTAGAGGTAAAGTGTAAATCATTTTCACTCTTTGTCCTTATAAGTCATCCAGGAATTTAGATCAAGAAAAGGAAGGCTGTATATGTACATTTTTAAGAATTGCTAGTAAGAGGGGTGCAGCCTGCAAATCCTTAGTGTGAAGAAACAGTCCCCTGAGCTTTGCTTTGTAATCCAGGCTGGTCTTGAAATTGCCACCTCCTACCCCAGCCTTAGGAGTCCTGGAGTTACCAGGGTGTGCCATAATGCCTGATCACACTTTCTTCTCACAAATGTGCAAAGTGTATTTTAGTGATGTTTTCAATCGTGTGGAGTTTTGGAAAGGCTACTGTACTTGGAGAAGAGAGAAGCAGGGTCTGGAGTCCAGGTTGACACTGTCTACTTCCTGTGCCTCATCAAACCTTTGTGGTCATACTTTAATCTCTTCTGTCAAGGCTGTGTCTAAAAGAACACTCAGAGGGAAGAAGGAACGAAAAATGCCTTCAAGACAGCCCCTACTGGAAAGGGCGTTGCAGGTCACAGAGGTCCTGCTGTATACAATGACGGTGATGATCGAATCTACCCCACCATGCTCATTGAGCATTATTGATTCTTAATTGTCTCAGTGTCCCTATGAAAGGATGAACTCACTACTGATTCAGCAACAGTTTTCAAAAGAAGAACTTACAATTTTCATCACCAAGAGCCCAAATTGTTTCCCCTTCAAAGCCAGAGTTCGTTTTTTCCTGGTTGACACTAGGAACATGCATTTAACGGTCTTGCCAGCCTCAGAGCTCTGATCATAGAAGAGCATGATTCATGCACAGTGGGAATCCTTTCCCACACTGTCAAGCCAGAGTTGCCCACCCACAGATATTGTGCAGTACATTGTGGTGTATAAAATCCACACTATTCCTGGATTTGATCTTTAATGACTAAAACATCCACCTGTGGAGTGTGGCTGGCTTGTACCCCATCATCAGGGTGAGGCTGCTGGGGGGTTAGTTGGCAATCATGTGATCGTATTAGATCCTGAGCACTCACTTAGGATCGAGTGTGGAACAATGTAAGATGGCAAAGCAATTCGAGATCACTCCCGCTTGAATGGAGTTCTTTGAAGCTGCCGACAGGGGAGGCTTCCCAGGTAACTGGTCACCGCTGCGGAGTGCTGAAGGAGCCGGGATCTGCTGCATAGGGGGTTTCGCATAGGCTGGGATCCATTGCAGGGGTTGAGTATGAAGTCCCTTCCACCATGTGTCCTTACATCCTTCCTAGTTAACTGGGCTAACGCGCTATTCCCATTCAGGGAATGCTATTCCCATTCAGGGAATGCTATTCCCATTCAGGGCAAGGGTTGTTTCACTGCGCCTGGCTTGCCTCCCGGTACTGAGTCATGAATGGCTGTTTGAAATCCTGCAAGGTGAAAGGTGCCTTTGTTCTGCCTCTCGATCCATCGCTGCTCTCCCAGGGTGGTCAGTTACTCTCCAACTGGTGTTTCCTGTTGTCAGTACTTTGTCTGGCTTGTGTAAGTCAGCTTCTTTCCAGCAGCTTCACGTGCATCTGCTCATTCATGGAGCAGTGACATATCCATGGTGAGCTTTGTATGTACGGGGAGTCATTGTGTGCAATGTTGGGGTAAGCAACATGAATAACCAAGGTAGACTCCTCTGGAAAAGTCATAATGGCAAAACCCTCAGATATTCAGCAGTATGTGTGGGGCAGATGTAAATCCAGAAGATTGTTGTGAGCTTGCATTCTGGGGTTGTAAGGAATGCTGGGTTCCCAGACCAGGTGTATCATTTACTGAGAGAAAAATTTTGACTCAGAAACTCTAAGATGAAGCTCTCAGCACAAAGGAGATTTATTTGCCCTGGAGGGACAGAGGGCAGGGGAGAGAGGACAAGGGAGAAGGAAAGGGAACCAGGGACAGGGAGCTGGGATGTTTGTTCCAGAGGGACAAAGGACTCTCTCTGCATAGGGGGGAGACAGACGTGGCACATAGGCAAATGGCAGTTTATAAAGGTACAAGGGGAAAGCCCATATTAGGATGAGGTGTTTAATTTAACTGGGCTTGTTAATTGGGTGAGCCAAAGGGGTTTTTGGTTGCTGGACTTCAATACTTTGACAACTGGACCTTGGTAGTCAGCCTCAGTGGGAGAAACTGGCCAAATAAGGGACCTTGGTGGCTAGCTTTAGGAATGTAATCTAATGGTTTTTAGCAAGGCAGAGCAATGGGAGGGAAGGGCAAGACCTGCCAGAGTCAGGCTTGCCATGCTCAAGCTGGCCAGAGTCCCTTCATTCTCTTTCTGTAACCTGTGGTACATCCTTCCCTTCTGTAAGCGTGTTTCCTCATCAGTAAGAGGGAGAATCCCTAAAGGGGAGATGAGAGAGAGGAGAGAGAGAGAGAGAGAGAGAGAGAGAGAGAGAGAGAGAGAGAGAGAGAGAGAGAGAGAGAACAGGGGAACAGGGACAGGGAGATGGCTTAGTGGGTAAGTGTGCTGACCCTATAAGCATGAAGACCTGAGTTCGAATCCTCAGCAGCCATGTAAAAAGCTGGGCACGGCTACTTGTGCCTGTAACCTTGGCATTGTGAGGCAGAGATGGGTGGCTGCTGAGAGCTCACTGGCCAGTCAGCCTTACAAACAGTGAGCTCCAGTGAGAGTCCCCTTTTCTGAAGGCAATGAGGAAGAGCAGCAGAGAAAGAGTCCTTAGGTCCTCCCCGGCCTCTGCTTAGGCATGGTGTTCTTGTGCTTCTGGGAACTAAAGCATGCATCCGTGCATCCACGCATCCATCATGTTTGAGGGGTCCCTGCAGGTGTCAGACAGGAATGTGAACCAAGCGAAGAGATGAGAATGAAGACCCAGTGCAGACTGACTTCATCAACCTGGATCAGACTTCGAGGAGTCTAATGCCAGGCGGTTCATTGTCAACGTATTTAAAACACAGTATTGTTTGGGGAAGGTTTCCAGGCAACAATCAGTCCAATTGTAGGTGCACAATGAAGCTTAAGGTGTAGCTACATAGAAACTCTTTTACAAAGTACGTGTGACCATGAGGGTGGGTTCTACTGTCGAAAGGCCTAGAATCTCGTGTGGTCTCTGACATAGTGTAGAGGTCAGCAGGCCATAAAGTACATATGACATCTTCCCTAAGGATGGGTAACGGGCTAGAGAGGGAAGAGTCTGGGATAATTCTGGGGAATTGGGGTGAGGTCTATCCCTTCAGATAGCAGAAAGGTCACCAGGTCACCCTTAACCACATCTGCTCTCAGCTCTCTGGATGGAATGCAGGCCATTGATTTGTATCTCCTCTACTGAGGAGACACCTCTGTGTGTCTCCTCATTCCTGGTTCTCTTAGTGCTTCTCTATGAGTGCAAGGACAGCTGTGCCCCCAACACAGGTTAACTTGAGGGGACAGTGAACTTGCACGCTCTTGAGGCCTGGTGATGCTTGTTCAGGACACCAGGTACAAGCCTGTCATAAACCATCTTCTGTTTGGTAAAGTTGGTTCATCCTTCATGCACAGGGGCATCAAAATTCAATCCCAGTGCAAAAGGGCAGTCAGCACCCAGAGTTGAAAGACCAAGAAGCTAACAACTGGCGGAAAGAAAGACAGTAAGAAATGAGGTTTCAAGTTCTTCTCGTGAATCTTCTCGAAAGTAAGACTGATGCTACATTTGTTCATTTGTTTGCTTGAGACAGGGTCTCAATGGCCTGAAATTTGGGATACAGCCCAAGCTGGCTTTGAACACATGACCTCTGCATCTCAGACTTCTGAATGCTAGGATTTTAGGAGCACACACAACTGACGTTACTGACTTTTTAAATACCACCCATTAGCTCAGGATCTTTGGTACCTACTGTATACACACTAGCTTGGAGGCTCAATTATGGTAAGTAGCTCAGAAGCCTACCTGAGCCCCAGTTTTCATGGTTAAAAAAAGATTACACCAGCAGCCAGACTGAGCATGCAGACTGAGTGTTCACCTTGGCACCTCAACTTTCTATAAATTGTCAGAACTTGCTGGAAATTTGAGGGGTTTTCATTGGGCCACGTAAATGATGGCAGTCACAGTGGGTAAGGTGGGAGGACTTTTTTTTCTACAGTAGCATTTACATCCCATCAAACAGATATTCCTAGTTATGTAATAAGAAATAAAATGTTTTAACTCATTTAAATATGTTAACTTATTTAACATATTTAACAAATATGTCTCTAAGAGCCGATGTCTGAGCCAAGTCACTAACCACATCTGGCTCACAAATCATTTCTCTCCATTGACTCTGAATGCTGATGTAAGTTCCACAGCAATGGCTATTATCGGAAGACAATGCTTATTAATCAATAGATCTCCAGAGGAATTTGAGCATTGGCAGGAAAGTCTGTGCATTCCCCAAGCTTTGCCTAATGCACTGGTAAGATTCTTTCTAGATTGGGTAAAAGAAAATGAGACCTGGGGTCAGGATAAACCTGATTACCTCGATGGGTCACAATTTGGTTAGCTTAAAGAATTTGTCCAGGAAGCCAATTCTTTATTCTATTGCCAAGCCATACTGAAACGTGTAATCTCCAGCTATTGGTAACTCATTCCTACGTATCTTTGGGTTTTCACCTTCCACTGTGGACATTGAAAGTCATGCACATTAGTCTCAGGGGAGATAATAAATGTATGTGGGAAGAATACATATTCATTTTGGCACTCATTTCCATGAGTAGAATTAGTGACTGTGGGCGATGGTGGTGCATGCCTTTAATCCCAGGACTCTGGAGGCAGAGGCAGGTGGATGTTTGTGAGTTCGAGGCCAGCCTGGTCTACAGCGCGAGATCTAGGAAAGGTGCAAAGCTACACAGAGATACCCTGTCTCAGAAAAAAAAAAAAAAAAAAAAAGAATTAGTGACTGATACTTGGGATTTTGTAGTATATTTCAAAGATATTTAAAGACAGAAAATGTTAGTCATAGAGTCTAGATCATACATCCCAACCAGGTTGATCCCAGGAGACATGTGACATCTTTGGTTGTCATAACTGAGAGAGGGTACCCTTGGCTTCTAGTGCGGCTGAGGCCAAGTGGCTATGGAATATTCTATCATGCGAAGAGTAGCTTCCCTCAGCAAAGAATCACCTGGCCCCAAATTCCAGTAGTGCTGAGGTCAAGACACTTTGACCTGCAGAGAATACATGCTGAAGGTAAGTGCTGACCTGGATGATTTATTAAAACGAAATCCTATGCAGAGCTGGGGCAATGGGTCCATTTATAAAACTTTTACTGAGCAAGCATGAGGACCTGAGCTTGATCCACACACCCACCCCACACACATAGACAATCTTGATGCAGTGGCTTGCATTTGTAATCCCAGTGCTGGTGATGTGAAGACAGGGGGATCCCTGGGGCTCCTCAGCCAGTCAGTCTGCCAAACTGCCACACTGGAGAGCTCCATGTTCAGTGAGAGACCCTGTTTCAAAAAGCAAAGTGGAGAGAGACTGAGGCAGACACCTGATGTTAATCTTTGCCCTCCACACAAAAGCACATGCATGCGCACACGCATGAACATAAGCACAGAGGCCTATGAAACTTAAGTAATGAAGAGATAGTGTCTAAGACCTTGGGCTTTCCAAGGGAGTCATCGACTGTCTTGATCTTGTGCAGATGACCATAACTGCCACGGATTCCCAAGTGCATGGGCCTTGTCACATTTGGAAGACACTGTTTTAGAGCAATCCTCCCCATTCTCTGGCTCTTCACATTTTTCCTCCCCCTTTTCCATGGTATTCTCTGAACCTTGAGGGTGGGGGTGAGGGTGGGGATGATGGTGATGGTGGTGGTGGTGGGGTGGTGGTGGTGGTGGTGGTGGTGGTGGTGGTGGTGGTGGTGTGTGTCTGTGTGTGTGTGTGTGATATTTTAGTTTTTGTCAACAACACAAACCTAGACATACCCAAGGAGAGGAAACCTCAGTTGAGGAACTGCCTCCATCACGCGGGCCTATGGCCATATCTGTGGGGCATTTTCTTGGGTGCTAAGTGAGAGAGGTGGGCCCAGCCCTGTGTGAGCAGTGTCTTCCCTGGTCAGGTAGGCCTGGGCTGTGTGAGAAAGGGAGTTGAGCAAGAGCCTGGGAGCCAGTCACTTATCAGTGTTCCTCTATGGTTTCCTCTTCAATCTCTTTCCTTGGCTTCTGCATATCCCTTGATGACGGACTGTAACCCATGAGCTGCAATAACCCCCTTCCTTCCTTAAATTGCCTCTGGTCTGGTCTTTGTCACAGCAGCAGAAAAGCAAACCAGGACAGTCATACAGCACGGCACTAATTTTCAAATAAAGTTTTATTAAACATTTGTTATTCTCAGCTGTAAATTCTGTAGCGCTCATCGAACATTTTAGAAGGGACGTTTGAATTTTTTTAAAATCTTCTTTGCCAGGGAAATTTTGTATCTAAGGGACAGGCATAAGTGTGGACAACTGTGTGTTAATAGCATCCATCTTTGAAAGGGCCTAAGAGTGAATCGGAGCCGGGTGGTGGTGGTGGCGGCGGCGGCGGCGGCGGCGGCGGCGGCGGCGGCGGCGCACGCCTTTAATCCCAGCACTCAGGAAGCAGAGGCAGGTGTATCTCTGTGAGTTCGAGGCCAGCCTGGTCTACAGAGCGAGTTCCAGGAAAGGTGGAAAGCTACACAGAGAAACCCTGTCTCGAAAAACCAAAAAAACAAAAAAGAGTGACTTGGGCCCCACAGCAGTTTTCTAGAGCAGCTGGAACCAACAGTTGTAGCTGAGATTGACAGCATGGTTGCTAACATGTCCTTTTGCACCCTTGTCTTCGTCATCCATAGAACCTATTTTAAATGTTGAGAGTGTAACGATGTTTTCTGTGTCATCCAGTTTGAGAGGGGAAAGGGTTCAGTCCTTGCCTCTGCTTTCCAGGTGCAGAAATCAGGGGGAAGGATAAACTAAAACAACAACAACAACAACAACAACAACAAACCATAGAGACATGAAATACTCAGGAGAGGTGGCTCAGTGGTTCAGAGCACTGACCACTCTTTCAGAGGACCCCAGGGTTCAGTTCTCGTCACCCACATGACACGGGGCTGCTCACAGACACCTGGAACATCAGCCCTGGGAGTTCATGTTTCTGGCTGCTGTAGGCTCCTACGCTCCTGTACACATACTCACACATGCACACATAATTTTTTAAACCAAAATAGATCTTTAAAAAGAAATTAAGGCTTTTATCATTGAAATGAAACACAACCCAAAGATTTGTCCTTTTAAAAACTAAAAACCTGTTGCCTGCTTTTTGAGAGATAGGAGAAGCATTAAAAGCAATGCTAAGAATTCAATCCCATAGAATTATAAGGTGAAGTTCCCACTAGCTTGGTTGTCTCTGTAGGTTTCCCCATCATGATATTGACCCCACCCCCTTGCTCATACAAATCCCTCTTCAACTGGACTCCTGCAGCTCGGCCTGGTGCATGGCTGTGCATCTCTGCATCTGCTTCCATCGGTTACTGGATGGAGGCTCTGTGGTGACAGGGTAGTCACCAATTTGATTACCAGGGTAGGCCAGCTCAGGCACCCTCTCCACCATTGCTAGTAGTCTAAGCTGGGGTCATCCCTGTGGATTTTTGAGAATTTGCCTAGCACTAGGGTTCTCTCTCACTCCATAATGTCTCCCACTGACGGCTGTGGAGCCTGTATGGTACTGGACTAGGCCCTCTGCATATGGGAGACAGTTGTGTAGTTTAGTCTGTTTGAGGGGCCCCTCAAAGTGAGACCAGGATCTCTCCTAGGGCATGAGCTGGCTTCTTGGAGCCCATTACCTACAGTGCTCAGCCTTGATGCAGGAGGGAGGGGCTTGGCCCTGCCTCAACTGAATGTACCAGGCTTTGCTGACTCCCCTTGGGATAGGGGGTGGGTTGGGGGAAGTGGAGGAAGGGTGAGAGGAGGCTCTGTGGTTGGTATGTAAAATGAAATTTAAAAATTACTTAAATTAAAAAAAAAAGAATTATAAGACATTTTTAAAAACCACAAGAACATACACCAAGCAGCTCTGTGACATGTTTGTAAATCTGAGACTGACTTTAATTTTCTCTAAAAATAAAGCATCTCATTTCAGCTGACCCTAAAAGAAGAAGGGAATCTGAGCAAACCAGCAGCCACGAGGGAACGGAAGTGCCAGTCAAGCACCCACAGGCCTGGACCAGGGCTGCCTAGCGGGCACATGTGCTCACAGGAGCCATACTGCGTTCACTGCTCACCGGCTGCCATACTGAAATTCTTAATTTTTTAAAATTCAGAATCTCTCATTTATTTTGTTCTGGGCACTGCAGATTATTTGACAGGTGAGATTCAAATTATGTTTTAAGGTACAGGTAATTTAAAGCCTTAAGAAAAGAAAAAAGTTATTCAATTTGTTTTTGACAAGATCAGTGTTCATTGCAAACTTCCAAGGTCTCTCGGTAAAAGTCATCTAGAAATCTGTGGGTCTTCTACAGCCATACCACCCTGAACGCGACTGATCTCGTCTGAAATCTGTGGGTCAAATGTTGTTTCTTTAGAATCGCCAAGATAGGAAGACCTCCTGGAGCCATTTGTCACCTCAGGAGTTTCATAGTGACCTACACAATGGACGTCCCCTCTTCTGGGGATGTTTTCTGATTTTCTTTGTCTGGTTCCAACAAGGAATGTGCTGGGCAAGTGTTCTGCAGTTCATTCTAGGGTAGTTGATGAGTTAACTATTTTAAGCTTTTCCGGCACTTGGAGACTTTTAAAGTCTTAATAGGAATTTTTTTCCAGGTCACTTGCTAGTGAACCTTGGAAAGCTTTGGCAAGTTGACATGATGCTTGTCCAAAGGAGGATTCAGCAAGGCTTTTCCGGAAGCTCTAAGAAAACAAAAGATTGAATAGTAGTGTTAGGAAGCTCACCAAGAGATTTTCTATAGCTGTGGTCTAGCCAGCACTGTCCCTCTGGGGCATGGGTTGATTGTGTGCCATTGTGTTTAAGATTTCAGTTGTTCATTTGAATTAATAACATGCTTCTATTTCTAAATAAAAACTCACATCATGACCTCAAAGTGTTGTGTCTCTCCTTTTATTCATTTTTGTGTTTTCCTCCTTGCTTTCATTTTTCCATTTCAGTGAAAAATGAGAGGATTCGTAGATGGGATTTTCTTTTTGTTGTTGTTTTGTTTTGTTTTTGAGGCAGGGTCTCACTGTGTAGCTCTGGCTGACCTGGAACTCATGTGTTTGGAAGCCAATGGTGGTGCCACACATTAGCACTTGAAAGGTAAGGTAGGAATCACAGGTTTGAAGTCAGTCTGAGCTACATGGAGAGACCCAGTAGGTACTTGATAAAGGCAAGCGGTTATTTTCTGAGTATATAGAGACAGATCTCGGTGCCATATTAATTTTTATGTCCCAGCCTCTCAGCTCCCACGGTCTAGGGCAACTCTGCCACCTCTCTGTTTTGTTCCAGGTTTGCTAAGAGCACCACACGCTGCTTTGTACTGGGAAAAAGTGAATATGGCAGGAAAAAGGTTCTGCTGGGCAAACCTAAGCCATTTGACAGCCCCGATTCTTAGCACGGATGCACTCAGAAGGTCTGGGGCTAAGACGTCAGGATGGCTGGGAGCTCTACAAGCATCGCACGCCACCCATAAAGAAGACAGAGGAGGCTTGGCGCCAATAAAGGAGGGTTGGCCATCAGAACCAACGTGGGGTGGCAGTACGTGGTTCTGCCACCCAGGTCAAGGTCCTGTTCAGGAGATTAGAGACAAGTCAACACTTTAACTTGAATCTGAAATAGAGTCTTGGCTTTTAGCCCGTCCGCTTATCCTGGATACTTGCTGATAGACTCACTGAACCACTTAGGCACTTCAAGTGCCACAGAGTGAGGGGAAGTGAAGAGGTGCTGTGGAGCCCGGGTGGGAGCCCGAGGTTTCTGCTCACTGCAGTTCTTTAAGCATGATGTTTAACTTTTCCACGACACTAACACAGGAGGCAGACCCCCAGCTTCTTGGAGAGGATTAGTTGAGGGAAGGTATAGGAAGCTTCTAGAATGCTTAGAAAATGCTTAACAAATATCAGTTACTTACCCAGATGTTCTAGTTTCTTTTCCCACTGCTTCAATAAATACTTCAACAAAAATAATTTAAGGGAAAAAAGGGTTTATTCTGACATGTAGTTCAGGGCACCAGGAGCTCAAAGCAGCTGGCCACCGCAGTCTACAGCAGAAGAGGGCACTGGATGTCTGCTGCTGCCAGTTCCCTTTTCTCCATTTTTACAGGATCCCACCTAAGGAATGGGGTCACCCCAAATGGGTGTGTCCTCTCACCTTGATTAATGAATCAGTGTATTCCCCACAGGCCTACCTGACAGCCCGTCTCTCAGGTGATTCTGATTCTGTCAAGCTGATAACACCAACCTTCACTCTGGGTATTAGTGCATTTTAGTTTGTTGGTGAAATCCACAGAGAACAGAAACATTAAAGGAAACAGTCTGCAAGCGTCTGAAGTCAGGCATGGCAGGTGACCTAAGGAGTGATGGGCGAGGCCATAAGCTCATGCCCTGTCTGTGCAGGGAGCTGGCTCTGGTGGTCATTGGTGGCCTGAAGGTCTTTTTCTTTGGTTTTCATTTGAGATAGGGTCTGATGTATCCAGGCTAGCCTTAAATTCCCTATGCAGTTGAGGATGCCCTTGAATTTCTGGCCCTCCTGCTGCTACCTCCTAAATGCTGGGATTCTAGGCATGCATCCTCACTGTGGTTTGCCTCTGGGCTTTTGAGTTATACAGACTAGATCTGTTTTCTGTGACAGCCAGAAGCATACAAAGGTTCATCCTGTCTTTCCGGTGTTAAATTTTAATGCAGGAATAAACCAGTCAACTCAACAGACAAGCAAAGAGCAGACATACACTTACTGCTCCTCAGAAGAGGAAGGTAGCCTTCAAGGGTTTGCACATGTTCTCTTCAGTTTATTCTCTCAATAATGCCATCGAGTACATTGTGATGTCCATGAAGATGAAAAACTTCAAACATAGAGAGAGATCAAAACCACCTGCCCAGCATCCCACAGTGGAGAACCTGGGATTCAGAGGAAAGCTACCTGCTTCTGAGATAAGCCCTGGGTTCCTCACTGAACCACTGATCTGTGCAGCATTGTATTTGAGATTGTATTCTATTGACATGATTTCAGAGAAGCTACAAGAACAAAGAATTCACATATACCATTGAACCAGATTTTCTGACTGTCTGTATTTCTTCTTCTTCTTCTTCTTCTTCTTCTTCTTCTTCTTCTTCTTCTTCTTCTTCTTCTTCTTCTTCTTCTTCTTCTTGTTCTTCTTCTTCTTCTTCTTCTTCTTGTTCTTCTTCTTCTTCTTCCTCCCTCCCCTCCTCTCCACTACACACCACTTCCTAAATCTAAATGTTCAGAGTGTCTAGACTACCACACCCAGGACCCAGATCTTGGTTTCTAAAAGCCGTTCTCTACTGAAACAAACTTGGATTTCTTTTCTTTTCTTTCCCAGGGAGAGGCTTCCAGAGCTAGAACAGGCAAAGGAGAAGAATGGATTGTGGTGTCTTCTTGCTCCTGCAGATGGAAGTGCTCAAAATGCAACACACTGAGTGTTCCCCGGGATCGATTTGAAGAGACTCTACCGATTAAATAAGGACAACGTGAGCATTAAAAGGAACAACAGTGACAGATTATAGCCCATTTAACAACATACTCCTCCAGCAAGTTCGCACTGATGGACAGTCCTGACAGAATGTCAGCCGAGAAAACTGGAGGGGTGGATGGGCACAGAAATGTTGCCATTGGGCACTCATGACTGAATGACATACCATAAGCCAAATTCAATACGTGGATTTTTAGTCTTTAGCATTTAGCATAAAATCTCATATTGAACACTGGGACTAAAATGGTGATTGTTAATTGTCTTGATAATTTTTCCAGGAGAGTTAAAGTTTTAATTGCCCCCAAGTCTCTTAGATCGCATTTATTTGTTGGGAAAACTGATTATAGTTGTATTCCCACATATCCTTGCCTCCAGGGCCTGGGGCATTTTGTCTGACAACCATAAAGGGGTGTGCTTCATTTCCACATCTTCAGGCCAGAAATATGAATTCTGATGCCATTCTTCCTCTGAGTCAAGCCCTGAGCACATCCAGTTTCCCCTAAGCCTCACGAGAACCCAGGGACATAAAGTATATTAACTTCCATTTAATAGCAAGCACATAGCCATGGACTGGCTTCTCTATGGCCGAAACCCAGGTGCAGCCATCACTTCTGAAAGCCGAGGTTCCCCAGTTACACCAGCTTGGACTTTACAGGCCTCAGAGCTCAAGGGTGTTTCTCTGCAGCAGAGGGACAATGGGGACTTGGGTTTGGAAATCAGCATGCAGAGACTTACAGAAGCCCTCACACTAGGAGACTGTAGCTCAGGACTCCACATCAACAGTGTCAGAACATGATGTGAACCAGCCAGGTCGAGGGTCCGCATGTGTCCTGCAGCTAACACACCCCTGCATCCTGGGACCGCACAGCAGAGCAAGGAGCTCCCACTTGGAGATGCGTACCAGAAATGAGGCTGGAGCGGAGCAGAATCCATCTCCTGTCTACCACTCTGCCTTCACCGGGGTTGCTGGATCACATGAGCCTCCTTCTCCCAGTCAGCCCTGTGCTCCAGGTAGGAATGACTGACGGACACTGGTTGAAGCTGATTAAAAGATCACTATAGCCTCCCTTCACTCTGTCGCCTGCTGGAAGTTTCTTGACAGCCACTCTTCTACCCAGAGGAGCCGTTCAGAAGCACTCATTATGGGTCTAACCGCTGAGATCAGAGTCAATTCTAGGAGACCTCGTGGACAGCAAGGGGCAGCAGGCACTGTCCTCGATCCAGTTTGACCCTCTGCTGCTCTTTTCCCTTCTCAGACCTTCTCTGGTCTCTCCGTGCTCCGCTCCCAGTGGCTGGTGCTTGCAATCCTCCCTAAAGACAATCTTTGAGCTGGCTTTGCTGTTGTGCCTGGAAATAGTGAGAACTAAATGTGCCTAGGAATGCATCCCCATGACACAGCCTGAATTTCAGGACTCCAGGAGTCTCCCCCACTCCCCGGTCACCGTTCCTCCCCAGGAGTCACTCCCGTAGAGGGTTCTGGTCCCAGGGTCAGAGTATGTGGACAGAATCTGAGTCACCTAGAGGAAGCCAGAGCTGAATTCTGCATGGTGTGTGGGAGGGAACAGGCAGAGTGGCCAGGAGGAAGACTGGAGAAGGGCTGGAGGTGTGCATGCTCTGGGGAGGGCAGCGTTGAAGGACTGGCAGAGAGTGTCGGAAGGGGGTGCAGTCAGAGTTCAGAGGCACTGGGGAGTAGCTGAAGGGACTGAGCTATCCAGTTGGTAGATCTACACTTTATGGGGCAAGAAAGGCCAGTTTACAGAATTGGATCTTTATGTTAGAGGAGTGGGGGGCCAGCCACAAAGTAGGAATGAGATGGAGTCAAGATTGGTGTTTGAAGAGTTGGGCATGGAGGCACGTGGCTGTAATCCCAGCACTCAGGAGATGGAGGCAGGATTAAAAGTTCAAGGTCAAGCTCGGCTTCGTAGCAAATTTGAAGCTAGATGGCATTACCTGAGGGCAGAGCAGAACAGAGAAAGAATTACAACAACAGAAAGACAGACAGACAGACAGGGACAGACAGACAGAGAGAGAGAGAGAGAGAGAGAGAGAGAGAGAGAGAGAGAGAGAATAGATAAGAAGCAGACAAGAGTTGATGGAGAATTGCTGGAGTTATTACAGTGGTCGAGGGGAGAAGTGGTAGAGACCACAGCCAGCCTGGTGATGGTGGTGGTTATAATTTATGGATGTAAATATAAACGAATGTAAACCACCAGGGGTTTATGTGTTTGAACACTTGGTCCCCAGCTGGTGGCACTGTTTGGGGAGGTGGATCTCCCTGGAGGAGGTCTAAGGGGTTGTAGCCTGGCCCCACTTCCTCAGGCGTGCAGAGATGTGAGCCAGCGGCCTCATGCTCCCCCTGTCCCAGCAGACACAGACAGGCTCCTGCCTCCATACCTCCTCCGCCACGAAGACTATATCCTCACACCAGGAGCTGGAATAATCTCTCTGATATTAAAAAAAACTCATCCTTACTTTCTAAGAATTCAAAGATATAAAATACAAGGGCTGGCTAAGGGGCTCAGTGGTTAAAGGGGCTTGCTGCTAAGCCTGACAAGTTCGATTCTGAGCACCTGTATGCTGAAAGGAGAGAACTGATTCCCTAAGTTGTCTTCTGATCTCCACAGGTGTGCCCCAAATAAATAAATACATAAATAAATGTAATACATTTTTTTAGAAAGACAAATATATAAAAACAAAATTCTGACAACAAAGATGTATTTGTTTGTTTTATTTTTTGGCAGTACTGGAGCTTGAACCCAGGGCCCCACACAGACTAGGCAAACACTCTTACCACAGAACTACATCTTTACTCTCTGGATTTACAATTCTAAAAATAATTTCACAAGAGAGAGAAAGCATATTCCTGTGTTACCGATACACACATATTCATTCAAATGTACATATCCATGTATATTTCAGAATTATTCTAAAACTATAACCTAAAAGGGAAATCTTTATCAAATATACAGAAATAAACAGTAAACTTCTATAGAAAAAAAAGTGCTGGATAGAAAATGCACAAGTCATACGTAAACATTTTTAAGTTTTGTGGGTAGTGCATAATTCCACATTTTGCGCTGATGAAATTGTGTTTTCCCAGGGGGTTCAAGTCATACTACACGTGTTGCATAGGTAGTCTCTAAGTACACATGTATTACCGTTATCACTTTGAATAGATAAAGAAATTAAGGCATGGGAGATCCTATTCTTAAAGTTGCAATGAGTACCTTTAAGCTGTGAGTAAATTTTGGGACATAGTCCCACACTGCAGACCCTAAATTGGGCACACTATGTCTTTTCTGGAAAAGCATAACTGAAGCAAAGTACTCTCAGAGCTCAGACACACACACACACATGCACACACACACACACACACACACACACACACACTTGCACACATGTGCCAACACATGCACAGCTTAGAAACTGCTGATTGGTCCATGCACACTCCAATGCTACAGAGAAAAGATACCAATGAAATGAAAAATTACAGAGTCTTCTGCATGAACAAGACATTTTTAAGCAAGGAGCTGGTTTCACTAAGGAATGAACTTCTTTAAAATAGACAGTTTCTAATCCCCAACCATGTTTCCCCTCGTATGCAGGGAAAATAGCTGTATGAGAGCCTTTAACTAACTTTTAGCTCTGTCGGCAACTGGCATTTCTGTAAATATTGCATGAAAGAGAGTTATAATAATAAGTGGCCTGTCAGACCCACTCAGATCCCCAGATAATTAAGCCATAGTAGGTCTTTCTTTATGAGATGGAAATGAGAATTAAAGACACTTCTTTGGGTATGGTAGCAGAAATACTTAGCAACCTTTTCTAGAATGGCTGACTGTCAGCCTCACAGTGGTATCACAGAAGAGGGAGAGGCAGCGGGCTCTTGAGGAGGTCCACAGAAGCAAGGAGGCCTCTTTGGTTGATGTAAACCAGTGGTGAGGTCTAGAGGGGGCTAGGCTGGTGTTCCCACACTTTATGTGCTCCCCTGAGTCGATGGTCTTAGTAAACATCATTGTCTAGACAATAGTTTCTAGAATAGTCTATGGAGGGCAATGTGAGCCATGCTCTGCAGGCTGTCCCATGCTCAGGTCCTTGAAGTTTGCCATCTAGGAATACCGAAGCCATAAGCACCATTCTTGCAGAAAGGGAAAGATTGCTGGTCTTGATCTTGGTGGAAAAAAGTCTGGAAAATCAAGGAGACATCCATCATAGGTCACATGGGGTGTCTCAATCATCAGAAAATAAAAAGCTAAAATTACAGTTATCACAGGTAACTGCCAAAAGTGTAACTCACTGAATGAAATGTGCACTCTGGCCTTGGGGCTTATAATTAACAATTCTTATGTCACCCTACTTCATGTGGTCTCTCAGAATTCGAAACATATTCTGTCAGTTACAGACACCATGGAATTATTTCTGTATTTCTTGGCACCTCATTCAGAAGCTCCAACAATAACTGTGTTACTCTAAATAACCCACCCACCTCCATGGCTCCTTCTCTTCACCCTAATCACATTGTTGGAAAGACAGAGTGAGAGAGGCTGGCTTCAAGCACGAACATGTGCCTGTCAAGCCACAGGCTGGGGATGTCACCGTCCACATCAGACAATAGTTTCTCCATCTCACTTCTGGTCACATCACTAGTTTTGAGCTCATTGTAATGTGTATTAGGAGAGACCAACCACATTTACAAAGCTCAGGGTTTACTAGAGAAGCGATTTCTTAGCACAGGGCTTGAGTGACATACTTGGGCCCAAGTTAAAAGGAAGAAAACAGCTCAGTAGTTTTAAAATAGAGGTATTGTGTGGGGCTAGAGAGATGGCTTCATGGTAGGAGCACTTGCCGCTCTTGCAAAGGACCTGAGTTTGGTTCCCAGCACCCATGTCTTTTGGGCAGCTGACAGTGTCATCTCTAACTCCAGATCCAGGAGATCTGATGCCCTCTTCTAACTTCTGTGGGTACCCACACTCTTGTGGCACACACACACACTCTCAAAATAAAATATAAAAAAAAGGAAGGAAGGAAGAGAATCGGGTAGGGAGGAAAGGAGAAAATAAAGATAAGTCTAGACACTTCCAAACTTGGCTCACTCCTGGCCAGGTAAGGCCCCTGAGGGCAACAGGGACTCAAACACTCACCTCAGCATCCTACCGAGGACAGAATGCAATGGGTATCTCCCGGCTGGGTACCAGGATGCCAAGATGCAACATTTCAACGGGCTCATCATCTGTAGCCATGATCTTGTATTTTTGAATGATCTGTAACACACATTGAGACAAAAGCAGAATTAACCCTCTCTCCCCCGGCTTTGTAGAGTAGCCCAGAATGTGGTTGTAGAAACCTAGTGAGGACTTTTACCCAGCAAAGAGCCAAGTGGAGCTGTAACTCAGCCAGTCGACGCCCAATGCACATCCTCTTCCCAAGGCCAAATGGGAGATGTGCAAAGGGATTGATCTTTTTCTCCTTCTGAAGCCAGCGTTCAGGTTTAAACTGCTTGGAATCTTCAAAATTGTCCTCACTGGAACCCAACACCTGGGTGTTTAGCATTAACACCGTCTAAAAAGCACACAGAAAGAGATGATCTTTTAGATAATCAGAAGCAAAAATAATTCACGGAAACACAATAATGATGGTTGTATTGCTTGACATATGTTAGTGAAAGAATGATATATGTGCATGTGTGTGGGGTAGTACATGTACCCACATGCACATGCAGAGGGAAGAGGAGGACTCCTGATGTCCTCTATCTCTCTACACCTCAGTCCCTTGAGATAGGGTCTGTCAATGAACCTGGATTTAAGCTGGCAGCTAGCAAGGCCCATTGATCCTGCTCTGCCTGCCTCGAACAATGCTGGCCCAAACAGCCACATCTGGTTTTCTACACAAGTGTTGGGGGATTCAAACCTCAGACTTGTGCAGCAAGAGCTCTGACCTACTGAAACCCTCCCCCAGCCCCCAGAACTCCACATTTTTGTGTTCCATGTTCATGACCACCTCCTCTCTCCATTTTTCAGATGAAGAGGGTGAATCCTACTATGGATCTCCAGAATGAATGCTCTCCTGTGACAAACACTTGGGAAGTGTAATCCTGTCAAGCTTTGCTAAGAAACAGATATGCAAATTCTACTTACTCCTTTGGGTAAAGTGTATTCACCCAGAACTGTTGGTTTGTCGAGAGTCCGAGATGTGAACGGCACACTTGGGGTAAGCCTGAAAAACCAAAGTCAGAGCTGTAACGGTGGCCCCAGACCACACTGTGTCTGTGTGGTGTGAGGAATAGACTCAGAATGGGAAGCAGAAGTCTGTCGGAGTTCAGTCAGGGTGAGAGGAAACCCTCTCTCTTACCTGAGGAGCTATTGGCAGCTGACAGCTGCCGGGATGGGGAAAGCCAGGTTTTCTTTGGGGATTAGCCCTGATATATAAGCTACCCTCCCTCCACACTCAAGAATGTGTGGTAACACAAATCAGACTTGATGGGGGAAAGGCAGACATGAAGTTGGGTGACTGAGGAAGGGGATGGATCTGGGTGGAGTTGCAGGGGAGAGTGAATATCATCAAGATACATTGCATGGCATCCTCAAAGAACTATGTTGTTTTTTTAAAGAAATCCCTCCTTCTCAATATGTACATCTCTTGTTTCTTATCACAGAGTTAAATCCCTGTAAGTCTGGCGAGTGGCTCATCAATTGTGTTCCGTTCAATCTGCCTGCGTCTCATGCTTCACCCAAAGCCTGCATCTCTTCCTCTCTACTGCTGTCTGCTCTCCACAAAGGTGGCACTGTTTCCTTCTGGTCCAAAGGCTGGAGGTTTACTTTCCAGGAAGAGCTAGAGGCTAAAAGACAGAGCTGTCTGTCTCTGTGCCTTCTTGCTCAGCCTTCATCTCCAGCCCCACAACCACAGACGACTCCCTACCACTGACCAGCATCCTTGAGAGGCGAGCGGTGGGATTGGCCCACAAGGTTTGGAAAGTGAGTAAAATAAACATCGATATACCCCAAGGCCCTTCCCTCTAGTTTGATAGATGCATATAATCAGCCAGGGGAGGCATCTTGAGGTATCTTGATGGGAGCCATCTTGAGGTATCATTTTTATGTTCTAAGCGAATCCTTTTCTAGTGATGTCATGTACTGCCCAAAGCAAACGAGGTATTGGCTCAGAGGTGTGTCCTTACCTCATGGATTCTTTTACACAGGCCTTTAAGTAGGGCATACTTCTCAGATCCTCTGCCCGTGGTGCCTGGTTCCCGAGCAACACGCTCTGGATTTCCAGAAGAAGTCTCTGCTGCACTCGGGGGTTCCGGGATAGATTGTAGAGAATCCACATCAAGCTATTTGCTGTCTGAAAGGCAAACGGCTGCAGATAAGAGAGTCTGCCGATCACTGGGCTCACACCGCCACCAGGCACAAATGGTCACGCTTAGAACTACGGTTGGACGCAACTGTTTGAGCACAAACAGCTGCATGTGCAGCTGACGAAGGCTGGGTAAATCTGGGGATGCTTGGGGCTCATTTCTGGGTGGTGGTATAGTTTACTGCTGCATCCGATGTCACCACTAGGGGGAAACCGGAGCAAGATACAAAGATGTCCTCTCTCCCCCTCTCAGACCTAAATGTGACTCCCTGGTGGCCTCAACATAAAAATGGAACTAGAACTTGTTCAATAGTAAATTTTGATGTAAAACTGAGTAAAGAAAAGACAGAAAAGCTCTAGTGATGCCAGTGAGAGGTTTTCCAAAGATATTTTCCCAACACAATTAAATGCATCACGCATTGCCTCTCTGGAATCTAATAAAAGTTCTTTTGGCCACACCCTAAATTAACCATGAATATGAAAAGGCATTATCAGAGTTTTACCTATGTGCAAAATGCCTTTATAGGAGAATGCAGGACCTTGCCCCCCCCCACCAAAAAAAGGATGGGGGAGGGGCAGGGGATACATTCTAACATCAAATTGAGTATGCTAAGGAGCTAGAGACTGTTTCTGACAAAGACTGATGGCCTTTTAAGGGTATCTTTGGTGTCTTCTCTGAAGGTATGAGGAGCAACCATCACATTCACCACCAGGAGTCAGAGGCATCTGCCTGTTCTTCAGCTGATTTAAACAGAATGGTCTCAACACCGTGGCCATGTCCTCCCCCTGCAGACACCAAGGTGCTGTGACTGAGTGCCATGACCCACTCACACTAATGAGCAGAGGAAAAGATGGGTCAGAGCCAACTGGTGTTTATTATTTTTGGAAGAACATGCCTCCCAGGCAGGCTTCTTCATGTCAGAGAGCCAGTGGCTTCCGCTGAAAATAAGCTGTGGATGGCATTAGCACAGAACAGGAAGAGGGTGTGGCCTCCAAATTAAAGGCAATCAAACCTCTCTGATTCACCCAATGTGACATTCAGAATAAACAGGGCTGAAAAAGAAATGGATCAGGTGGATAACCATATCAGCAAATGCCTCACCACAAGTGTCAAATAGTGCTCCACGGGCCTGGGTAACCAGCTTTCACCACAGCCAGGGTATACTGTCTGGGCCCCTCAGAAAACTGCAGAGCTTCATTCCAGGGGAAGTGGGTTAGGAAACCTCAAGGGCTCAGCCTGTCCTGGTACGACCTCGGTTGGGAGGGCGCCATCCCCTTCACTGGCCTCTCCTTGCTAATTTCTCTCTAGGAAGTTCACTCTCCACCTACCAGCCATAGTTCACTTGGCAAAGCATAAATTGGCCAGCTTACTCCTTTGCTATAAAAAAGTTCCCTCATGGTGTATACCACTACCTGAATAGTGATGTGTGTGTGTGTGTGTGTGTGTGTGTGTGTGTGTGTGTATTCACATCCACTGTCTTTCCTCCCCACTGGCATTTCAGTTCTATGAGGAACAAGACTTTGCCTCTCATTCCTAGTGGACTTTTAAGGGCCTGGCACGCAGTAGGTGCTCTACAGTTCTCATCCTCTTCCGTTTACTCAGTAAGCATTTGTTGACCACCTTACACATGCCGTGTGCTCTTTTGTGTTCTTGGAAGGACGCCGTAGACAAAGCACAGCCACAGAATTCACACTTCCCTTCCCACAGAAGAACAATGGCCTTTGTGGCTTTGTGGAAAGGCCTGGCATTCATTCAGAAAGGGAGATCAGATCAATTACCACTTCTGTCGATCTCCTGGAGCAAGCAGCAGAAAGAGAGGTGTTGTCTGTAATACAGAAACTGCCTTTTCTCCTTCAAGAAGTGCCATGAAAGGGGAAATGCAAAGAAGCAGTCAACTGGGAGGGTTTCTGCCTGGACACTTTAAGGTGCACAGAATGCGGGCCTTTGAGAAGTCTGTGTCACGCTAGTGACAGCATAAGACATGAATGGAAGGCGGCTGCATAGAGAATCTACTAAGAGAATCAGCTGGTATGTTGCACATGAGTTGTTGCATTTAAATAAAAATCAAGCTATCCCAAGTTCATCTTGTTTGTACTATTAAGCACTAAATGTACTATTGGTCTGGAGGACTAAATTCCAATTTTTATTTCATCTTATTTTAAATATAATCAGCCACAGGTAGTCACTGTGGGGGATAGTCTGAATCATTACTAAAAAACAACCGTGTGTGTGTGTGTGTGTGTGTGTGTGTGTGTGTGTGTGTGTGTTCATATGTCGGGGCACATGTATGTACATGCATGTGGAGGCTGGAGGTTGACATCAGGCATCTTCCTTAACTATTCTCTACCTTATTTTTTGAGGCAGGGTCTCTCACTGGACTAGCTAGTCTGCCTGGCCCAGGCATCCTCCTTTCTCCATGTCCCCAGGCCTGGCATTACACATAGGGGCCACCTCACCTGGCTTTTTTCCTATCAGGTCCTCATGGATGCGCAGACAGTACTTTACCAATTGAGCTCTCTCTCTCTCCAACCTTTGCTTGAGAAACTTAAGTCACCTAGCCAGAGCATGGGTACCTGGCTGTTTCCAAATTCCCATTGCAGTTCTGATATCTGCCATGGTGCTGGCCAGAACCTACTCAGTATGTTATCACTGGAGCATATGTTATCACACAAAGTCCCTACCTTGCCCTTAACCACCAAGAGGCCCTGCTTTGAGTTCCCCCACAGCGCTCACTATGGATGCTTACTGGTTTTTGTGAGGCTGTAGCTACTTGGGTAGTTCTGGTGGAGAGAATGATTCCCATGGCTACTTAAAAACTCATTGTTTAGCCAACTAAGTCCCAGCCTCCCCTCACCGTCTCCACTGCAGCAAGCTGGAGCTCCGTGACAGCCGCGTACAGTTCTTTCTTGGAGAGATGATTGTGATGGTAAATATCGCAAAGGAAATCTGTGTCAGGCTGCTGGGAATATTTCTCCAAACGGTTGTCGATGCATGGCTTTACTGTGACAGAGGAGAGAAAGGACAGAGAGCCTGAAAATTTGGATGAGGAAAAGAGCCCAAGAAAATCTTGCAACACTGAGTCTTTTCAGGAACATTGACTCTGAATTTGCTAGATAGGTATCTAGTGAATATTCTCGATACACTGGCAAGGATTGGTCAAGGCCAACATGGATGGACTTCTCAGGATCCCCTGGGCATCTTCTGAAAGTGTTGATTCAGAATCAGGGATTGGGGAGACCGAAGCCACTCTCTCTCTCTCTCTCTCTCTCTCTCTCTCTCTCTCTCTCTCTCTCTCTCTCTGTCTCTCTCTCTCTCTCTCTCTCTCTCCCCTCTCTGTATCTCTCTGTCTGTCTTCTTTTTCTCTTTCTTCAGACTGGGACTCACTATGTAGCCCTAGCTCATTTGAAACTTGCTATGGAGACCTGGCCGTCCTCAGATATATGCCTGTCTCTGTCCCTAGAGTGCTGGTACTGAAGTCATGTACCACTGTGTATGGCCTTGAAGTCTGCATTTCTGTCAAGCTTTGGGGCAGGTGCTCTTGGTCTGTAGTCACATTTTGATGAATAAAAGCTCCATGCTCAGAAAGGATCAGCATGAGAGGGGATGAGAACTGGCCTGATGTGCATATTCCAAACTTGGATCCAGATATTACTAAACATATATACAAGTACAGTGCCTGGAAATACTGGTAACACTTAAAACATGAAGCATTTATGAAACACATCCAGACAACTGTCTTCCTCATTTCAATTCATTAATGCAGGCAGATGCCAAACTAAGATCACCATGGAGCTGGTAGGCAGGGTGACTGCCTGTGGTGCAGTTGGCATCCTAGTCCTGAAGCATGGCCTGGTCTGGAGTCTTGGGAAAGTTACTTAGGTGTGTCTCAGGACCTTGGAAGGGTTGACTGTGGAGGTTTGTGTAAGGATTAAACATACACACAACTCCTAACACCCTGAATCATGGAGCAGAAATAGCCCTAATCACCAAAATGTCATATATACCCAATGTTTATGTTCTACTAGGCACACTAAAAGTTGTACCAAAGTGGGAAGCACTGTCATTCATTATTTCAGAGATGGAGGAATCAAGGATGAAAAGGTGGTGACACATAGGGCTAAGCCACTGCACATGAACTCAGCCACCTCCAGCTTGCAGAGAGGACGACAGAGCTCCCGCTGCCCCTCCCCCCATGCTCGTGAGTTTGGGAAGCTGTAGAGAGTAGAAGCAATGCCATGGGAGGACCTTGAGGTTCAGTCAGGAAGATCCCACAAGACCTCTCCTAGGCATAGGGTCAGGGTAACTGGGTCGTAGTGGACAGCGGGAAGGAGAGCCCTTTTACCTGATCTGAAAATGGTGTCCCAGGCCAGAGTGTGCGCCTGCCACACTTTGGTGTTGAGTTTCCTGTGCAGCTCCACTGGGGTCACCATCATCTTTCCAAATGTGTTCATCATCTGGAAGAAACAGAAGAACTTGGACCCTGGATTCTTCTCTCTACACCAGTGTTCTCTTGGAGGGGGAGGAGCCTAAACCAGACCACTCCTGCATCTCCAAAGTGTGGGATTCAAAGGCCCACCAGCTCTCTTAGTCATCTCAAAGATGGCTTTGTTTTTTGTATTTAATAAAAAGTATTGGACACACACACACACACACACACACACACACACACACACACACACACACACACGGTTATATTGAGGATCAAACTCATGGCCTTGTGGTTACTAAAAAGGCATCCACTATAGAGCTACTCTGTATCCATTTTGTTTTATTTTTGATTTTGAGACAAAGTATCATTAAATTGTCTAGCTTGTCCTTGCACTCACTCTAGCCCAAACCAGCTTAAAACTTGTAATTATCCTGCCTCAGCACCTCCACCACGCAGCTGGTATGACAGGCTGGTACCACCAGTGCCAGTTTTTAATGGTCTAATTGTAAAGGAAGAAGAAAGAACAGAAAAACTATAATTTACCTATTGACTCTAGTTTCTGATGCCACATAACCTTAGTTAATCCCAAATCAATTACACTGTGTCTATGATATCTCAAATTACTTAAACCATTCAAAACTGTAAAGTCTGAAACACTCAGAAACTTTAAAAAATATCTTTTAACCAACTGACCATTCATCGAGATACCTTAAGTACATTCAGAATAATTTTCTGTAGTAAAATAACTTGGCCTAAACTGATAAATAATGGGCTTTTTTATGTTTGTGATCGGTGCACATGTATATATAGATATCAAAGTAAATGAATTAACCATTCAAGTTGTAAGTGTGTATACTCCTCCTTGGGAGACATGGAGACAACCTTTGTTAAGCTGTCCTGAGGGACTGCTTACCGTCTTGATGGCCGTAATGAAGGTCAGAGCTTCTTCCTCTGCGTCCTTCTGAAGGAGCCCAAATCTCTTCTCATATAACACAAGGCAGATACCTGTCATTGAAAATAATCACTGCTGTTATTCAATTGTAGCCAGAGTCTGTGATTAGCTGACTATTAAAGACCGAGCTCTGTGTCTCATGACATTGTGGTCTCTTCTAAAATGAAAACAAAATTTCAGAGTGAGAGCTGAGGGCAGGGACACTCTCTTTTCTCTCCAGATGTCATTTCCGGGAGAAATGACCCATGAGCTTTCCATCCTCCTGGTGAGAGACACACTGTTGACATCAGTCACAGGGAGGGGAGGACAGAGGTGAATCCCTGGGTCAGATGTCTGTGCTGCTGTAGCTCAGCCATGGTGTTGAACTAGTCACTGGCTTCTACTGCCAAACACGGGATGCTGAGAGCCACCATGAGAAGAGCGGCTGGGAAAGGAGGAGCTAGGGACTAAGTTTCCACTACCTGGCAGGCACTGGGCCAGCACAGGACAGGTGCTTCTCTGTTCTGTTCTCCATTTAATAAGGATGTTTAGGTTCAACCTACTTTCAAAGAAGATTTCTTGGTCTTTGAAATTTTTTACACAGAGAAAATGTGAATTCTATAATATCTGTGTCCCCTCTCCTCACCTCCCATCTTGCCACAGGAGCACTGGGATTAGTGTTGTGTTCCTATGTCTGACTTTGTGTGAGTTCTGGAGATTTGAACTCAGACCCTCACGCTTGCACGCAAACTTTCTTCCGCTGAGTTTCCTCCCAGCACTCTCTCTGCTTTCTTGAGGAAAAGGCCGCAGGGGAGTCTATTTCCTGTTTCCCCATTGTCTGTGCAGAGGCAAGGGGAAGGGCAGCTGCTCTTGTTTTGCCTTAAGCTAACACGCTAAGAACGGACCCCACAGCCTTCACACTTGTGCCTGGCTGGGGCGTTGGCACTCCTGACTCCACTGTCTGGAACACTCATCCAAAGAAGCCTCTCTACCTTCCTCTTCACCTGACCTTCATCTCCTTGGTGGAGAGGACTCCTCTCACCAAGGTCCATGCTTCTGATCCTTCTTAGGCCTTTAAATGTCATTCTAGCATTGTAGCTTTGTGAAGCCAAATGTATGGTCCATTTTGTTCCCCTCTGTGTCCCCAGCACCTAACAGTGCCCGGCACACAGTATTTGTTTAATAAATGTTTGTTGGATGACTTCATAAACAACCCATAGTGCAAGTCGTAACTCAATGGGTTTGTGTGCCTTTGTCCTAGTTGTTGACAATCCATCGCTATGGAAGTGTGAGCAGAGCTGCGTTTTATCCCCCAGGTCTCTTGCAAAGTTAAGTGGACGAGACCATCAAGTCAACTTACTTTCAAACGACCACTTGTTCAGTTCACTGTACAAGTCTTTGATGCGGCCTCCTTCATCACACAGCTCGTCTAGTCTTCCCATAAAATCAGCCAAGACCTTAAAAGGAAGCAACCAGGAAAGACAAAGCTTTATGTCACCGGAGGGACAGAGAAAGTTCAAGCTCAGGAGGCTATCTCTACTGCCAGTGGTGGTTGGCACTAATTACATACTGACTTCTCCAGGTCTTGCCTTTTCCTAAGCTCTCCCCGTAGTCACTGAAATTCAAGTTTCAGGTTCGTCTTAAGGGTATTTCTGGAAATTGTCTTGTGTTCACGTATTTATGTGTGAGAGATGTATGTATGTACATTTGTGTGGGGGTGGTGTGTGCCAATGTTCTCATGTGTGAAGGGTAGTGGTTGCCCTCCATCCTAATTTTTGAGACAGGGTCTCTCACTGAATTGGAGTTCTGAAATTTGGCTGACCTGGGTGGCCAATGAGCTTCCAGGGATCCTCCTGCAAGTTCTGGACGTAGCTCACTCAGTAGTCATAGCTCTGCAACTTTGGGACAGCCAGCCATACAAGGTCTCTAGCTGCCAACCTCCCAAACCAGAGCCTGAGGTGACTCGAGCCTCACACTTGTGAAGTGTGCCTGGGACCACACGTGGTTAGAGTGTGTTCGTGGTTAGAGTGTATTCGCGGTTAGAGTGTGTTCGTGGTTAGAGTGTGTTACCTTAGCCGATCTGCACTGCTACCTCCTAAGGCAGGGGCCATTGCTCCCATTTGCCACGTCACAGATGAGAAACAGTTTAGAAATGCTAAGTCACTGGTCCGCATAATGGATGACCTGCCAAGCTATACCTCAGACAAGGATGAGTGGTCGTAAGGCCGACAGGTAACACATGGGCATGTTTAGCTTGCTTATGTAATGCAATTTAAAAGTAATTTGAATTTGTTAGTTTTTAAACAAAGCCAAGGGAAATAAGAAAGGAAAAAAGGAAGAAAGAAAGAAAGCTGAGGATGGTGTTCACCTTTAACCCAAGTGGGAGGCAGAAGCAGATGGATCTCTGAGTTTGAAGCAAGCCTGGTCTACATAGTAAACTCCAGGCCAGCCGAAGTTTCTTTAAAAGCTTGTATCAAAGAAAAAAGAAAAGAAAAGAAAAAACGAAGAGAGTTCAGATACATGTATGGCTTTCCCATGGCCTGTCTTATTAACATTATCTCTATTACTACCACAAGATGACACTGGGTGTACAACCCCCACATGATAGTAGCTAGCTGGATCCAGAGCAGCTGTCCCCTCTAGGAAAGAAAACTATGCTGCTTGCTAAACGTCCTGCTTGGGGCTTGCATTACTGTGTTATATTAATTATCTGGCTTCTAGGATTTCCTAAGCTTGCAAAACCTATGCTGTATGAGCCCATCTGGGTCCAGGTCCAACTCAAAACAACCTCCAATATGAACAAGAGTAAAAAGAGGTCACTATACACTTAAGTCTGCCACATGGCCCCCTGTTGGCTAAATGCTGTTGTTAAAATCCCGATGTTAAAGTCCTTTAGCGTGGTATAGTCATTCTTAAGGGTAAGCCTTGCCCATTGTCCAGAATCTTTTCTGAATCATTCATGAGCATGGGATGTGAAATCTCTGGACACATCATGCCATTCCATTCCTTTACATTTTCAGAAGATTGGTCTACAGGAGTGCTCCCCCTGCGCCCCTTCCCACCCCCAGATTCTTTGCCTCCCTGTGCACCTATTCCTACTGCAAAGGCCCCTCAAATGCGGCCGCCTAGGACTTTTACAAGCATCATCTCTTAGTTCTCACAGCAACAGTGTGGATTAGGGGCTCTAAAACCTTAGGCGAATTAAATAGCACGGCCGGTTCGCACCAGTAGCTGATGGAAGGCCGCGGAACCTCAAAATCAGCTTCTAATTGTTCCTTCCGTGGGGTTAGAAGGCTTTGGAGTAGAGGAAGGAAGATGAGTTGGGGGTGGGGAGGGGTGGGAAAGAGGATGGAGAGAAACAGCAACCGCCTGAATCACCCATGATGCACGTTTCTTTTCTCTTTGTGCTTTAGAGCTGGGACCCAAAGCCTAATTAGCTGCTCTCTGTCCGGGAGAGCCCAGAAAAAGCTGGCCCCAGCGCGCAAACCTCATTGATCTTATTGTCCAGCTTCATGATCTCCATCGGCTTCATCAGTTTCTTTTGGAAGGCGCTTCGGATCCTCTGCCACTCTCTTCCTTCCCTGCGGAGAAGGATTGGGTTCAGGGCGCCAGGAAAGAAGCTCCGCAGCCATTTGCGGAGCACCAGGAGTACACTAACCCTGAAGGTCGCCTGGGAAATTCTCAGGAATCTTAGTATCCCATGAATATTCGCGGCTGTCTATCACGGACTGACCGAAAGGGGCTCACAGCATCCCTCTGCTCCCTGGGAAGCTGAGGGCTGTTAGTGGTTGCTGGGGAAGGGATAGTCAGGTTTCTACAGAGGTGTAGGCGCCAACCGGTTGCCAGTGCTCTAGATAATCCCACCCATGCTCATGTAAGCAACCTCAGGGAATCAAGCTGAAAATAGGAGGGAGTTGTTGGGACCAGGGAGAGTCTCAGCGGGAGTGGGAGTGGGATCAAAGAGAAGACACCGGATGAAAGCGACCAGAAATACATTCTATACACCTATGAAACTGCCAAATAAATGTTAAAACATTTGGTTTGACATTAAGGTTAAATCTTGCCCAAACTGATATCAGGAAGGTGAAACTCAAATAAAAGGGGATTGGAGCTTTAGGTATGTCCTGGTGGGGAGGCAGGTACGTGTGCATTCCCTCACTGTACGGCTCTTTGGGGGACCCACCTCTACACTACAATTTGAGGATTGCGCTGGCGCTCAGTAGAGCAGGTGCTTCTGTATTCGTTCTGCGTAAGTCAAGTCCAACCCGAGGAAACTCTAACTACCCAACTCCCTTCCCTACTGCCCTGCATGTCCTGCCCCCCACCGCCTCCACCCTGCTGAGGGCACTCACAGGATCAGCAGCCCGTAGCCCTCGTTGCGGTGGTCACGATAAGCTTTCCAGGGTTTGATCTCCAGTCTCTGAGGATAAGCGCTCTCCGTACGATATAGCGCTTCCAGCAGGCTCGGCGAGCCCAGGTGCACCGAGTCGAAGGAGCCCAGCTTCATCCGGAAAATCTGGCCGTATTTCTTGTGGTACTCTGCCTGCAGAGGGGCGGGCCTAATGCCATCAGCGCGCATCCTCTGGTGCCCCGGGCGCTTCTTCCGTGAGCTGCTGCCGGGTCACCTGAGCTCCCCTCACCACCCCGACTGGAAGGAATAGGGAAGAGGGGAGTGACGAATTATTTACCAGCGTGTCGTGCTGTTTCTTCAGGCCACCTTTCCAAAGAATCTCCAGTAGACTGCCTAGCAGTGGCCAGTTGGTTGGTCCAGGCAGGGAGGTGGCGTCCCGATTCTGACCACTTGTCACCACCGGGCAGAGGGGCACCTCTTTTGGCGTGCGGGAAGCGCACGCCTTGGATGTCACGGGTCTAGGGGACTGCCCGAGGTCGCGCAGCCGGCGCAGGAAGGCGATCAGGGAACGCCTTTTGTCAATGGGGCAGCTCATGGTAGCAAGAGACTCTTGGGACACGAGGAGGAGCAGGGACTGGAAGGGGTGAAGTGTTTCGAAGGTGCTGCTGGGTTCTGAAGTCTTCGCGATTTAGGGAAGAGAGGCAAACAGAACCCGCGGGTGTGGTGGAGTGGTATAGAGCAGGAGGGACTCCGAAGAGGCAGATGCCCGGCGATGCTGCAAGGTTCAGCGGCGTGGGGCGCAGGTGCCTGCCCTGAGCTAGCCACAAGGGCTGGAGAAAAGCAGCCGAGGTTTGGTTCTCTGTGGGTCTGCAAATGCGACTCCTAAGGTCTGAAGCCACAGGGTGTCAAGGAGGGTAGAAGGGATGCTGCCGGGTCTGATGTGCCTCCTCAAGCACCTAGGCTCAGGGACCTCGTATTTATGGAGACAGGGCATGCCGGGATGACCAATGAGCACGCTGAGTAGGGCGGAGGGGGGACCTGCTGGCAAAGCTGGGAGGGACGCGGGGGGGGGGGGGCGGGAATGGGAAGAGGATGGAGTCAGCAAGGTGAGTGAGGGCAAGTCAGCAAGGTGAGTGAGGGCACCCAGGCCTCGGGTGACCGATGCGCTGCTCGCTTGGCGGGCGCACGGTGGACTCCACCCCGGAGATAACCCAGGAAAGGCGCGTCGAGCCCAGGGTTCAGCGGGTGCGCAGCGAGCGCGCCTCCCTGCCCTCCTGCAGGCTGCAGCCGGCCTTGCAGCAGCCCGAAGCTGCGCTTGCACAATCGCCACGCAGGGCGGCCAAGGTCCCCGAGGACTGCCCGGAAGGCCGCCCGCGCCTGCCAAGCGAGTGGAGAGCGCGCGTCTTCCAACATCCCGGGAGACAGGTTTTCGCAGCCTGAGCTGGACTACTTTTGTACGAAAGTTGCCCTTTTGAGCTCCTGAAGGAGGAGAGGACTTGAGGCTAGTATAGGATACATCAAAGGAAGGGCTGTGACCTTCTTACCATGGGTCTTAAATTAGGTAGGAAGGTCCAATGCTGTTTGCAGAATTTCTTCACCAGATTCCCAGATGCTTCGGGGTGGGTTGTTAGGGAACTGAATAAATCAATGCATGTTCTATAGGTGTGTGTCCACAGCTGATAATCAATAAAGGGTGCCAGTGGCATTAGTTCCCCGGGAGACTGTGGAATGCGCAGGAGGGTATGGATGGCTTAGTTTCCTTTGGATTGCTTCCCACACTTCCTCAAAGACCTTCCCTCTAGCAAATCGCCCACCCTGTGCAGAGCAGAGGCACCCACAGATTCCCAAGGACTCCATTCCCTCCCTAAGGTCCACCGAAAGCAAGCAGAGTTGTCCACCATCCTGCTTTTGTGGCTGGCTAGACCAGAATTCACTTTCCTAATTCTGGAAAGGAAATTGGTCTTGGCTGATTCAAAGTGACTCATATTGTTTCCTGCTTATCCAACGCAAAGCCACCAGCACCCAGGCAGGAGGCAGACTTCCTCCCCCTGCTTTCCAGTCACCTGACCTAAGGTTACTGTGACCCAAGCGCTAGCAAGTTTTTCCCTATGAAGTCTTTTGTAAACATCTGCTGTTTCTGAAAAATCTTTTGCAATCCGATGTGTGATTTGTGCTGCCACATTATCATTTCAAATTTGTCCTCGGAGGTCAGTGTTAATAAAAAACAGTTGTTATTCATGTATAATGACTTAGATATAATCTACTAGACCTATTTACATTTGCACTGCAGTGTACATACAACACATGCTATAAATGTATAGAGTCTTTTGTGTGTCCATGAAACACACACCTTATACATACATACATATATATATATGTCATGTAGTGTAGGCCATATACTGTACGAAGATATCATCATATGTTATATTTTTGAGAGCTTGTGACAAAATAGGAATTTTGCATCAACATATCTATTTAAATTTCACCTCAGCTCAATGTCAAAAACACACAAGGTGAAAGCAAATACAACATCACCCGCCACGCTGGAGAAATTAAACACCTTGCCCATTGCCACCGACATTAGTGGCCCCAATGGCATTCACATCCAACAGTTTCTGACCCAGCCTGACTCTTCAGTGTAGACATCCACGTGCATCATCCTGTCTATCACTTTCCTGAGACAGAGTCTCATAGCCTAGGCTGGCTCACACTCTTCATTTTCCTGCTTCCACACCGGGAGTGCTGGGATGACAGGTTTATTCCACCATGCCTAGCACCACCTAGTTAATTGTGTCACTTTTTCTTGAACATGAATATGTGAGAATACTGGAAATATTCCTTCAATGGCATGTCTTTCCCAGGGAGGATGGGATCAGAATGTTTTTTTTTTTTCCCTTTGAGTATTTGGCCTAGAGTGTAGGGCAAGTGGTTTTTGTGCTGTTGGTGATTTGATGAAAAAGTACATCCCTAGAGGGAGAATTTGTTTCATCCATCTCTTCTGACTGTGTCTGGATGATGTAAAGACTGGTGTGTGACAATTGTTTTGTTATTTCAGCTAGTGAGTTATTCTTTCTTTGTGTGTGTGTGTGTGTGTGTGTGTGTGTGTGTGTGTGTGCGCACTCCCTTGTGCTCAAGAAAGAGACGGGTTTCAGATGAAATAGATTTTCCTGGGAGTTGTAGCAGTCCTTTCTCCTTGGGACTGTCAGTTCACAAATAATGACATAGAAACTTATTATTAATTATGAAAGCTTGGCCTTGACTTAGGCTTGTCCCACTAGCTCCTAACTTTACCCATCTATTTTAACCTATTTTGTTGTGTGGCTTGTTACCTCATCTCTCCATACTGCCCATGCTGCTTCCTCCACACCCAGCTGGTGACTCCAACCTTTCTTTTTCCCAGAGCCCTCTCTGTCCCTGGAAGTCCTGCCTGTAGCTCCTGTCTAGCTATTGACCAGCTTTTTGTTACATCAATCACAGCAATATATTTTCACAGTGTACAAATATTCCACAACATTTCCCCCTTTTTGTCTAAGTAAAAAGGAAAGACTTTAATACAGTAAAATCATATACAATATGAACAATTATCAACTAAGAATTACATTTACAATGTCAAGTCCATCTGTATTTATAAAAATTGGAGCAATCACTCTACCATCTATCTCATTTTGATGAGTCCAAAGTTTTGTACTTAATTTTCTTCCTGTTATAAGTAAGGAAAACTGTAACTATAATTATTTAATCTTCAATCACATCAGAGACCCTAGAAGGATATAATACTACCTGAGTAAACAGGAAGTGCAGAGCAAGCAACTTCTAAAACTAAGAAATGACAGAGAAATCTGGCTGTCTGGCAGTCATCCCAAGGTTTCTCTGTAATGCTGGGGCATCCATCTTCAGCCTACGGGCCTAGAATATCTGACAGACTTTTCTGTGAAGCAGGAATGTTGAAGGACTGTCCTACCTTGTCTTGGCAAAGTTTGGCCGTCGGCTTCTTTTGTGTACTGCGTGTCCAGTTTGGACAGCAACTGTCAGCAGTTGAGGCAGGGGCAGTTTCTTGTCCAGTGGCTGACTTTGCCACAAATGAAAGCAAACTCCATATGGAAATTCTTTTTTTTTTTTTTTTTTTTTTTTTTTTTTTTTGGTTTTTCGAGACAGGGTTTCTCTGTGTAGCTTTGTGCCTTTCCTGGAACTCACTTGGTAGCCCCAAGCTGGCCTCGAACTCACAGAGATCCGCCTGGCTCTGCCTCCCGAGTGCTGGGATTAAAGGCGTGAGCCACCGCCACCCAGCTTCCATATGGAAATTCTTTGATGTCCATCATCATTTTTTGAAGAGCAGATGTACCTTACTGTCATGAAAAGCTTTATGTTATTAAAACATCAAAATCCTATATTCTCTATGTCCCTTATTATCCTAAATAGCTTTCAAGGACTAGAACTTTACATTACATTTTTAAATGAGCTACATAGGTATAATACCTTAAGCAAGAAATAGAAACATATAATACAACATAACAAAAATAACCTTAAATTTTTTAACAATATACAAAAATATCTTAAACAAGAGTAGAAACATATATACAGTGTAACAAAAATAACCTTGGATTTGTATCAATATACAAAAATAAAATATTTGAGACTAGTAGTTGTTTTTTTAGTTTGAAGGTAGATTCAGTAATCTATCCTTTTATCCTATCATTTCTATATCTCTGCTTTTTCTTTTCAGAATGAGATCCCTGAATCTAATTTCCTTTGCTTAGCTTCTTCCTTGACCATGACCAATAACAGAGGTTTAGTATTAGACTTTTTGTTTGTTTTGTTTTTGAGATAGGGTCTCACTATGTCACCCTGGATGTCCTGGAATCAGGCTGGTCTTGAACTCACAGAGATCTTCCTGCCTCTGCCTCTCGAGTGCTGGGGTTAAATTCATGTGCCACACTCCTGGTTAGTACCGGACTTCTTCATGTATTCCTAATAGATACTCAGATGTACAGGAAATTATTACTTAGTGTATACATAGAAGTAAATAAGAAAATTCCTATTTCATGGAAGATTATGTCTCATGTACACTGGAGTCCTCAGTCATTACTATCCTGGATGGCAGTGGAAAGCAGGAAGTTCACTGAAAGTCCATTGAGTGGAACATTCATTCATCAGTACTTGGAGAGGTTTATATCATCAAAACGATTATGGTGAACACAGTCTCAGGAACTCACCCTTTTCCCTTGGCCTCATGCCTCCTTAATTTCATAGCCTCTGTGAGTCATGCAGCCAGGGATCCTCTCAGGAATTCCTAAGGAAAGATCTGGAAGTGGCTCCTAAGTGCCGACTGCATTCCCAAGACTGGCCTGGTCCACCTCTATTGTTCTGGGAAGTCCTAACCAAGTCCTGAAAAGATTATTTAGACCCCAGCCTTTCTACTGTGCGACAGGATGTAGAAATATGAAGAAGGGATTCAGCTGACTATGGCAAAGCTATCACCTGGAAAAGTCATGGATTTCTCCAGAGGAAGCCAAGGCTCAGGAGTATTGGTGTTATTTGGCTTTTTGAATATACCAGCTGTTTTCTGCTATGAATTTCATGCATGCTTTATATTATATTATAGCTTTATATTTATATTATAGCTTCCCCAATTGATTCTTTTTCCTAAGAACTTCTAAACAGTGTGAATTGATTATTCCTGGGGCATATACAACTAAGGTGTTTGGATACCGTCACCAAGGCTTCCTGCTCCCAGGCTTTCTGCTTCTTCTTTTAAGCATTAGAATTCAGATGCCTGCCTTCTGCAATTATCTCCTTTAGCAAGCACACAAAGCCAGGACCAGCTCCAGACAAAAAGCATCCAAGGACAAATGGCAGACAGACTAAGCTCTCCAGACCACCCGCTGGCCTCCTGAATTAAGGTACATATCCATACAGAGACCCTGCCTAGGCCAGGTGGATGTTAGGTACCTAGCTTTGCTTCCTGTGCAAATTAATCTCAGACCCCCTCTTTTTCTCACAGTCCTGTGGCACTTTTAGACTTCCCCTCAAACAACTTACTTAGAACAAAAGGACTTTGCCATACCAGGTGCTTCAAGCTGTAAAGCAAGTTACCAAGCTATCCAGTGCTCTTCCCCAGCCCTGCCAGAAAATGGTGACATAGGAAAAAAAGGCAGTTTTATTTTAGTGACTCATAGACTCTTTTACCTAACGACTTCTAAAGTTGTAGTTTGAGCACGTTCATGATAAACTCTTAACGTTTCACCTAACCACTTTAAAGAATATAGTTTGAGCACATAAATTCCCTTTCTGATTTATTAACTGATTTCAGCCCTTAATTGACCCCATCTCCTTTATTCACTCCCCTTTTGGGTTGCAAATGAAGCTGACGATCACTGCTCTTGTGTGATCTTGAAAGCCTTGCATTGTATTGTAAAGAGAGTTGCTGCTTGGAAGGTTTGTAGACCGGTTCCCAGAGAGAAGTGGCAAATTTTGTCTCAGAAGAATAAAAAGAATGGACTAAAGAGCTCAGTGGACTTAGATTCGTTCCCTCTGATTATTTCTCCCATTAGTAGCGTCTCTTTTTGAAACTCTGGCAAGAGGCTATTAGAGGCTGGACCCCAATAGCCTTTGCAACCACACTTGACTGTGTGTGTGTGTGTGTGTGTGTGTGTGTGTGTGTGTGTGTGTGTGTGTGTGTGTGTGTGTTATGGAGTCTGTTGGAGGGCAAAGATTTGATCCTCCATGCTAGGATCTACAAAACCCTTTCAGATACATGGATTGGCAATACAGCTTCAAGCTTTGACTGATGTAGGGCGAGAGTTTTTTTGATTGTGGAAACTCAGAGGCCTGACTTCATTTCTTGAGCAAGGAGTGTTGGAACCAAGTCCACAGCCAAACTCAAACATCACAGAAATGGAACAGTAGTAACAGAGGCTCCTGTGAGGACAGGGCAGTAAAGTCCTCAGCAGAGTGAGGCATGCAGGAACTTCCCTTGTGGTGTACTTGTATCCCATGCCCAGCTCTTTGAAGCTACAGAGAAGGCAGGGGTTTCGATCAGTATTTCTGTGCTCGGTTAAACAGTTGTAATTTGTGCTGGTGGAGCTGGAGAGTGACTACATGGCCTCATGTACACTAGAGAAGTGCTCTCCTGATGAACTACATCTCTAGATCTTCAACTGTTTTGAGACAGGGTCTCACTGAATTGTTTGCTCAAACTTGCAATCCTCTCACCTTGGGCCTTCCAAGCAGCCGAAGTCATGTTGTTTTGATTCAGTAAACTGTACAATGAATTAATTTGAAGGAGACCAGTACAGAAGTTCCAGTGAGGGCAAATCTAAGCTCAGCCATGTAACAATGCATACACCAGAGTCATCTATGCTGAGCCATGTAATAATGCATACATCACAGTCACCTAAGCTTAGCCGTGTAACAACGCATACACCAGAGTCACCGTATCTTGAAACCACAGCGATGCATCCTAAAATCACACTTATTCCACAGGGATTTTCAGAAATCCACAGGAACAGGCCCTTGGCATGAATCTGACTGCCCACGGTATTCATAACTATAGAAAACGGGCTCCCAGATTATTTAAGCTGTAATCTCCTCTGTTTTCCTGCTCAATTACTTAAGTGTCCTCAAGTTTGCAAGCTCCTGTCTTTTTGTTGATTCTACCTCCTGTTACCCATGACACAATGCTATTTATGTTGAATAGCACCTAATAAGTAAATAATAGGCAATTGATGACTGATTATTTCCTCATTCCTCATCAAAACCCAGAGAGTTTAGGAACAATACATCCTTTGTTTTCTGAGGAAGTGATTGGTAAACCCTGAGGATGCTCATCTGGGCACCTTGCAGAAAAAAAGCAGTTTTACAAAACAAAAATAATAGTTTGGGCCTCATCAGGTTGGATTGAAACCATGACTCCACTCCTCACTGGCTGTGTGGGCCTGGGAAGGTGTTTGGCTTCTCTGAGCCCAGTTCCCTCATTGGCAACGCTGGAGGTCATTACAAGCCCATCCGCAAGTAGGCAAGACGAACAATTAAAAGTTCAGGTGAAACATGGCCTTTGTCTTCATGGAGTCCATTGGCATGAGCACTGGCTTAATGGTTTCTGAGCAGAAGTAGGTCATGTTGGCCAGTCAATACTTTTATTCCAAGTGTGGATAAAGGTATCTCTAATAAAGTCATGCAGGGGTGGGGGGTGTTTTTGAATGAATTCATTGTCAAAAGAGTTACTTTGTTTTAAAACAGAGGAAGGGCATGGCACAAACACCCAGGTTAACAAGTTAGTGTTCTAAAGATTTATTTTATTTTGTGTGTATATGTATGTGTGTGCCTGGGTCATCTGTGTGGGTGCTCACAGAGTTCAGAAGAGGGTGTCCAATCTGGAGTGACTATTGTTTGTGAACCACCTCACATGGGTGCTGGGAACTGAGTTCTGTAAGAGATGCATGCACCCATAAGCATGTAGCCCGTTAGCAATGGGATTACTAATCTTTTTTTTTTATTAATACAGGATCTCATTCTGTAGTTTAGTAATGGGATTATTAATCTTTTTTATTAATATAGGATCTCATTCTGTAGTTTAGTAATGGGATTATTAATCTTTTTTTATTAATATAGGATCTCATTCTGTAGTTTAGTAATGGGATTATTAATCTTTTTTTATTAATATAGGATCTCATTCTGTAGTTTAGGCTGGCCTGGCAGTTCCTAAATAGCCCAGACTGTCCCAGAAATGTGGCAATTCCCCTGCCTCAACTTCTGCATTGCTGATCTTATGAGGGCCACCATACCCATTAGCTGTTATTAGGAACGGTGACTTTGGAAAGTTGTATTGTAACTGCCTGATCCAGAGGCAAGTTAAACCAGACAATGAAAAAGGCCAGGCATTTTTTTGGTTGTTTGCTTGTTTAGTTTTGTTTTGTGAGACAGGGTCTCACGAAGCCCAGGCTGGCCTTGATCTCATTATGCAGTTGAGAGTGATTTTAAACCCTGTCTGATCTTTGAATTAATCTTCCAGCCTCCACCTATAGACTCTCTCTCTCTCTCTCTCTCTCTCTCTCTCTCTCTCTCTCTCTCTCTTTTCTTGGCATTCCACTGGTACCATATGTTAGTTATTTAGCTGCGTTGTGTTCTTACCCTGCAAGGAAAAGTCACGAAACACGACAGAATCCGCTTATAGAGTTTATTAGAGTTAAAGGGACAGAGAGTGCTCAGGCCTGTGGGAGAGACACATGCGTGGAGAAGAAGAGAGACTGGGGATCATGGCGCTCCACTTTAAAACCGGCTGGGGGCGTGGCCAGGTCACGTCACTACTCCACGCGTGTGCGTAGATCACATGGTCACATTGCGCGCTTACGTGGCCATGTAACGTCACAGATCCTGGTCACGCGAGACGCCTTGACCCGGAACTTGCTAGGCGGAGGTGTCCGGGTCCGCCGGGTATCCTGGTTACAAGAGACACTCTGACCCGGAAATGCCTACCCTGACTGGAATTGGCTAGGCGGAAGTGTCTGCCTGGTATATGCGACTGTGGGGGCGTGTTGTGAACCCTTCACCATATATGTTTCATAAATTTTAAAATGACATCAACACACAGATACCTATTCTGTGCATTTCCCTGCTTGGTATGCCTTGGTCAATCTCACCCATGTGTAATTTGGGGAAATTTCATGATGGGATTCCTGCTGCCAAATACTATGGACCTGAAGCGCAGTTAGGTTTGCTCTTGTATGTCAAGAGCCTGCCTTAACGCATCTGGCGGGCTGTTGACTTAGATGGGCATTACTGAGCACTGACTAACTGTTTTCCTTTAAAGTAAACCAGCAAGCATTCACCTTACCGGGAGACTGGTACATAAAGTACCTCTGTCCTTAGGGAAAGTAAACTCCTGATGGAGTGAATGTGGCTACTCCACAGCTGTTTGTTAATGATCAGACAGAGAACCAATGGAGCAATTCCAGATGAATTCTGGAAGAGTCCTTTTCTCTTAAAAACAACAGAAAAGTCCCATCAGCTGAGTAGGCGAACAAACTTTGTGCGGTAGCAACTGCCTAACTTCCTACAACAGAGATTTTACGCCTGGCTTGTCCACTCTCCTCTCATCCTTAGGCAATGTGCAGCAAGCCACGAGAAGGGGCTGGCTCCAGCTTCGAGGCTTCTGCGACTTGGGTAGGATAATTGGAATCCTGTGTGTTTACACAGCAGCATACACAGATTCCTCCACCGTGGTGGCATTTTCCATTGAAAAATAATTTAATATACATCTCCAGAGATTGCTTGATTTGTTTTCTCTCTCTCCAGTCAGAATGGACTTCTTTGGAGGAGTCGTCAACAAACCTGGCGGAGTGCCTCCTGCACGCCAGGCACCAGCCTCGACACTGTGTGTCTGTGGTGAGCAAGGCAAGGGAGGCCCATTTAGTTAGACCACACTCTCTGTCCTCTAACTAAAGCCAAGCAACACACACTTGAAAAGAAACAGGAAAGAGCCAGCAACCACCATCCTCCTGACTTCCATAGTCGAATGTGGGATCTGAGTCACTACCCGGTGCTCTTTCTCTGTCATGCCATCAATGGGAAACAGCAGTCTCCTGTTCTTCATTTACCTGGTCACTCTAGCAGGTCTACTGGGCCAGCTACAGCTGTCCTCAGTGAGGGTCCTACAGCTAGTGGCTGGAGCCGGAGTCCTCTTGAGGGCTCCTCACTTGTGTCTGTCAGTGCTTGGTAGCTGAGAGCTGGGGATCTCAGGAATCTCATTGTCTAAAACTCATTGTTTAAGGCAGTCCAAGTTTGTTTCAGTTTTGTGAAGACAAAGATACCCAAATGAAGCATCACATTGGAACTCTTGGAAGGAAAAAGTTAGAGAATGCATGGTATAAGTTTCTACACACACACACACACAGAGAGAGAGAGAGAGAGAGAGAGAGAGAGAGAGAGAGAGAGAGAGAGAGAGAGAGAGAGAGAGAGCATCTGAGCCTGGTGTGGGCTTTTGAAACCCCAAAGCCCACTCCTAGGACACACCTCCTCCAAGGCCACACCTCCTAATCCTTCCTAAACAGTTCCACTAACTGGAAACTAAGCATTCAAATATATGAGCCTATTGGGCCCATTCTCATTCAGACCACCACACCCATCAATGAAGAATCGCAACAAAACTTAAAATAAGTTATACAAATCACCCACCATCATATCCTAACTGGAGATTTGTAGAGTTGCTACAAAGCTCTTATTGAAATCTAATATACACTGAAATGGGATCATTTTTGAAATTAAAAATATGTGCTAATCATGGACTCTATTTAATGTCATAAAATTAGACTTAGAGGTTATATTTTGGGTTATGAAATAGAGATTTATCAAAGTTCAACATACATCAAACATTTTCTCTTTCTTTCCTTCTGTTTTAAGTGAGATTAGTAAAGAGGATGATTTTGCTTTAGAATTAAAGTCTTCAGAGAGATCCATACGATTTATTTTAGTCAGAAGAATAAATTGGATCTCTTTAGGTAAATGAATTCCTTGACTCCTGACATTAACAGATTCCTTGGAGTTAGCTCACCGCCACAAGGCCAGCATCTATCAGGCCCTGTTTTCTTTTTCTCTATTCTTCAATTTCCCGCTTGTGTTGGCTCCATTCCCAAGTGAATTCACTCCCATAGCAAGTCCAGGCTAAACTGAAATAAATGAGATTGACAAGGGAGGCTGGAGCTGATGCTAGAAGGGAAACATTCTATTCAGCAGGAGTAATTCTCCAGTCAAAAATCAAACATAGAGTCTGATATACATAATTTGGTTTCCAACTCCTATCGACAGAGACTTAACAAAGCAAAGCCTATAATGAGTTAAAATAGGATAATACATCTATCAAGAAATCTCTGCATGCATCAGCTATGCATTATTTGAGTTGTTTTAATATGTAAGACAATCCATCAAATGAATCTCCTTTTATTTGCTGATGGGGCCTGGTAGCAACCCACTCTGATGTTGGTACCGTCGGACAGTAAGGCTCTATATTGCCTTCATATATCCATATCTCAGTATATGGTGAATTAATTATCAAAAGCATATGCATATCATTAGGTAACAGATTACGTGAACAAAATCATTCCCAATAACAAAATGTATGGATTCAGTGACTAAATATAATCTCTTGTAGCAATCATGGTTTAGGGTATCTGAGCCTGTCATACAAATGATTCTACCTGTGGGCAGGAATTGTAGGTAACTGGTCTCCTCTTAGAAACCCCAGACAGACACAAAGGGCTTGCTTAGATTTTTCCCCGTGTCTTTGATAATTGGGCTCTATGATTGGTGGGATGTGAACATTAGCTGACTTTTTCGGCTGATTTTTGAAGAATAGGTCGTCCTATAGTGCTGCTTGAACTACAAGCTCCCCAAGTGTTATGGAAATAAAGTATCACCATTAAAAGAAAGTTGAGAAAGGTCAACTAAGAAAAAAATGCCACCCTCTTAGCAATTATTAAGAGTTCTGCATATTTCTTCCTATATATTCTATTTATTGGTAGATTTTGAATTTTTAGTTGGGATCACAATATGTGAATTTGATGGCTTGCTTTTACAAGCATACACTGATTAACAGAGGTATTAATTTTTATCTGAAGCTTTAAAAATCCATAGCCACCATGTTCCACATCTATGAGAGTACAAATTGGACTAGATAGGTGAGAGAGAGAAGAAAGGAGAGAAGAGAAGAGAAGAGAAGAGAAGAGGAGAGAGAGAGAGAGAGAGAGAGAGAGAGAGAGAGAGAGAGAGAGAGAGAGAGAGAGAGATATCTGTTTGCCTCTGAGCACTGGGATTATAGGTGTGCACCACCATGCTGGGTTTATGTGGCACTGGGAATTCGAATCCAGAGCTTTGTGCATGCTAGGTAGTGGGTAGGCAAGCACTCTACCCACTGAGCCACATTCCCAGGCCAGTTCACTGACTGCACCCAGGGCAAGCCTAGATGTCCCGTGCCCTTCTCTTTCTCTTGTTTTCCCTCTGATGTGAGTCCCGCCTACTCATCCCTCCTCATCCTCATTGGTAGTTGTTTCCTTTCATGATGGTGGTTGCTATTCTGCCACCTGAGCTCAGAGTGACTTTGATGTCCTCTCTCAGCCTGTCACCCATCATGACCTCCATCCACTTTACATATACAAACTGCACAAGTTCCCCAAGGGTGGGATTTATAAAACAGGAAGCACGAACATCAGCACAGCATGCACATGCTCTGTAGAAGCACACAAAAGGTAGCTTTTCCCCCTTTTGATAGAATTCTACCCTAGAGCTGCCTGTTTATCCACACCCTTCCACAACCTCAAGAATATTGCCACATTCCCTTGGCCTTCTTGATTTTCTCGGCTGAAGTTTTAAGGAATAACGTTTTACCACGTGTAGATTAACCTCTTCGGGGTGCTTCAGGTGAACAGCAGGATCCACCAGAACTAGGCAGACAATGCCTGACTCTACACAGACACTCGGGTTGGGGGCATGCTGTGACAGAAAACCTCAGGGAATGACACTGAAGTCACCTTTCTTGATAGCTGGCTCCTACAATCTCCCTACTCTGGGCCCAAGTCACTGAAGTCAAGATGTTTTCACTGTGGCTTCTGAGAGCTCCTGGTCCCTCTGCCTGGGCCCCTTGGCCTCCGGGATCCCATTCTCTACAGTGCTCCTCACCCCTACTATTTTTTCCTGAATGTTTTCATTGCACTGTTGAATCTGACTGGCTTGATCTGGACTGGTATTCTTTAAAGATGCTAGATAGTTGGTGTCTGACGTCTAGGATGGAGAGGTAAAAGTGGAACCTAGAAAATTAAACCAAGTGCTTTAGGCAAGCATAAACATCTAAGATGTTCACAGCAGTGCAAATCAGACCCATTTGTGAGCAGCAGCCCTGTGATGAGGGGTGCTTGGCTAAGGGCAGAGTGCAGGATAGTGCCGAAAAAATCCCTGCTTGGATGGATCACACCAGGAAATTAATGTTGGATAATAGCTGCTGATACTAAATGATGATTGCTTTCTCAAAGTCACAGTTGCTGGGCCAGGTACCATTGAGGTAAACAGATTAATTAGACAATAGTTTACTGTTTAAAAAAAAAAAAATCTTCTTGTGGTTCTGGGAACTGAGCTCAAAGCATTATGGATGCTAGTCAAGCACTCTGTCCCTGAGCTGTATACCAAGCCCAGAGAATGGTCTATTCCATTAAGGCCTAAAAATCCCGGATATTCAGGATATCTTTGAAAAAAGATGTTATCTTTCCTTGGTAAAATAAACAAAAAACAAAAAAATGGGGCTGGAGAGATGGCTCAGTGGTTAAGAGCACTGGCTGTTCTTCCAGAGGTCCTGAGTTCAAATTCCCAGCAACCACAGGGTGGCTCATCTGCAATGAGATCTGGCACCCTCTTCTGGTATGCAGGCAGAACATTGTATACATAATAAATAAACATCTTAAAACAAAACAAACAAACAAACAAACAAACAAACAAACAAACAAAAAAAACCCCTACAAATTGAAACTAGCAAGAGATGACTCTATTTTGGCCCAGAGTGTAGCTTACTTGATTTTGTGTCCTCCTGCCTGGCAGTACTTATGGTGCCTAAGGCTTTGCACAGAAGGAAAATTAAAGATTGGAGTCATGGTGCCATCTGGTGACAAAAGAAGGTTGTTCAGGTGACCAGCCCATGGGACCACAATGTGAGGTGTGTGTGTGGGGAAAATGCCAACATGAATATGGACCCTTGAACACTGTAATTGAATGAATGTCCCAGCTGCTGTCCTGTATCTCACTTTATTCTCTAACCCTTAAATACACAGCCGCTTATTCTTTCATGCATTTATTTACTCGATAATGAACAGGTGTGGTCTGCTTCCCTTGGGGCTTCTCATTTAGCAGAAGAGAAAGAGCTCCCAAGGAAATGGCCAGAGAGAGCTATAGAGTAGCTTTCAGGGCTGGGAGTGTTTATGAAAGAGTCTGTATGAGTGCATCTATGTTGTTATAACAAAGAGCCCCCAAGATGGTTAATTGGTAATTCATAAGCAACAGAAATGTATTCAGAATTATGGAGAAGAATGAGCCCAATATCAAGGTGCTGGAAGGTTCTGTGTCTGGAGAGGGGTCTGGCCTCTCCATCCAAGATGGCACCCTGCTCCTGTATCTCCTGGAGGGAAAGGGCAGAGGTAGAAAAGAAAGAATCCATCATATCACATCATTCTGTAGTTCGCCTCAAACCCCAGTCCTGGGAGCTGCAACCCTTGGGCCAGACTCAGGTGAAAGAGTTAGTATCAGCTGCGGTGGTCGATGGGGGCTCTGAGACCTTGGTGTGCTGACTGGACCAAGAAGGTGTTCGAGTCCTCTATGTTCCTCCCAGCAGCCCCTCCCACACAGTCCTGTAGGTACCCTCGGGGAACCCATTGTTCACCAAGCTGGACTCTTGTGCTGCCTGTCCTTTGTTCTGTCATGGGTTCCCAGTCTGGGGTGAGTAGATGTTTGTCCAAGACTCTCCCAGAAATGTGTTACACAATAATCAGAGAGGAAGTCTGGCCTTGATTCTGAATTTGAGTTAGACCCTACATGCAGTGGGAAGACACGAGAACTTCAAATCCTGTCAGGGCAAAATAACTTACAAAAAAATTTGAGCCAAATACAAACAAATTCCTAGTATGTAGACTTGAATGCCTGGGAAATGCAGTCATGATCCTTGGGCGCCCCCTGCAGGCACAGGATCAAATTACTTCCTGCTAGCGAGATTTGCCCATTTCTGTCACTCAAGCACAGGGAGCACAGGGCGATGCTGCAGGGTTTTTTTTGGGGTGGGGGTGGGGGTGGGGTGGGCACTCAATATATACTGCCGTGTAAACAAAATGACAAAAACATTCATTATCCTTGTGTGACACAGCCCAACGCTGGGATGTGTTTGGACACACTGTAGAATACAGTCATTTCCAGTTGATTTTGTGTTTTCTACTTTTTTTTTCATGCCTCTCCAGTGGAGTTCTCATGGCAGAGCTGCATATATTCCTTATCTTTTTGTGCGTCCTTCCTGGGGCAGTCAGTCACATTTATGCTAATCACCCTTTCTGACACACTGTCCTTATTGAAGTACTCTGTTGCGGTCCGTGTGCTATCACTAGATGGCCAAGCTGCATGAGAACAAGGTGTTTTATCTGTTTTCGACAGGCAGCACCCCCAGTGCCTGGTCCAGTCAATACGCAGCCACCTCCAGAGTCTCCACTGACCACTGCAGCCAGATGCTAGCTCTTCCTTCTGAGCTGCCCCACGGGCTACAGAGCCAAGGGCTTCCGTTCGTGGTGCCGTATAAATGAGCTCCTTGAAAGTGGTGCCACAGTGAGCCTCGGGCTGAGAGCCAGCTTCCTGTGAGCAACCTCCAAGTTAGCAGAGTGCAACCGGCAAACACTTTTCTGGGAGGGTGTGTTAGAACCTCTGTCTGAGGGGTCCAGGTTCCTTACACCCAGAGAGCCTGCTGGTAAGCACACAATGAACGAGGATTGCATTATAATGACAGGAACAGACTGTAATCAAAGGGTACATTACAGGCTGTAACAGCGGTTCTCAACTGTAGGTGGTGACCTATGGGAGCCGAAGGACCCTTTTACAGGGGTCACTTATCAGTTATCCTGCGTAGCAGATATTTATATTATGATTCATAACAGTAGCAAAATCACAGTAGTGAAGTAGCAACGAAATAATTTTACGGTTGGGGGTCACCACAGCATGAAACTATATTAAAGGGTTGTAGCATCAGGGAGGTTGAGGACCACTGCACTATAAGCAGACAGGTGAGACCTGTCCCCTCCCTCCTTTGCATGCCCTGGTGGGAGGACTGATGTTCGCAGAAGCCACAGGAGGGACTGTCAGAGATGCACAGGGTACCCAGCCCAGGGCCACGTTCTTATTGGGCTGCTGCTGAAAGCCCAGACCTCCCCGGCCCACATCACTTGCTTGGGAGATGAGACAATGCCCCTTGCCCCAATGTTCTCAGCATTTTTGCCCCCAGAGCTCTGTGTTTCCCGGACATTTCCGGGACAATGTCTTGGCTCCAGGGAGGTAACAGTGGTCCTGGTTGCTGAGGAAGCCTGTGCCCATCAGGCCTCTATAGACAGCCTTCTCAGGCTGGCATACTTGAGTGAGTGGCAGACCTATTGCTGAACCAATTTAATTTAAAATACTTTTAAAAATTCATTTCAGCTGTACATGGTGGAACTCACCGTTGATTTCCAGCACTAGGGAGGCAGAAGCAGGAGGATCTCTGTGAGTTCAAGGCCAGATTGGTCTACATAGCTAGTTCCAGGAAAGCCAGAATTACATATAGACGACACCCTGTCTCCAATAAACAAACAAATAAAAATAAGGTATCATCTGAGCTTTTGAGTCTGTTATATTGCTCTAGATTTTTTGGGGTCATCCTTTGGCTTCATCCACTCCTGGCTGCTCATTCCATTCCAGTGTCCTTTGCAGTGGTCAATGGCAGGCATGCTAAGGCCAACTTCAAGTGTGGCCCGCATGTCAGTGCCCTCAACTTGTAGCTTTCTGCCCGCCCCACCTCCCACCCGCCACCCGGCACTGGGTTTTCACGTGGGTGCTGGGGATTGAACTCAGGTCCTCATGCTTGAGTGTAAACACTGTACTGAAGGAGCCGGAGTCACGGCCCCTAGCTTCCGCAGCTCCTTTTTAGGTTGAGCTGCTACTCGGCTTAGTTTAAGCTTGTTGAATTAATGCAGAAAGAATTTCTCACTCCTCCGGGTCCGTCCAGCTGGGTGGTACCCAGCGCTCCCCCTGCTGCCGGTGGCTGGAATCTCTGGCCGGACTGTTGGCCGCACTTGGTGTTTATGCCGGCCGAGAGGGAAGCTGCCTGTCCCTTTAATTGGAACGTACCAAGTCTTTCCAGGTTCTAGTTCCTTCCTGAGTCCCTGTCTAAGAATTCACGGCCAGGGACCCCGCTGGAAGCAGTGTGGAGATAGTGCTGTGTTTTAGGGGAGTTTTGGTCAGCGGGGCCCGGGAGGGACCCCAGGGGGGTGGCGCGCCCCAGGATGTTCCTCCCCTGCGCCCCGTGGTCCAGTCCAAGATGGCGGCCACCATGAAGAAGGCGGTGAGTGCGGCCGGGCCGGGGTCCGAGGCGGCGTGGGCGCGGCGGCGGGGCTGCCAGGGGATGCGGGCCGGGGGATCTGAGGAGTGGCGGGGCGCTGGTGGCCGGAGGTCTGGGAAGATGAGGTGTCCGAGGGGCCGGGCCCGCGCTGGGCACACGGGTGCTGCTGTGGCCCCGGCTCCGCGGGAGGGGAAGCGGCTGCCCGGCTCGGGTCGTGCGTCTCCTCGGGGAGCGGGCTGGGCTCCATCCCGGGACAGCTGATGCCGCAGCCGCTGCGCCCCGCCCGGAGCCCCGCGTCCACCCACGCTCGCTGCACCTGTGCCCTTCGGGCTGAAACGGTGTTTGTGGACGTTAGAGGGCTCGGCCCGAGGGAGTGTGGCGGCTCCCCTGGGTCTCCCCCGCCCCGCGGAAGGACACGGGTCCCCCCACCCCGCTCCCCGCACTCCACAGTTAGCCATTCCCTGGTGACTCATCTGGCAAGATGCTGTGTCAGGTGGTTTTGTCTGTTCCCAAATCACAGCTCTTGATTATTTCATTTTAAGACGACACCTGATAATCGGTGCTTGGAGCGCAGTGTGGTCTTTTATCACACTTTAAAAAGACATGGTCTTACGTGTGTGTTCCACACTGGCCCACAGCTCCCTATGTAGTCAAGGATGATTTTGAATTTCTGATCCCCCTGCCTCCACCTCCCAACTTCCAGGTGCTGGAATTACAGATGTTTGCCGCCACATCTGGCTTTTGGTGTGCTGGTGGGGTGAATCCAGGGCCTCCTTCATGATAGGCAACCAGTCTTCATGCCTATCCAACCCTGTTTGTCATACTTTGAAATCAAGCTAAACTAACATGTGGTGATATTGTGTTCCCCAATATATCGTGCACCCTGATAAGTTTATCTGGGGTCAGAGAACAGAACAGCACTAGACAGACATAGAGGCCAGAAAATGGTGGCACTCACACCTTTAATCCTAGCCTTCTGGAGCAGAGATCCATGCGGATCTCTGTGAGTTCAAGGCCACACTGGAAATAGCATGGTGACTCACGCCTTTAATCCCAGGAAGTGATGGCAGAAGGGTATATAAGGCGTGAGGACCAGGAACTAGAGCCTGGTTAAGCTTTTAGGCTTTTGAGCAGCAGTTCAGCTGAGACCCATTTGGATGAGGACTCAGAGGCTTCCAGTCTGAGGAAACAGGATCGGCTGAGGAATTGGCGAGGTGGTAGCTGTGGCGGGTTCTGTCTCTGATCTTTCAGCGTTCACCCCAATACCTGGCTCTGAGTTTGTTTTTATTAATTATAACATTATATATATAATTACATACATTATATATACATATATATATATATATATATTAGCATTATAACCCAAAAGTGTTTCCAGATGTGCAGTCTAAGTAGAAAAAAGAAAATGGCAGGAAGAAAAAATACCAACTGATGACTATTGGGCTTTTTCAGTGTGTTTGGTGAAGTACTTCGTGTTTACGAGTTTTTTATTTTTTCCTACCATTTAAACCTTTTGGGAGATTCTGTTTTTATTCTTACTTAGCTGATGAGGAAACTGAAGCCCAGAAGAAAAGCTGGGATTTAAACAGCATCCTCATTCCAGGGTGTGTGTGTGTGTGTGTGTGTGTGTAAGTGTGTAAGGGCGGGGTCTCTCACGAGAGGGACCTGGCTGCAGACATTCGCTCTCATTCCACTGTTTAATACCCCTTTAGAATGTCGTTTGTGTTTTTGCTGTCCAGTGCCATGAATTTGGAGCGTCTGGCCACTGATGGATGATGGTCAGCCCTTCTGGTTTATTCAGGAGTGAATGATTGCAGAGACTGGATTAGGATGAGTTGCTCACCCTGCTGGTCTGTCACCCACAAATTGTTATACAGTAGCAAAGTTAGGTCCATGGCCATGTGATTTGGCTAAGGAGGAAACAGGTTCCATTTTGCCCCTTTTGTTAGGTTGGGTCGTCAGATGTCAGCCATACTGTTTGGTTACATGATAAACACTAGGTTTGTCCTTTTGTTTTTTGAGACAAGGACTCACTGTGTAGCCTTGGCTGGTCTGGAACTTAGAGATCTGACTGCCAACTGAAATTGGTGAGAACTTTTTTTCCTGGGCATCCAACTATCCATACCTAAACTCAGTATAAAGTATGGTTTGTTTCTTATTACAATCCCATAAGACGCTACCAGGAAAAGGGTATAGTCAGGGTTCAGGGCGTTTTACCTTTCTCTTGAATCTAAAGCATCATGTCTCTTATACCTAGCAGAATTCCCTTAATCTATAATGCTCCTTTTTACCATTCTTCCCTTCCTTCATTTCTTTTTAATTGGGTCTCTCGTCACTTGGGCTGGCCTCAAATTCACTATGCAGCGGAGGATGAACTTGGACTCTCCATCCTCCTGCCTCCGCCTCCTAACTGCTGGGCTGCAGGTTTGTCCCACCACACCTGGTTTCATACAGTGCTGGGAATGAAACTCAGGGCTTCACACATGCTGGGCAAGCACGCTACCAACTGAGTTAGCCTGGTATTGCACGTTGGAACCAGTACCGAGCAGGCAGAGTACTTACTTAGCTGTTATTTGTCAATGGGTGACGGCACTCCCAGGCCCTGTACTTGATTCTCGTTTCAGCATCCCTGCACAGGTGGGAACACCTTCATTTCACAGATGACAGATCGGGGCGGCTCTGGGGACCGAGCGAATGGCCTAAGTTCCACATGCATGGTTTGGAGTCCGTCCTGCCTTTCTTCACTGCTAGAAAATAACTGCTCTCAGTCGTCACGGCGTCTGGCTTGGCTAAGACCGGTGTTGTCGGCCCTCTGGGCTTGTAGGTCTCTTTGAAAATCCAATGAAAGCTACCAAGACCCTTCCAGAGAATGCATGTGCTGTGTGCTGGGCATGTTCACCTTGTAGTCTTCGGTCCCAGGATATCTGTACATGTGGCCCAACACATTTGTAGGTGGCATCATGTCACAATGTCAAAAGATTGGACACCCCTGCAGTGCCGCCCTGTCTTGCATCTATGATTTGGGGGACTGAATCAACTTCTTGATGTCTTTGCACCCCAGTTAAAAGTTACTATCTTTCTGCCAAAACGTGGTTCAAGAAATGTAGAAGTGGGGTGGGGTGCAGCTGTATGGTAGAGTGCTTGTCCAGTGTGTGAGGGCCGTTCAATCCCTAGCACCTTCAAAAGGAACACAATGTGTTGTAGGAGCAACTGCCTTTAGGGATCACAGGTGTCACTTTTTTAGCTGCTGCTGGGGACCACCTCCTGGCTCGGTGAAGGAGCACCATGCCTTTAACTCACTGACTACAGTCCGTAACTTTGGGAGAAAAACCATCTCAAGGAACTGGGTCCCAGGGTCGCCGAGTGCCTGCATGTGGCTGCTGTTTGGCAGGGCTACACCAGGAAACGCCTGCTTCGGAAGGATCGAAAGTAGCCAACTTCCAGCACTCTGGCATCCAAATGTTTCTGAGTCTGATCTATCATATTCCAGTATCACTTCAGATTCCACTTCAGAAACCTTTCACCCCGGTTGCTTGTCATACAGGCCCTGCTAGAGCAGTGGCTCTCAACCGTCCTGATGCTTCGAGCCTTTAATATAGTTCCTCATGCTGTGGTGACCCCCAACCATTAAATTATTTTTGTTGCTACTTCATAACTAATTTTTCTACTGTTTTGAATTGTAATGTAAATATCTGTTTTCCGAGGTCTTAGGTGATCCCTGTGGAAAGTGGCTCAACCCCAAGGGGTCGTGACCCACAGGGTGAGAACCACTGCATTAGAGCCTTTCCCTCCAATTCCCTTAAAGCCCTCGTGTGTAAGTGACAGACTCATGTGTAAATGCATTCTAGGGCTTGGCGGCCCACTGCATAAACAGAACACTAAACCCCCAAGGTAAGGAGGAAGTCTTCAGGGTTCTCTGTCTGGATTGATAATTCTCATAGGCAAAGGCGCCAGGTCTCTCCACCTTGGTGTTTGTTCAGTGTCTGCTTTCCCTCTGTGTGTTGATAGGATTACAGTGTTGAACCTCCATGCTGTGCACACCAGGGTGGGAAGGGCTCTTCCAGCATGCACTTTGGGTCTGATGACAGACTTAGTGCTGTGGAGTTGCTTCTTAGGATGGGAGTCTGCTAAAGGGGAGGCCTAAGTCTCTATCCGGGGCTGTCTATCCAGACCACTGAGCTGTCTCTCAAGACTGCAGGCTGCCTTTCAACTTCTGGAGAAGTTTGTGTACACATGCCTTATGCCATAGCTTACAAGACACCAGCAATGGTGGAGTGTGGGTATTGTCACTTCTGCTGCTGGCAGAAGAGCCAGCCAATCTTACTGACCCTGCATTTATTAGTTCAATACGTGATGGTATCTGCAAATGTGACTATCTATAAGTAGCTTCAGTGAGAGCCTTTTCTTTGTAAAAGGTTTTATTTTTGTTTGTGTGCGCGTACATGTGCCTGCAGAGGGCAGCAGAGGGCCGCAGAATCCCTGGAGCGGGCATCACAGGTGGCCGGGAGCTGCCTGGTGCAGGTGCTGAGAACTGAGCTCAGGTCCTTTGGAAGAGCAGCAAGCGCTCCTAACCACAAGCCACCTTCCAGCACCATGAACTTTTTGAGACAAGATTTCTTTATGGATCCAAAGCTAGCTTCAAACTTGTAATCCTCCTGCCTCAGTCTCACATGCTGAGATGTGCTTCTTGTCCAGCTAGTAGGGCCTGTCTTTACATACACATAGCTTTATTCCCTTTAAGCTATTGTCAAGTGCACTTGTTCTTATTTTTATAAAGACTCCGTAAGGAAGGGTTGGTATTTAATTTTCTTTTTAAATATATTGAAATCCCTTTAAGATTCTGAAGCAATCTAAGAACTTCCTGCCACATCTTCTAACTCAATAGGAACTCATCTACCTGCACACACATGGGCATGCATATGTATACTTGACACTGGGAACAGATCGCTTGCATTAAAATCAAGGTCTATCCATTACTGCCTGTGTGGCTTGGCCCAAGTTATCTGAACTCAGGTCCCAGGTCATCTCTGAAGTGGTGATGTTAATGATGTCCTTATGAGATGGGCATTAGCAGAGTTCTTAGTGTCCGGTAGGAGCCCAAGCGTTGACTATTATCATGTAAACACTCAGCTTTGTCTGCAGATCTGTCACATCAAATGTGAAATATAAAACCTTTAATTTCCATCACCTTGTAGTAGATTCACTATGTTAGAATAAATACAAAGTTTAAGTGTGTGGACCAGCGCCATTGAAATGCATGGTGACTCTACAGTGTATCAGCACAGCATGCCTGTATGTGGTTTACCTCCGAAACAGTGTCTGTGAGATTCACTGAGTCATTCACAAAATGACTACATAACATTTTGCTTCCTGGGCATGTCTTAGTGAAACAATGGCCTAGCTTGGGAAATTCTGCCTTTTGGGCAAAGTTGGCTTTTCTTTTTATTAGGACTTTTATTAATAACCTTTTTATAGTTCAAACATGTTTACAGATGGTCCTGTAGGATAATGGGGAAGATGGTAGAGTCACGAACAATTAGTCAGATGACACACTGTGATGTCTTACACCTTGTGCTCTCAGCTGTCAGAGGATGGGTGGTGCACTGGTTGTTGCCGCACAGTGTAAGATGGCCACCCGTAACTTCTGATTGAAATTCTACAGAAAACTCAATATCTTTTTCAGGCTGCAGAAGATGTCAATGTTACTTTCGAAGATCAGCAAAAAATAAACAAATTTGCTCGAAATACGAGTCGAATCACAGAGCTAAAGGAGGAAATAGAAGTGAAGAAGGTACTGGATTCAAATGTCTGCTTTAGAAGTTCATACTGTAACCCTTAAAACTGAACTATGTTTAGCAAGTGCTAGCTTCCTCATGGCTCCTTGTCCCTGGTGACACTGTCTGGACAGTTAATACGAAGTCTGTTTTTGTTTGTTTGTTTTGAGGTAGGGTCCTGATCCTACAGTTTACCATGTAGCTAAGGCTAGCCTCAGCCTGCTGACTGGTCTGGTTATAGGTGACTGCAAGCCCAGCTCAAGAGCTCATCTGCTCTTAGGAGAGGTGGGGTCATAGTGAGTGAGGCCCTGGAGTCTAGTGCGGTTTCCCAGTGCAGTTCTATACCATGTTTGAGGATTTGCCTGGGGATAAAACTACACTTGTGTTTACTGATCCTGGAGCCCTACAGATGTAGGGACACTGAACTGCTGCTGCTGCATGTCCTGTAATTCTTGAGGCTTGTGCTCAGCTTTTCATGTAGTTCTCTTTTCTTGCCTGACAGAAACACCTCCAGAATTTAGAAGACGCTTGCGACGACATCATGCTAGCAGATGACGACTGCTTAATGATCCCGTACCAGATCGGAGACGTTTTCATTAGCCACTCTCAAGAAGAAACACAGGAAATGTTAGAAGAAGCAAAGGTGTGTGGGAGCCTTGTCCCGGGTGACGGAATCTAATTCTCAAATCGGGAAGCATGTCCTGTCCTTCTGCAGCATGCACAGTCACAGGTGGAGGGGACAGCGGTGCCTCCTAACATTGAGGGTTTTGTGCAGCATCCCGGGCTCTGAGCACTTTGCCAGTGTGGTCTTAGTAATCCTCACAGCACAATTTACAGTGAGGACAGAGGCTCAGAGAGGTTCCAGGACTTAGCAAAATGGCACATGGCTGTGGTCTTCTGGCCCCCAGAACTTTTGTTTCCAGGTGAAAATATTGAGTATGCACTAGTGTGCTATATATATAGAGGAGTCCCTGGGAGCTGTACCATCTGATGCCACCATCAGTGGTGAACCTGTCTCTCTGTTTGCCCTCCCCTCCGCATCCACCTCTGTGTAACACCTGGGCCAGTTAACATTGTGCAGGAGCATTTTCTCTATTGGATGCTCGTTTATACAGCACACTGATCGGAAACCACACAGGCCTACAACATACCACCACTGTCTTACGACTTATTTGAGGCCATCTTAATCTTGTGTTGAGGGGCATTGATTTGCTCACTGTGCCCTTATTAGCATTAATTTGTTTCTGATATTTTGCTGAAGTAATAATGTTCCAGTGAGCAATCTTCTGCATAAGTCTTGGTTCACATTTAGAAGCTTGTTTTGAGGAAATAAAGAGAAGTGTGGTTCCGGGGTTGAAGTTGGCTGCTTTAGAAGTGCCCAGTGAGAGGGTGTGTGAAATGAACTCCACGAGGCTTCCAGCCAGCAGTGGGTGAGAAGCTGGCGACAGTTACCCTGATACTGTTGCTTCATTAGCTTGAGTGTTACTTCAAATGGTAGTCTCTGCTTCAGACTTCTAAAACAGGACTTCCCATGGATGGAATCTATAAACCTTGAGAAGGGGCTGGAGAGATAGATGGCTCAGTGGTTATGAGCACTGGCTGCTCTTCCACTCTTCCAGAGGCCCGGAGTTCAAGTCTCAGCAGAGATTGAGAATGCATCCTCGGCACCACGATGAGCTAGCATTGGCCTGAGTTAAATGTTTGCACGTTCAGACTGTGGTCTTGGGTCTAATTACTGCTGTCAGTTTGCCCCTGACCAGTTTAGAGTTCTTTACCTAAAATTCCTGACAAATATAATTCCAGACTACGTGCTCATAAGTCATCCAGCTGAAGAAGCCAGTTAATTTAAACCGTTTTTTTTCCAGAAAACTTTGCAAGAAGAGATTGATGCCTTAGAATCCAGAGTGGCGTCCATCCAGCGGGTATTAGCCGACTTGAAAGTACAGTTATACGCAAAATTTGGCAGCAACATAAACCTTGAGGCGGATGAAAGCTAAACATTTTCTAATACTTTTTTTTTTTTACCTTGTTTAATAAACTTGAATATTGTCTTAAATAATAATTTCCCTCCTTTAAATGAAACGAAAGGAAAACTTTTTTTTAAAATTTTCATTTAATTAATGGAAACTTGCCTATTTTCACATGTCTTGCTTATTTATTTTATATTTTTGAAAGAAGACAGTATTCATGTATGTATTTTGCATAATGATTATATCAATTTTAGGGGCTTTATGTCATGTTATTAAAATCAGTTAAACAGTCTTTGTTTCTGTATTATCATTTTAAAATTCTTGCAATTTGCATTTTTAAGAAGCCTTAGGAAGCTGGCCTAAAGGAAGTGGTGACCTCAGGGGAAGATCCCACCCAGTTACTAGTTCCAACTTGTGGAAAGGAATTAAAGAAAAGCTTAGAGCTGGATGTGGTGGTGCATGCGTTTAATCCCAGCATTCAGGAGTCAAAGGCAGGCCGATCTCTGAGTTCAAGGCCAGCCTGGTCTACAGAGTGAGTTCCAGGATAGGCAAGGCTACACAGGGAAACCCTGTCTCGAGAGAAAGAAAGAAAAAAAGAAACCTTAAGACTGGATCAGTGGGTAGGAGTGATCCTCACCAAGTTGATGGGCTGAGTTTGATCTCAGGGACCCACATGGTGGAGAGAACCAGCTCCCCCAAATTGTCCTCTCACCTCCACATCCCACCCCCCACCCCCCCCCCCCTGCCCCCAATAAAACATGATGAAGTAGCCGCTGATATTTCAAGCAAGGAGAGGGGGCTTTTTGCTTTTTAAAGATTTAGTATTTTTAGTGTGTAAGTCTGTGTACTATGGGTGTACTATGTGTGTATTGTGTGTGTGCAGTCCCCATGGGCCAGAGGGTAGGAGATCCCTTGGGTCTGGAGTCACAGGCAGTTGTCAGCCACAGGATGTGGGTGCTGGGAACTGAACCCACCCTGCAAGAGCAGAGCCAGCTCTCCTGCCTCCAGGGGGGTTTATGTAATTTCAGATGGGATCCACCATGTAGTCCTGCTTAGCCTGAAACTTGCTGGCCTTGAACTCACATGACCCACCTGCCTCTGCCTCACGAGGCAGATTTAGTGTGTGACACCACACCTAGCCTTTTTTCTTAGTAATTGTGTCCTGTTGCCTGTCCACCTGACTTCAGTGGCTGATGGTGACGCCCAACACGGATGCTCAGCTCACACCTGCCTGCATTGCTTCCTTCACAGCCAAAGGGCTGTTGCTCAATAACAGCATGTAGGTATATGTATAACATACATGTCTTAGGCCTATGTCACATGTATCTCTGTTAGAGATATAGGTAATCGATGATTCATGTCAATCTTCATACAAACAGAAAAAGATGTTTTAGAAGTTGAAGTCTATAGAAAGAAATGTTCATTTTTTTTAAAGCATTTGGGGGGAGGGTGGGTATGTGTGGAGGTCAGAGACAACTTTTGGGCATTATCCTGTTCCACCATGTAGGTTCAACCGATTGAACTTGAGTCATCAGGCTTGGCCGCAAGCACCTTTACCTGCTGAGCCGACTGCTGCTCCAAAATGTTTGCGCATTTTAATTAAAGTTAGTTTTAGGTTTGTAGTGCTTTGTGATTAGATGCTCATATTGATAAAGATGTAGAAAATAGGCCACTGTTTAAAGGCAAGACTTATTTTTGAGATGAATGCACACACACACACCCCAAGAGACACATATATTAGTTACTTTTCTGTTGCTGTGATGAAATAGTGTGACCAACACAACTTAAAGAAGGAACAGTTTAGAGTCTGTCGTGGCATGGGAAGTATGGCAGCAGGAAGCTGAGAGCCCAGCTAAAAGCACACCCCAGAGGGACTGAGCCGGAAGTGGAGATGCTGTGAATCCTCAAAGCCTTCTCCCACCCACAGTGGTCTACTTCCTCCAGCAATGCAGAACCTTCTTAGAAGCTCTCCTAACGGTGCCACTGCCCAGGGCCAAGTGCCTGTGGGAATAGTTCTCATCCTGACCACCACGGGTGTCCTGGAGTTGGAAGGCCTGTGCACTAACTTCCCACCAGATGGCACTGGTGTGCCAGAGTACCCAGGGAAGTGTCATCGTGCAAGAACGGGCTACTTTCAGGATTAATAGAATTGTACAAGAGATTGTTTAACCTTCAAGGGTCAGCATTTGCAATGTGATATTTTGGTAAATGCTTGTAAATAAGCTTAAAGATGGATGGATATATAATTTCTAAAATTCTTAACAAAGATACTTGTTTTAAGATTTATTTTTAATTTGTGTGTGCCCCACTCTGGGCTGACACAGTGCAGGTGCCTATTGAGGCCAGAAGAGGGTGTCATATCCTCTAGAGCTGGAGCTACAGGCAGTTTGTGAGCTACTTGATGTGGATGCTGGGAGCCAAACCTGGGTTCTCTGAAAGCAGCAAGCAGTCTTAACCACTGAGCCACCTCTCTAACCTCAAGGCAGACTTCCTTGTTTTGTTTTGCTTTTGAGACAGGGTCTCTAATATGTAGCCCTGGCTGTCCTGGAGCTCGCTATGTAGATCAGGCTGGCCCTGAACTCATGGAGAGCCACATGCCTCTGCCTCCCAAATGCTTGGGTGAACGGGCTACACCATCAGGCCTGGCTTGCAAGTCAAGCTTAAACTGCTGCAAAAAGATCCTAGCAAGTGACTCACAAAGATTCTTCTTCAAGCCTTTGGTTATCACGCTGTTAGAGGCTCAAGGCTGGGAGGTAATTCAGTCAGGAAATGGGTGACACAGAACCAAATTAGCTGGGCAATGTCATGAGGCTGTCCCAAAAGCCCAGACCAGGGTTAGGAAAGATGGCTCAGTGGTTAAAAGCCAAGAGCCAGTACTGCTCTTGCAGAGAACCCCTGCACCTATGCCTGGTGGCACACATCCACCTAACGAGCCCCAGGGAATTTGACATCCTCTTCTGACCTCCTGGGGCACTTGTACCCCCACACAGAAACATCATTAAAAATAAAAGGTAAGAAAACAAAACCCAAATCAAAAAGGTGATTTGGGCAAGGGGGCTCTGCCTCAGAAATGGATCATGGTTACTGTAAAGATTTACTGTAGAATCAGTCTGGTCCCTCTTGACTGTCCCTCTGCCTTCCTTGGGATAACACAGCCTGCAGGCTTTGCTAGATGCTGGCTGTGTGCCCTTGAGCTTCCCAACTTCCAGAGTTGTAAGAAAGCAACCTGTTCTTTAAAAATTACCTGCCCTAGGCAGTCTGTTTTAACCACACGAAGGAACTAAACCTAAACCTGGGGTGATTCTGAAACACCGAGATAATTTGGTCCTTTAAGGGCCAGCTGGGGCACTGGAGCTCCACCTGACAATCTAGCACAGCCCATCCATGGACCAGGTAACAAGAAACAGGAGCATCTTGCTATCTGACCCAAGGGTTTATGGTGGAGGGTGGCTGGAGGCATCCCAGCTGCTGGTAGTGAACAGATCATAAGATTAAACTGTGGGTGATGTGAAAGTATTCTTACAAGGAAGTTAGTGTGGAGGGAAGGAGGCAGGATGCAGCTTAATGCTGTGCTGGATGGAAGGAAAAGCCTTAAAGAAAAATATCAGGGAGAACAGTGTATCTGTTACCTGTGTCTCCAAGGTCAGATCCTGGCCCCCCACAACCTCGACAAGCTGAGCTTGGCCACTTGTCCTTAATAGGCCAATGAAACAGTAATAGTGAAAAGCAGAGACCAGGTTTTGGGGTGGGGAGAGATTTATTCACTGTCTGCAATGGGGACAAATAAACAGGTTCAGTGGTTTCACCCAACCTAAGTTTGTCTTTGAGAGCATTGACATGAAGTTTAGGTTTCGATAGAGGGCAAGAGACATGCCTAGCCAAGCGGTTGTGGCCAAGTGTCTTTCTGCTCCTCATGGACCATCTTTGCTTTTGCTCCAGCTTCTCCTGCAAGTTAGTCAGGTATAGCCAGAAGATTTCCTGTGTCCTGGCCTGCCAGTGCTCGGGACAAATCTCTCCCACTCATGTCCCCCAAGTAAACACACAGAGGCTTATATTAATTATAACTGCATGGCTGTGGCTCAAGCTTTTTGCTAGCTAAAAGCTCAGTCAGTAGATCATGAGACTCTTAATCTCAGGGTCGTGGGTTCATGCCCCATGTTGGGCGCCAGATATTAGTTTAAATATTAAGGCAACTCCATGTAGTTAAAAGGGAGGTTTATTTTGTGGGGTAACTTACAAGTGAAGGGATAGGTTACAGGGTCTGTGAAAGGTGTAGCACAGTCCAGCAGTGTTCTCTGGAGAACTCTGCTAGGTCTACCTCCAGCGTCCAGGATCTAGGAACCAAGAGAGCTGGCCCATGTGGATCTCGGTTCTTCAGGGGTCCTCTTTTTTGGCTCTGCCTTGTAGGTGTGACAGTTACCGAAGTTTTGAGGGGGGGTGGTACTTCCAGGTCAAAGCTGGAACGGCTACCCACTACACATAACTATGAATCTATGTATCACCACATGTTCCGTGGTTTTACCTGCATCCCATTACATGTTGCTCCTTGGGTGGCTTGTTAGCGTCTCTCATCACCTTCTTCCTGTCCCTCTCCTTGAATTTCCCGCCTGCCTCTAAGCTGCTTTGCCATAGGCCAAACGGCTTTATCAACCAATCAGAGCAACACATATTCACAGCATATAGACATTTCCCCATCAGTCAGGCAGACTGTCATGGCTTTGTGAATCCTGTCCAGGAAACAAGCGCTCTGTCTGGCAGGTACCAGGCCACAGTCCCCTTTCTTCTCCCAACATGCTACTCCTGGGGAAATGCCAATTCCTTGGGGGACATTTGTCTCAACTCTGATAGCCAAAGTGAGGGGCATGAGGGCCTCCTTAGAATGTCTTCATTCCTGTCAGGACAGTTTCAAAAGACTGGGTCCTAGTGGCCCTAAGAAGCTAGGCTCACAGAAGTCAACAGACAAGAAATAGTCCAAAGCAGGGAAAGGAGGTGTATTCAGTGCGGCCACATTGGAGAAGAGGAGGAATGAGGTGTATCCCCCGAGTCCTCACATGGGGATTAGGGTTACGTAGAAGGTAAGAGGCACACACACTGAGAGCCTTCATGGATCCATCTATCCCTGTTTTCACTCCAGTCTTCCCTGCAATGTGGTATAACAAGTTTGTCAGAAAATGTGAAATCTCTCCTTGAGGAGGCAGCATAGAGACAAGCCTCCCCCTGGGCTGGCACCAGGTCCTCAGCCTTTCCCTTCCCTAGCATAAAACTCCTGGGAAATTACAATTTCTTTAAAATACATACATACATATATATATATATATATATATATATATATATATATATATATATATAAAATACGTATATATATAATTAGTGTGTGTGTGTGTGTGTGTGTGTGTGTGTGTGTGTGTGTGAGAGAGAGAGAGAGAGAGAGAGAGAGAGAGAGAGAGAGAGAGAGAGAGAGAGAGAGAAGTAGGGGGGGAGGAGAGAGTTCGTGTTCTGGGTTTTCTGATTCACCTGGGGATTGAACTCAGGTCCTCAGGCTTGGCAGCTGAACCATCTTGCTGGCCCCTAATTCTAATTTGTTGGGGTCTATTTTCTCAAAAGTCTGATAAAGGACACATTGATCCTGACAGGAAGGTTACATATGGAGTTGGTGGGAGGATCCAGGGGAGACAGAGGTGCCAAGTCCAGGAACAGGAGCACATCCAGGCATGAGAACGGATGTCATAGGACAAGGAAGGGGGTGTACTACTAGATCTGGTAATCTTAATCAACACACGTGTTGCATCCGTTACCCACCACAACAACAATAAATAAAATTTCAAAAGGAAATGACAACACAGGGGTTATGTGAATATTTCCCTAGTAATATAGAAATTAGTTACATTTTTAGTTTTGCAAAAGCTTGTGCTGGCTAGTTTTATGTCAATGTGACACAAGCTAACATCATCTAAGAGGAAGGAGCCTCAATTAAGGAAATGCCTCCACAAGATCAGGCTATAGGCAAGCCTGTAAGGCATTTTCTTAATTAGTGATTGATGTGGGGCCAGCACACTGTGGGGGATGCCACCCCTGGGCTGGTGGTCCTGGGTTGTGGAATGTTATTTAAACTATGTAAAGATGTGTTACGTTTGTTTGTGCTGAGGAATATTGCTTTGACTGTGTAAAGGTGTGTTACATTTGTTTATGCTGTATTTGTTTAACCATGGAAACATGTGTTGCATTTGTTTCACCTTGCCTGTCTAAGGCACCTGATGGTCTAATACAGTACTGAACAGCCAGTAGCTAGGCAGAGAAAGGATAGGCAGGGCTAGCAGTCAGAGAGAATAAATAGGAGGAGAAATCTAGGAGAGAGAGGAAGAGAGTGAGACAAAAGAGAGAAAAGAAGGAGGAAGTGCTGTGGATGATTAATTAATAAATAAAACACTGACTGGCCAGTAGCCAGGCAGGAAGGATAGGCAGGACAGGGAGGAGAAGAATGCTGGGAAGTAGAAGGCTGAGGCAGAGAGACGCTGCCAGCCGCTGCCACGACAAGGGAGATGTAAGGTACCGGTAAGCCACGAGCCACATGGCAACTTATAGACTAATAGAAATGGGTTAATTTAAGATAGAAGAAGTAGATAACAAGAAGCCTGCCATGGCCATGCGGTTTGTAAGCAATATAAGTCTCTGTGTGTTTACTCGGATGGGTCTGAGTGGCTGCAGGACTGGTGGGTGAGAGAGATTTGTCCTGACCGTGGGCCACGCAAGACCAGGAAAACTCTAGCTGCAAGGAAGAGGTGAAAACAGCGGAGAGAGGGACACTCCAGGGTCCAGAAGCCAGGCAGCCACCAGCCAGCCAGACGTAGAGACAGCAGGAAAGTAAGATATACAGAAAGAAAAAAGGTAAAAAGCCCCAAGACAAAATGTAGATGAAGAGAAACAGGTGAAGTTATAAGAGCTAGCAAGAAAAGAGCTAAGCTAGGTCGAGCATTCAAAACTAACAAGTCTCTGTGTCTTGATTTGGGAGCTGATAGGTGGCCCCAAAGAAAACCTGCTACGCTGGGTTTCATAAGAGAGCAGGCTGATCAAGCCCTGGGGAGCAAGCCAGTAAGCAGTACCCCTCATGGCCTCTGCATCAGCTCCTGCCTCCAGGATCCTGCCCTGCTTGAATTCTTGTCTTTCCTTCAGTGATGGACTGAATGTGGACTGAATGGACTTTCACAATGTGGAAGTATGAGCCACGTAAACCCTTTCCTCCCCAACTTGATTTTTGGTCATGGTGTTTCATCACAGCCCTAGAAACCTTAACAGGCTTTCTCTTGAGGGTTAAGCACTGGAAAAGATAGAAAAAGTGACTGAAGGAGAGAAAAGCATAGTTGGAGAGACAACAGGAATCTTCAATAATCTTTTATTTCTTGAGGTAGAACACGGGCCCACCGCTGTTGTTATTCAATGTGTTTATCATGGGTATTTGTGTGTTAGCCCTCTTTTTCAGATGAGGACACTCTGACCCTGAGTCCAGAAGCCACTGCTGAAGGCTACACTGTGGGCAGGTGCAGGGCTGGGCCTGGTGAGGCTCTGTGTGACCTTCCTGTGTCCTTTCTGGCTTGCCCTCCTGTCCATGATGCAGCCAAGGAGGCTTGGCTGAAGGAAGCTATGTATGCCTCACTAGTCCTGGGATGGAGTAAGGCCTCCATAAATTCTGTTTGCTGTGATTAGCCCTGTGAAAACCCAGAGGCTCTTTGAAGGGACCACTCAAAGCCATGCAGTTAGGTGATGTGACCTTTGTACAGGTTTCACCACAAATAATACTGTGTGGACCAACTCTGAGTAACTTTCATAGTGTTGACACAAAACCACAACCCTTACCCCAAAAGCGAGGAGACAGTTTATTCTGGAGCTAAATATGAGTGACCACAGCCAAGGAACACACATTTGGTTACCCCAAATTCCATGTTCCAGCATGGAAGTAGTTCAGTGAAGTTTTCATATAAGCAGAACGAAGAAAGGCATAAATCAAACATTGGTAGAAACATCAGAGAGACAGTACAGCCAATTAGACAAGCCTCAGCCATGGACCTCAGATGCTGCCTGGTAGTATTCTTAGCCCTTAGATTGGTAGAAAATGAGATTTTTGTTAATACATTCCAAAAGCTTTTTATTTGTTAGTCATGGATGTTAGGGCAGACACAGAGGTGGCAAGGCATGGCTATTTAGGGGTTAAGGATAGCCCGAGTGAAGTTATAATTAACCCCTGAATCTGCAACATTCCAACCTCCCTACACTGCTGGAGTTTTAATCAATCTGCTCTTGGTGACATAGCTTCTTCCCAGGAATTCTCATTTATAGTAGGTACCCTGAGCACATCACCTCCATTAGGATTTTCATGAATGCTAAGTAAATTTACCTGCCTGAACCTCTTCCTCCTGAAGAAGAGAAAAAAGAAAAAGAGGAAGAAGGGAGAGGAGGAGGGAGAGGAGGAGGAGGAAGAAGAAAAAGAAAAGACAAAGAAAAGAGGAGCACATTTTATGTCTTCGCATAAAGAAAATGTAATAGAGACTGTTATATTAACTCCCCTCTGTAGCACGAATTGCTAGAAGGTCTTATTAATAAAAACAAACCCGGGGCCAGGTATTGGGGTGAATTCTGAAAGATCAGAGAAGCAGAACAAGCCACAGCCACCTCACCTCACCAATTCCTCAGCTGATCCTGTTTCCTCAGACTGGAAGCCTCTGTGTCCTCATCCAAATGGATCTCAGCTGAACTGTGCTGCTCAAAAGCCTAAAAGCTTAACCAGCCAAAAGCCTCTACTTCCCGGTTCTCATGCTTTATATACCTTTCTGCTTCCTGCCATCACTTCCTGGGATTAAAGGCATGTGTCACCATGCCTGGCTGTTTCCAGTGTGGCTTTGAACTCACAGAGATCCAGACAGATCTCTCTGCCTTCGGAATGCTAGGATTAAAGGTGTGAGTGCCACCATTTTCTGGCCTCTATATCTAGTGGCTGTTCTGTTCTCTGACCCCAGATAAGTTTATTAGGGTGCACAATATTTTGGGGAACACAATATCACCATGCCCCTCCCCCCAATTTTAAAAGAAAACAAATACTTTGATGGAGCTGTGAGGGGGTGTGGCCTTAAATATTCTACCCGCTGTAACTGGTGGAGAGGTGGGACCTGCTTTGATGCAGATAGACTGTCAGGTGATAGGTGAGAAGTGGGGTTCTTTGCGGTGGGACATCTGATTAAAAAATATGATGTAAGGCAGAACTCTTTGATACAAAGGGATCCAGTTTTCTAGTTCCTTTAAAAACTTGCTTTAAATAAAGGGTGTATGCAGTGGCATAAAATGGCATTTGGGTTTAAAGATATTGAAATGTTTTTGACTTAATGATAAATCATAAAACCACCTGGGAGGAGACAAAGTATAATTCATGGAATGGTGGTTTTGTTTTGTTTTCTCTGACTCTTGTTACATAGCCCTGGCTGATTTAGATTTCTCCATGTAGCTTAGGCTTGTAGACGGACTTTTCTTTTTGGGCCACCAGCTCACAGGAAATGACACAGAGACTTATTATTAATTATGAAAGCTTGGCCTTAGCTTAGGCTTGTTTCTAACTAGCTCTTCTAACTTAACTTAACCTCTATTTTTAATCTACATTCTTCCACACGCTCATTACCTCGTTTCCATTATGTCCATCTTGATTATTCCATGTCTGGATGGCAAATCTGCTTTCTTCCTAGAGCTCTCTCTGTCCAGAAGTCCTGCCTAAACCTCTTGCCTAGCTGTTGGCCATTTAGCTTTTTATTAAACCAGTCACAGTGACACATTTCCACAACACAGGCTGGACTCAAATTTTCCATCTCAAGTCTCAGCTTCCTGATGGATGGGATTACATAGGTGTGCACCACCACATCTGGTGCTAATCACTTCTTATACCTCCTGCTTCATCTTTCAATCCTGCTGCATTTGGGGCTAAAAAAATACAAAGTTGCTGGATGTGGTGACACCTATAATCCACTTCCTCAGAAGGTAGGAACTCTCTCCTGGATTAGGAGTTCCTGGCTAGCCTGGGATATATATGAGGCCCTTTCTCAAAAACAAAATGAAACAAAACAAAACAGCCCAGGGTCATTCTAACACTTGAACTGAGCACTAGAAGCCCCTAAAATCAGCCTCTTACTAAAAGACTGGGTGTTGCACCCCCAAGTTTCAGTAAAGTAGTTTCAAGGTCCCTTATACCACACAGAACAAACACATTACTCTGTGAAACAAAGTTCTTTTCACAGCTGCATCCGGTGGAAAACTTTGTTTTTGTATACAGTTACCCATGATGCAGATGATGCTGGACTCATGGCCACGCTTGGATGCTTTGTATGATTTGATCTAATATAGGATGGACTTAGAGATGGATAATTAATGAAATACTACCAAATGCTAGAGTCCCCATAGCCCTTGTATAAATAATGAGCCATGCCTCAGGCTTGCTGTGGAATACCCAGGTCTGCTCTCAGGTTAAAGAGTTTATTGGTGCCAATCTTAATAGGCAGAGACTGACATAGAATGCATGCTTTCTTTAAAGTAACTACCTATTTGCTTACAGTCTGAACTATTCCAGGAAGCCTTTGAAAAGCATGGAAGGAAGGGAACCCTTACCCTGCTTAGATGGAATTTGTGTATGGGATTTAAATAGCTCTTCACTAGTAACTGGTATTTGCAGCTTCTTATGGAAGTCTTTAAAAGCAAACAAACACACAGGAACTGGACTGAAATTGTACACTGAGAAATTGTAAATGTTATGCAGGTGCCACATGGGATCCACCCGTGCCACATGAGATCCACCTGTGCCACATGGGATCCACCAGTGCCACATGGGATCCACCAGTGCCACATGGGATCCACCAGGGTGATCAGATGTCTTTGTTTCATTTGTTTAATGACAGCTGTGTGCCCCATGCAGGACAACCAGCAAATGTAAAATATGGGTTAGTTTTGGCATTACAGCTGGTAGTCACAGAAAACCAAGGCAGCTGAAAGACAATAACACACCATCCTGTACAGTCAAGAATGGAAGCATTCATTGCTCTACAAAACAAGGATGGTGAGAAGAGATGTCTGTGACACCCAGAAAAGCCACTACCAAGCAAAGAACGTGGGTTATGCCACATGTGATTATTGGATGCCTGTGGTGCTCACCAACATGAATGGAATAAATCATGTCTTGAACTGAGGTATGTTTAAACCAGAATCACTTTGCTCAGTCTAACTCAGATGTCTCTGGTAGCCATGGAGCTCATTTAAATGAATGAAACACCAAAGAAGCAATAGCTGTGTGGCTTGGAGGTGACAGAAATTCCAGTGTACCATAGTTTATACCTACTCTATGGTCTTAGTAACCAAGTTGCTGGCTTCTATAAAAGAGAGGTTTTTGTTTTATGCTAAAAGCATCCTTGCTTAGACCCCTGGGATTTCAGGAGTTGGTGGGCTGTGGCCAGGTGACCCAGCCCATCACTAGGAGGAAACAACCTATTGGCTTTGGCCATCTGTTGCCATGTTGGAATGTATGCAAAAATTGATAAGCTTCTGATTGGTCAAGAGAAGCTAGGCACCTCAGTTTACTTTAGTCTTAGTTTCTTTTCTGTTGCTGTGATAAAATCCTCTGGCCCCCCTCTTGCAGGTCACAAGAATATATTATAGAGATTCAGCTGTATATCAAAGCTATACCTAGAAATTTCAAGGCATTTTTTTTACAGGAAGGTATTTATCAAGGAATATTTGGTGTTATTCAGTTTTTAATACTTCAGCTGTCTTCTGCTATGAAATTCTTGTGGGCCCATATAATACTAGACCATACTGGCAAATAGTGTAAGCTTCTCAGATGCTGATCCACTAAGTAACTAACACCCCTGCAGGGCCTAGGAGACAAGCAGACTGTAGATGCATAACTTTGTTTCTTGTTCAAATGAAGCTCAGACCTCCTTTCCCCAGACAGGAAAATGGCATTCCAGAGCAATTGACTCAGAACGAAGGTTTTTGCATAACCAGGTGGAGTGAAGGGTGGAACAGGATTCCTGGCCAGGGTAGAGTCATGTGGCAAGGAGAGAAAGAACAAAGCAGTTTTTCTGTAGATGGCAGACAGAGCCGCATGCTGGAGAGAAGAGAGAAAGGCAGAGATTCTCCAGATGGTAAGGCAGATCTCTTGTAGGGTTTTCTCAGAGCCAGGAGTAAGGAGCAAGGAAGGAAAGATGCAGGACAAAGGAACAGAGGATGAAGATGAGGTCAAAAGCATAAGGGCTTAGTTATTACTAGGGCTATGAGGGGACAGAAAAAAGTAGGTACAGAGAGGAACTGAATGTCAGGATAGAACTGAAGTTGTATAGATAGAATTTTGTCCTAGAGAAATAAAGTAAACAGATACATAGCACGGTGTACACAGATTCTGTTTCCTCAGATAACCCCATGTGGGACGTAGCATCTCCCCCAGGACTCTGGGAGGAATCTTCTCAGGGCAGGCCCCTGGGAAAATTCCGTTACCCCCCTCCCCCCAAGCAAAAAAACTTAAGTGAAAGAAGGGTTTAATTTAGTTCATGGTTCCTGGGCACCATCCATTAGGATAGAGACATCATAGTTGCAGAAGCTAGAGGGAGCTGGTCACATGCATCTGTAGTCAAGAAGCAGAGAGCAATGAATGCATGCTACTCAGCTCCCTTTCTACATTTACACAGTCTATGATCCTAGCCTAGGAATGGTGCCACCTACTGTGGACAGGTCTCTTCCACCTCAATTCACTCAATCAAGACAATCCCGGAGAGGCATGCCCAGAGGCCCATCTCCCATCTGATTCCAGATTCACACTAGCCATGTGAAACCTCTCAGTTTTCAAACATTATCAAATCATTCAAAGATACGGCATTAGGAAGTAGAAAACCAGGAACAGATGACAAGCATCTGCAAACTCTAATGCACAAACCAGCAACACATAGCACTGCAAAGGGAAATACCAACAGCTGTAGGAGTCCGTGCATACTGACAAAAACCCTTTCAATTAATTGCAAAATCAAATCAAATCTTGTCTACCTCAGACTTTTAATCAAACAGCATTATTCAACAATGTTTCCTATCTTCTGCCTAAAGGAGGTTCCCTTTAAATAAATAAACATTTCAAGGATTAAAAAAAAATAACATCAAGGAATTGATAACTCTGGCTTTTCCTTCACCTTGTTTAGTTGCAATGCTATGATGAGTTCAAAGAGATTATAAAGACCACTCCAAAGGAAAGCAGTTCAAAAAATGTAGCGTATAGAATGTTTGAAAACATGGTCAGGAAAACATCTAAACAAACTTCACCACCACCAAAGAGAGTCTGCCAGTCAGCCCGTAAGGCAAGGAGGTTATTAACCTCTTGATCCACAGCTGCTTTTCTTTTTGTTAGCTTGTTTTGTTGATTGACACTTCCTGGTAAACTAATAAAACTCTCCTCCCATTTCAATTAAATTTTGGAAACTCATAAGTCCCCTTCTCAGATGCTGCAAACTGGCACATAACCGCAGCAGCACTTTTTGGCCTCATGACCCCTCGTGGCTCAGCAGGGGAACTGATGGATTATCCTAGTGCTTTCCTCTCTATGACCTTCATTAGCACTGGAGGCTCTGGGAGGAGGTGACACCCAGAGGTGACACCTGCCAAAACTGGGTGGAGAGGAGCCGGTAGAGCCCTTGTGGGATCCAGAGTGTCTCTCAGATGTGTGTCTGTACTGTTTGGAGTCTCCTAGAGTCCCACCGGGGCTGACAGGGATCTTGGAGCTTTCATAGAATTCTAAGATTAGAGAAAGGAGAACTGAGGTCCACAGTGGCTGACTCTAGGAGTCAAGAAGAAAACAGAATCAACTCTAATGCAGTACCAGTGGTAGACAAGCTGCTCACTCGACCCCTGTGACCCCCACCCTTCGGTGTGCATGCCTTACTCTCTTTTCCCCTTGCTTGCTTACTCAGATGAAGCTAGTTAGCTGGTGTGTGTGTTTGCATATGTGTGTGTGTGTGTGTGTGTGTGTGTGTGTGTGTGTGCGCGCGCGCATGCGCTTGCATGAGTACAAGAGAGAGAGAGACAGACAGAAAGAGAGACACACACAGAGAGGGAGAGGGAGCGAGGGAGTGTGATAAGGAACTGAGGGAGGCCACCCACCTGTCATGGAGAAATTGAGACCCTCCATCTAGTGACCCGGCTAATAATAAGATGAGCCTAAAATCAGATCCTTCAGGGGAGACAATGGCTCTGGCCATTGTCTTGTAGCTTGCCTTGATTATATCTTTGTGGAGATACAATCTTTTAGGGCAGATACCCATCATGGCTGGCTGACCAGTGAGCTCCAGGAATTCTGTCTCCACCTTCCCAGTGTTGAGATGGCAGGCACCATGCCCAGCTTTTTATGTGGGTGCTTAGGATCCAAACTTGGGTCTTCACATACACAAGAACTTTCCTGACTACCTCCCAGGCCACATCCTCTTCTTTGGGAGGGAGCAGGGTCTCTTCCAGCTCAGACTAGCTTTGAAACTTCTTGTGTAACCAAGGATGACCTCAAACTCCTGATCTTTCTGCACTCCTGCCAGATTCTGGGATTTTGGGTGTATGCACCACACCTGACTCTTATCATCACGATTTTATGAGGGGAGCAGCATCGTCCTATTTAACACGGAAATTGAAGCATGGAGAGTTTAAGTAAGATCTAAGTAAGAGCACATTGGTAAGGGGCTAAGGATGGCTCAGTGGTTAAGAGTTGTTGCTCTTCCCGAGGACCTAGATACAGTTTCTAGCATCTACATGGCAGCCCCTAATCATCTGTAACTCCAGTTATGGAGGACCTGATATACACTTCTGACCTCTGCAGGCACCAAGCCCACATTTGATGCACAGACATATATGAAGATAAAACACTCATGTACATACAATGAAAATAAATGAATCCTTAAAACAAATAAAAGATGCCCTTAAAAAGATCTCATTGGGCCAGGTGGTGGTGGCACATGCCTTTAATTCCAGCCCTTGGGAGACATAGGCAGCCAGATCTCTGTGAGCCTGGTCTACAGAGTGAGTTCCAGGACAGCCAAGGTTACACAGAGAAACCCTGTCTTGAAAAACAAAAAACAAAACAAAACAAAAAATCTCATTAGTAGAAAGAGACAGAAACATGACTCTGAGATGTTATGTTCTAGAGTTTGGCTTGTACCTATTTCACTTTCCAGAAAGGAAAAATGAGAGAGTAATGAGATGCTATATATGTCGTGTCCCAGTACACTCATTGCTCAATGCCTGGCTGCTGTTGTTGACATTGCTATTTTAGATGACAGTCTTCCATCTTTGCATTGGCTGTCAATACAGCTCCTGCTATAATCAAGATGCTATGAGGTGTGGATGGAACTCCTCAGGGTATCTGTCCAGGGATCTGGCATGCAGGGTTATCCTCCAAACCAAACTGCTACCCTCCTCATCAGATCAGCTAATGTTGTCCACTTGGAAAATATTATGTCTGGGCCTGTGGGCTGTCACATTCCCTCAAAGAAGAAGGGAGTGGGGAAGGTCATTGGACCCTCACCCAAGTACACAGCCATTCCTCCCAATTCTGTCCTAATTGCACATGGCTTTTAGGTCTTGGGACAGGCTAGGGTAAATAGACTGGGGACCCATCTATGGTCCCACAGCCACGAGGAAGCCATCATCCATAATAGGTGTAGGCTTTCCAGTGTGGCTGCTCTGGGGTCAACCATGCTCCTGCTTGTAAGCCCTCACCCACTCTCTGTAAAGGAAGCTTCATAAACTCCTTGTGTTTCTAGGGGAACTTCTTCAGTGACATTTATCACTGGAACCGAGGAAGGGAGGGGAGAGGCATTACCCCGGTGTAACTCCCACCTAGGGCTGAAATTCTCATGATGGCTTATCACATAAGTGGCTTGCAAGAGGCCCCTCTGCTATTTCCCATTCCAGCATTTAGTGTTATTTTGACTCTATTCAAAATCAGACTTTTCTAGGAACGGATAAGAGTGGCCAGAAGGTGACTCACTCCTCTCTATGTTAGACAGTGAAAGAAAATGTGTCCCACTTTCTGAAGGAGTGTGTGTGCACGCGTGCATGTGTGTGCCAACCCACCATCTTTCTTTTAGGCTTGGTTACTTATTGGGCGCGGGGAAATAATGGAATTGAATCTCCTCTTTTTCTTGTGCTATGAACCTCCAGAGGGGTTGCTATAAATGCCATGCCAACTTTGTTTCCTGAGAAACAATTTTCCCATCAGTCTGACGGGTTCCTTTGACATAGCATATTATTAGTCTGTGATGAATTCTTTAAAGTGCATCAAAGTATATACTGCGGTGTATTTTTATCACTCCACCACCTTACAGTAAATTTCCCACTAACGGCGAGGCTCTTTTCTGAGTCACTAATTATTCATAAAAGCTCGCAAGACTGCTTTATTTTATCCTGATGAAATGTATTAAAGTTTAAGGAAACCCCTTAACTGAGCTTAAAATGCCAAAGAGATGTTAGGAAATGAAGAGTCGTTTCCAGTTAAAATGTGAATTTAAAAAAAAAAAAAAGGATCAGGAGGCACAGGAAGGCAGGTGGTGCTGAGAAATGGTTAAAGGATGGGGCCACTGAGAGGGAACGGGGAGGACGGTAGGGCGGTGGGCTGGGAGTTCATGGCTTCCCTACCATCGCTATACCAGGTGTCATGAAAACCATCCTGGAAATGGGCGGGGCAGCTGAAACAGGACAGCAAAGCCTGGACTCCCACAGGGAGCCACTTAAACTTCCCCTTTCTCCCAAGGTCTCTACTGTCAGGAAGATACTCACTAAGAAAGAGAGGAGTTCAAAAACTCAGATGTTTTAAGAAGTTGTTAGCTCAGGCTCACTCAATGCAGCAGTCTGTTTTCGTGTGTGCTCAGGTGCACGTGGGTCTGTGTGGGTAATGTTCCTTCTCAGATGCCATCAACCTTGCTTGATGAGACAAGCTCTCTTGCTGCTCTAGCTTGCCAAGCAGGCTGGGCTGGTGGGCCAGTGAGCACCAGGGGTCTGCCTGTCTCTGCCTCCCCGGCACTGGATGCATGAATGGGACATCACTCCCAGTTTCTTTTGATGAACTCTGCTGGTTACTCTATGACATCTCAGAAGGTGACACTCATCTCTTTAATAGCAAGCCAGTCACTCATTCTCTAACATCCCACATCTGATCCTCAACCAATGCCATATTCCTGAGTGTGACCACTTACTGGGCTGTGCATTGCCGTGTCCAAACTATACTTTCTCTTGCCTGGGGTATACCTAACCTCTGCACCAGCTGTTTCCTTATTCCTGTGACAAAGTTTGGCAAGAGCAGCTTGAGGAAGGGCAGGCTTGCTCTGGCTTGTGGTTTAAGATTCTAGTCTAGCATAGAGGCAGGAACTTGAGGCGGCTGCTCCCACTGAAACAGATGAATGTTGGTGCATGGCTCACTTTCCCTTTATTCGTGGTGGGACCCCAGTCCACAGGAGAGTTTCACCCATTGGGGGGGGGCTTCCCTCCTCAGCTGAGTATTCCTGGAGACTCAAATAGACTTACCTCTGGTATGATTCTAAGTTTCATGAAATTGTCAATCAAAATGAACCATTACAGCTTCCTGTGTGTTATTTGTCTTCTGGCCTCTGAGCTTGCCTTTCTATAGTGCATGAAGAACAGCCATGGTCATCACTAAAAAGTAAATTAAATTATATTGTTCTGTTTAAAATACTCCAGTGCCTTCTAACTGTGCTTCTAATTAAACCCATGCTAATTACCGGGTCTTATAAAGCCCTCGATCACAGGGTAGAAGACTGAGCCAAATCTCACCTGTTACCAGGAGTGGGATTTCCTGCAGTATAACTAGGCCCATTCATTTATATGGTATCTATGGCAAGGTTTCCCCCTATGATGGCAGAATTGAGTAATTTCATGAGGATCAAAGGACTTATAGAGTGTAACTACTGCTGCCTGGCTTTGTGAGAAGGGGTTGGTTAGCCGACTCCAGATGGCATGCCCCTGCCTCACAAATGTGTGACTTCAGCTCCTCCCTGCCTTGCTCTGTCTTGCCACCAGAGACCCCCCCCCCCCCCCCCCCCCCCCGCTTTGTTTGACCTCTCACCTTTTCTTCCACTGTAGAGTTTCAACGTGCAATAGTTACGCTCTGCCTAGAGTGTCTTCCGAGCCACTCTCTGGCTTCATCCAAGCTCTGTCCCCCTTCACCCAGTCCAACCACGTCCCCTGCTTGTGTCACTGTCTGTCACACAGCTAATTGATTGTTTTCTCTGCGCTTCCATCATCATCTAAGTGCTGTAGAATCAAGGATCTTTGTGTGTATGCATGTTGGGGTGTATGTGTGTGTGCATGCTTGTGTATGTGTGCACACACATATGTGTGTAGAGACCAGATTTTTGGACATCTTTCTCAGTTGATCTCCATTTTATTTTTTTCTCATGGAGTGTCTCACTGGCCTGGTGCTCACTGATAGGGTTAGTCTGGCTGGCCAGCGAGCTCCAGGGATCTGCCTGTCTCTGCCTCCCCACTGGGAATACAGGCTTTTTTACATCGGTGCTGGGACTTGAACTCAGGTCCTTGTGCTTGTGGAGCAAGCAGTTTCCTGCCTGAGCCGTCTCCCCAGTCCCAGAGTCAAGGACCTTAAATGGTTGGTCCCTGGTTTAATCTGTAACAGTACAGGCTATCCCAGGTGCTCAGCAGACACTTTTTGGGTGACTTACCTTAGCAACCGGCTTCTGCATGGCAATGCTGTGTTCAACGCCAGGCACACAGGACACATGCATGCGTTTGCTTCCCCAGGTTCTACCTGAGACCTGAGCAGGAGGGCAAGCATCTTTGGCCACAGGAACTTTGGCCTCTAGAACCAGTGTACCTGTGAGTTGAGACGGCAGGTTCTGGGCTCAGCATCTTTAGTTCTGGATTTCAAAATGTAAGATATGTTTTCCTTTTCTCCATTTCCTTTCTTTCATGTGAGAGCGACATGAGGCTGCCAACCCCCGCTCATTTTGTCAAACAGGATTTTTAGAGCAGTGAGACTGTGGAGTGCAAAGAGAGCTGAGAAAGGGGTCTGTGAGAAGGCTCAGAAGGTAAAGACACTTGCCACCAAGCCCAAAGACCTGAGTTCAAGCCCCAGAACTCACATGGAAAGAGATGACTCTGGCAAGTTGTCCTCTGATACAGCACACACACAACACACACACACACACACACACACACACACACACACACACACACACTTGCTTTAAGTATAATTTAAGGGCTTTTTTAAAGATGAGAAAAATTTAGATATTAGCTCGATATTATATGGATATCATGGGTCTAGTAATTCTTGGTGATGACAGTGGCCTTGTGGTCACATAAGTCTCCAGTTTTCTTGGAAAAGTGTATTGAAATGGAAAGGGTTGCAATGGCATGATGGCCAAGATTTGTATTAAAGTGACTTAGCCCCAACAACGGCAGAGGAAGGACCACGTGACTCCCATTTTGCAGACAGGAAGATGCTTCTGCACCGATCAGGGTCAGGCACCATGTCAGTTGTCTCAAAGATGGTCTCCTGCTGTTCCCAGAGCCACCCTGTTCTCTAGACCCCACAGGATCATCTAGGGAGTGAGGAAACTTCCGTTCATGCCCTCCTCATTTTCTTGAACTCATGGAGCTGCTAATGTATTTAAGGCATGTGGCTATAAGATCTGTGGCTAAGGGTGAATCTGGGCAAGGACCCTCAACATTCTACTAAAGAACTACAGGAAGACTCTGGGATGCATATGGAGAAGCCAGAACACACCAAGGCACCCCAAGTCTTCCTCTGTGGTGGCTCTTCCCATCTCACCCTTCTTGCTTCCATCTCTGCCCCCAGGTCAGGAAATCCAGGCACTGGGAAATGTCACAGGTAAGACGGGCATTGAGAGATAGTGCTCTACCCAGAACTCCAAGTCTGAGTGCTTGAAATCAGATTTTCACTTTAGTTTCTTCTGTCCTTCATCTTCACGGTGTTCAGTGAAGCCAGAACATAAACAAGCAGATGGTCAGAGTGGGCGAGAGTCTGCGTGTAGTGTTACAAGTGCCCACCTCATTCTCCCCCTTCTCAGCTTGTGCTAGCAACATCCCAGCTTCCTGGCAAGCCTGGCACCTTTCTGGCACCAGTGGTGAATGACAAAGTGTGTGAAGATCTCAGAATCTGCAAACCTTTGCCTGAGCTGCCTCCTGTTAAGAGTCTTGGACAGGAAAGGTCTTGGTGACTGGCAGCCAATAATCACTCACGACAACTGAAGGGAGTGAGTGCCCTGTGTGCTGGTACCAGGAGCCCCCATGAGCCATCCTGAGGATTTTCTTGTTCTCAACACTGCTCTGGTCTGTTGGTACTTACAGCATCCTAGGGAATGAGAAAGGAACAGGCGACAGACATCAAACCCCTCCTCCTTTGCAGAGTTTATTGTGTGTAAAGCACACTGTGTACCACTTGTTACAGACTTCGAGAGTCCTTTCTGCCTCCCCTGGGAATCAACGGTTGACTTATACGGAGCAAATTACCTGAATTCTGACCATACTTTACAGGCTGTGCCTGTCAATCTTTGATCATTTAGTGCTTTCAATAATGGGCTGTTTTTTTTTTTTTTTTTTTCGAGACAGGGTTTCTCTTGTGTAGCTTTGCGCCTTTCCTGGAACTCACTTGGTAGCCCAGGCTGGCCTCGAACTCACAGAGATCCGCCTGCCTCCGCCTCCCGAGTGCTGGGATTAAAGGCGTGCGCCACCACCGCCCGGCTTGTTTTTTTCTTTTTTAAGACAGGGTCTCACTATATAGCCCTGGCTGGCCTGGAACTTACTATACAGACCAGGCTGGTCTTGAACTCACAGAAATTAGTCTGCCTCTGCCTCTCAAGTGCTGGGAGTAAAGATGTGCACCACCACACCCAGCCTCAACCTTTTTTTGAAGTGGTGTGTGTGTGTGTGTGTGTGTGTGTGTGTGTGTGTGTTGGGGAGGGAGAGGGACACATGTGTCACAATGCACATATGGAGGTCAGAGAATGACCTTGCAGAGTGGGTTCTTTCCTTGCACATTGTGTGGGTTCCAGAGGTTGAACTCAGGTCATCAGGCTTCCTGGCAAGCGCTTTTTCCTGCTGAGCCATCTCTCTGGCCCATTTTTGGCAATCTTCTGGCAAATGGTCTTTTTTAGATGGGTGAAATGACATGCCATGAATCACACACTTACTAAGCGATCAGTACTGAATCCAGAGAGGGAGACCGTGATTTTTATCCCTGGTATCTTTGGGCAGTGAGTGATTCAGTGGGCAGTGGGATTGATCCCCATCTCCCCACTCCCTCACCAGGTAAGATTTGGTGATGTTTGCAGACAGTTCTGCCTATGCAGCTTGATGTGAGTACTGCTGGCATCTCAAGGGGGGGGGGGCTAAAGATGCCACTAAACTTTGTGTCACAAGGGACAGCACCCCGCACAGCAAGGTTTTACCCAGCTCCTAATGTCAGCAAGGGCCAGCTGTGATGCCCTGCCTCGTGAGTGGAAAATACAGTACTGTTGTTCAACATGTATTTGCTTAGTGAATTTAAAACCATCTCCCCAGAGCCTCCACCCCATAGCTGTTCCTCAGAGATGAGCATCCCAGTCTGCACCTTCTGGAAGCCTTTCTGATATACACAGACCTTTAAAACAAACTCTGGTCAATTTGGTTCATTCTGCTTTCTCTTCCTAGTCAGCCCTTCCCAGGAAATGCTAATGTCTGCCTGTGGATGACAGATTTAGGCTAAAAACATGTCTCATAAAAAGCTATAAGAAACACTTGAAAGTTAAAAAAAATGTGTGAATTTTACATGTCTTTCTAGATGGGATTTAAACCATACAGTTTGGACCCTTTTAATGATATATGAACCTTCTATCCAGCTGCTAAACCTCCTGAAGTGGATTCTGTTTTCTTGAGTTTAGGCTTTTATTTTACTAAGTTTTTGAACTTGATCTCATGTAGTCCAGGCTAGCCTTGTACTCAGTACGTACCTGAGGCTGCCCTTGAATTCCTGATCCTCCTGCCTCTCCTTCCAGAGTGCTGGATTGTAGGCAAGGGCCACCATGCCCATGGTCCAGTGGGTTTCTATTTTCTTTAGCTCTTTATAGAGCATCCTTTTGTTTATTTTATAATTTCTTTTTTGTTACATTTATTTATAGACAGAGAGAGGAAGAAGTGTGCTTATGTGCCATGGCATGCATATGGAGGTCGAGGACAACTTTTACGAATGTGATGTGTTCTCTCCTTCTACTTTGTAGGTCCTGTAGAATCAAGCTCAGGCTGTCAGGCTTGGCAGCAAATGCAGCAAATTGAGCCTTCTTGTCAGCCCTTCTTTTATAGTGTTTAAAAACAGTTTATTAGATTTATTCATACAATTTATGTCTGTTCACCATGTGTGCCACTATGTGGGTGCTGGGGATTGTACCCTGGTCCTCTGGAAGAGCAGCCAGTGTTCTTAAGCACTGAGCCATCTCTCCAGCCTCCTGATATTATTAATGATTTATTTTCTTGATAAGAAACCCGAGGTATAGAGAAGTTGCAGAGAGTCCCCGTCATTGGGAATGTAGCTTATGTGTCATCTCTCACTATGAAATCTCATTCTGTATGACTGATGGTTGAGTTACCTGAATCCTTCTCCAGCTGCTATGCTCTTAAAGGATGGAGTTTGTGTTGGAACACGTAAGGGTGCCAGACCTGGAGAACATGCCTCACGAAGGTGTTGAAAGGAATGAGTGAATGAATAAGCAAGTGCATGTACTCTACTGAACACCTGCTTTGGAAATGATACATTTTGAAATTTATCATTGGCATCCTGCCCTAAGAATGTGCCATCAAATGGACACCCAGGCTGTGTCTGTCACAGTCGGAAAACACTGCTCTGGGGAATATGGTAGTGCTAACTTATCTTCAGTTTAGCTTTTGTTCTGGATTCAGCTACCTACAGTCCATTGTAGTCTAAAAAGCTTACACGCAAAGTTCCAACAGTAAACAATTTCATTTAGATTTTACATTGCATGCTGCCTTGAGTGACAGGATGAAATCTCAGGGCACCCTGCCTCATCCTGCCTGGGTATGACTCCCTGACTCACTGACTGTGCCCCCTGCTCATTAGTGTAAGTGGTCATTTCCTGTCCTGACTGCCTGTTCCCAAATACCCGGCAGCTGCTTCCCAAATTACCACACAGAGGCTTATATTAATAATAAATGCTTGGCTGATAGCTCAGGCTTGTTACTGCTATACATAGGCAGAGTTTTCCTGTCCTGACCACCTGGTCCCACATAACTAATTCAGAGGTTGAATATGAATTATAAATGCTTGGCTGATAGCTCAGGCTTGTTACAAACTAACTCTTACATTTAAATTAACCCATTTCTATTAATCTATGTATTGCCACATGGCTCATAGCTTTACCTGTCTTCTAGCATGTCTTGCTTCTTGGTGGCTGGCTGACATCTCTCCTGACTCTGTCTTCCTTCTTCCCATCATTCTCAGTTTGGCTTTCCTGCCTAACTTCCTGCCCAGCTACTGGCCTGTCAGCTTTTTATTAACCAGAGAGAGTAATATACATTCATAGTATATAAAAGGATTATGCCACAGCATTTACCCCTTTTTGTCTAATTAAAAAGGAAGATTTTAGCCTTAATATGGTAAAACTATATACAACAAAAACAGTTATTAAATAAAGAATTACAGTAACAATATTTAATCCATTTGCCAAATATTATGTATCTTATCTTGGTGAGTCTATGGTTTTGTATCTGATTTACTTTCTGTTACAACTAAGGAAAACTATAACAATATAGTCTTCAACTCCATCAAAGACCCAAGAAGGATGAAATGTTACCTAATGACATGGACATCAGGCTGCCTGGACAGTCACCAAAGTTCCTCTGTAATATTGGGGCATCCATCTTTGGCCTACAGGCGTATAATATCTGACAGACTTTCCTGTGAAGCAGGGTAATTTGAAGGACTATCCTACCTTGTCTTGGCAAAGTTTGGCAGTCACCTTTGTTGCAGCCTCCTGGTTTAGTTTGGATGGTAACTGTCAGAAATTGAGGCAATGGCAGTTTCTTTACCCACATAGCTAGCTTTTGCCATAAAGAAAACAAACTCCACAAGGAGTTTCTTAGATACTCATCATCCTCTGTGAAGTAATTGGTGCTGCCAAGGGCAGCCCTGTCTCATTGTTGAGGAAAGTCTAAGTTCTTACCATATTCTGAAGGTCTTTGAAGTGTTTGAAGATTGCCTATCTATCTGAAATATATTTCTTTTCTTTTCTTTTCTTTTCTTTTCTTTTCTTTTCTTTTCTTTTCTTTTCTTTTCTTTTCTTTCTCTCTCTCTCTCTTCTTCTTCTTCTTCTTCTTCTTCTTCTTCTTCTTCTTCTTCTTCTTTGGTTTTTTCAAGACAGAGTTTCTCTGTGTAATTTTGTGACTTTCCTGGATCTCACTCTGAGTCTAGGCTGGCCTTGAACTCACAGAGATCTGTCTGGCCCTGCCTCCTGAATGCTGGGATTAAAGGCATGTGCCACCACCTCCTGGCCTGAAATAGATTTCTGTATGACCTTAAAAACCTAACTAACATGACTATAAGTTTGCTATTACAGATGACTATTAATCTGTATTTCTTAATTATATATTATATTTTTAAATGAGCTGCATAAACATAACACCCTAAACAAGAGTAGAAATATACATAGAGTATAACAAAATTAACTTTAAATTTGTATCAGTAAACCAAAATTCATATCAATGTAAATATGTAAGATTAACAGTTGCTTTTTGGATTAAAGTAGATTCAATAATCTACCCTTTTATCCTATCAGTTTTTATATCCCCCCTTTTTTTTCCACAACACAATCCCTGAATCTAGTCTCCATTCTTAGTTTTTTTCCTGACCATTATGCATAACAACTTATAACCAACCCCCCTAAACATGCATAATTTATTTTTGGGAATGTAGGTGTAGTTTTCTAGACTACTTCCTGTTGATTGAGGGCATTGTTAATCTTTTGGAAACCCTGGGAAAGTTTAGGATTATAATCAAGTCCTGACTGGAGTAGTCTGTGAGGCTGGATCATCTCAACTGGTAGCCTTGAAGCAGTTCTGGATGCAGAACTCAGAAGAAACTGTAACAGAGGCACTCTGAAGCATTGGCCCATTTGGGCCATTTGTTCCCACCAGAGATTTTTTTTAGGGGGGGGGTCTTCATTGATCAAACCCAGTTTTTCTAACCCAGAATGAATCCAGAGCCTGCCATTTCCTGTGGAAATAAAAGCAGAATCTCTTTCCCAAAGTAACATACCTTTTGAATTAAATTTTTAAGTCAAGTTATTTTAAAATATATAGGTTTGTTTAATCTAGCAGCTTTCATAGTCTCTCAGCAGTTATCATTTGTTCATTAGCCATCAAAAATGTAAAGACAACACAATAACATATAGTATCTAGACTCTCTGTGTATTTTCCATCTTTACATGGCTTATTATATTTTTTATTACTCTACTTCTTTTTTAAGGACTTTATTTTAAAACCATGTTTTTTTTTTGGTTTTTCGAGACAGGGTTTCTCTGTGTAGCTTTGCGCCTTTCCTGGGACTCACTTGGTAGTCCAGGCTGGCCTCGAACTCACAGAGATCCGCCTGCCTCTGCCTCCCGAGTGCTGTGATTAAAGGCTTGCGCCACCACCGCCCGGCAAAACCATGTTTTTTAATCTAAGACTGTATATATTCTTTTTTCTCCCAAGCCTACATGTATTTTTTATATACATCATAACCTGTTTAGAGGCTCTTTTGTCTGAATCTGTCCTTACTGTCTGCATGAACAAAAAACTGCTGTGTAACTTAGATCATGGTGTGCTGGTTCTGGCCCTTCCTACTTGGTTCCCTGAAAGGCTAGTCTCATGGGGGAGGCATGTTTACCACCAAGCTCTGGGAGCCATGTTTACCACCCCAACTCTGGGAAGTTTCTAGGTCCATGCCATCACTGAGTAGTATGTGACCAGTTGCTCATAAACATCATTTAAGTGTTTGGTAGCAGGGCCTCTTAAAAGAGCTATTCATTTTGCTGCTAACACTGAGCCAGAAAGTTGTCTCTTAAAGGAGCCATGCCTTCCTCACCACCAGCAAACAGCCCACCAGAGAAAAGGCAGCTACCAAGAAGCCATGTGTGACTGTTTTTGTGTGTCTAGAATCCTTTTTTAAGCTTTGTCAGGTTTATATGGAAATTTCGGCTACACATTGGAATGCCATATGTAAATGGCCATTTTCTGTCCTGACTGCCTGTTCCCAAATACCTGGCAACTGCTTCCCAAATTACCACACAGAGGCTCATATTAATTATAAATGCTTGGCTAATAGCTCAGGCTTGTTACTAACTACCTTTTACATTTAAATTAACCCATATTTCTATTTATGCTTTTCCATGTGGCTCGTGGCTTGTTACCTAACTTTCTACATGTCCTGCTTGCTCAGTGACTGGCAGATATCTCTCCTGACTCCACCCTCCTTTTTCCCATTATTCTCAGTTTGGCTTTCCCACCTAACTTCCTGCCTAGCTACTGGCCTGTCAGGTTTTTATTAACCAATGAGAGTAATTCATAGAGTAGAAAAGGATTGTTCCACAGCACATTACTCAGCAATCATTCTGCTTATCAGATCAACACTCAGATGTGGCTATGCTTGCATTCAAGTGATCCTGTATGGAAGCTGATGCTGTGGCATGGGCCTGCACCACTCACTACACACCACCTAATAATGCTGGCACCATGTCAGCTTGTACCATCATGATGGGAGAGTACAGCAATAAGACATTTAGAGAGAGAAGGAGACCTCAGTCCCCCAGCTCTGAGCACAGTGCATGGCTACAGTTTTCTATCTGGTTCTTATGGTAGCAAATCTCTGACAATGTCAACACAAAAAACACAGCTTATACTTCATAGTGAAAGGGAAATGAATTATTCTGGAGCCAAATTTGAATGACTACAGCCATAGGTCACTCCAAGTTCCACATTTCTGATGTAGTGTAGCGCCCACACTACCACCCGTTCACCATGTTCGAGGGAGGGGCTGGGGATTAAAAACAGAGACAAGACAGCAGTTCATTTGTCTCAATAGAATGTTGAATGCTGTTTATTAAAGGAGGGAGAAGCCTTAAATACAGGCTTACAGCACAGTGGGAGAACCCCGGAGGGCAGAAGTTCGCTACAGATGTTTTACATTCTTGCATCCTAGCTGTTTACACCAAATGCAGGATACACAAACAAGGAACCTCTGGTAAGCTGTGTAGGAGGAAGGAAACTGGCAGGGAATTAGCATAGGGAGGACATCTGATCAAGGTGTCAGCTACTCAAGGAACAGGGGTCAGGGCCCAACAATGTAGAAGCATTTTTAGGGAGTTTTAGAGTAACAAAATAAAGAAAGTCATAAATACATTGGAGATGGTTACAGCAAAATGGGGTATCTCTCTTATAGCCTCAGATAATTTAACTTTTGCTTAATAGATTCCAAAGGTTTTCATCTAATAAGATGTTAGTTCTTCCACAGAGGTGGGCAAAGGATGGCTATTCAGGGGGCTGAAACTAGTCCCCTGGAAAGGACTTGCAACATTTTAATCTCTCTACATCACTAGTTCTAACTAGTCCTTGCAGACACAGCCTCTTTTCAGGAATTATCATTAACTGTAAGAAAAAAAAAAAGAGAAAAGACACAGTTGAGCTTGTGTAAAAAGTACACTGACATGGAATTATCCTTCAAGAATGAGTTTTATTGACCCAGTGTCCTCTGGACATGACTCATGAACTCACAGCAGCTGTCAATGCCTGTATAAGACCTATACCAGACCAAGCCAGTCAGCAAGGGGCTCATGATCTCCCACCCGTAACAGAAGAGCTATGGACAATTGATGGCTTCTAGGAGAGGGAGACTCAGTTTTCCTTTAAGGGTGTGGCCTCTGGTAGGTCAACCACACTCCTGGCAATGGCCCATGAGCATTTGGGCAGCATAAATTGGACTTGATGGGATATGAAAAAAAGAATACACAATGTCAGGTGTGGGTGGGGGTGAAGGTGGATCTGGGAGGAGTTAGAAGGGAGGAGTAGGAGGTGAATATGATCAAAATATGTTGTATGTATGTATGATATTCAAAAATAAAGATATTATCTTTTTAAAATGAGTTTTATTAGGAGAAAGGACCTCAAGGACAAGGCCTAAAAGAGAAGGAAAGACTTACCTTAAAACCTGGAAAAGGGCTTCATTAAGAGTGAGAGTAAGAGAGATAGGAAAAGAGATAGCCACCGAGAGAGAGAGAGAGAGAGAGAGAGAGAGAGGAGAGAGAGAGAGAGAGAGAGAGAGAGAGAGAGAGAGAGAGAGAGAGAGAGAGATGGTGTGTGTGGGTGGAGGCATTTGGGGTGGGGCAGAGGAGCATCCTCAGAGAAATCTTCCTTAGAAGTCTTCCATAATCACCCAAACAGAGGGATACTCAACTTTTACATGATTTCATGGGGGCTCAGGAAGCTTTGTACCACATGATTTGGTTCAGTACAACAAGGAGCATGGAGGAACCAGGTATCACAGATGAGGAGCTATAAGAACCCCAGCCCGAGGCTGGAGAGATGCTTAGTGGTTAGGAAGGCATTCATCTTACAAAGGACCCAAGCTAGGTTCCGAGCACCCACGTGTCTTAGTTAGGGTGACTATTGCTGTGATGAAACACCATGACTCAAAAAACAAGTTGGGGAGGAAAGGGTTTATTTGGCTTACACTTCCACATCATTATTCATCATTGAAGGAAGTCAGGGCAGTAATTCAAGCAGGGCAGGAACATGGAGGCAGGAGCTGATGCAGAGGCCATGGAAGGGTGCTGCTTGCTGGCTTGCTCCCCATGGCTTGCTCACCCTGCTTTCCTATAGAATCCAGGACTACCAGCCCAGGAATGGCACCACCCACAATGCACTGGGCCTTCCCTCATTGATCGCTGATTAAGAAATGCTCTAGAGGCTTGCCTAGAGTCATGTCTTATGGAGGCATTTTTTTAATTGAGGCTTCCTCCTTTCTGATGACTTCAGCTTGTGTCAAATTGACATAAAAGTATCCAGCATACCATGTCAGGCAGCTCCCAAACTCTTGTAACTCCAGTTGTGGGTGTTGAAGGATCTGGCATCTGAGGGCACCTGCACTCATGCACACGTACACACATACATACACCTGCACTCATGCACACATACACACACACATACACCTGCACTCATGCACACATACACACACACATACACCTGCACTCATGCACACACACACACACACACACACACACACACACACACACACACACACCTGCACTCATACACACGTACACAGGCACATGCGCACATAATTAAAAATAAAATAAAGCTTAAGAAGCTATTTTGTGTATTTTTTTTAACTCTGTCCCAGAGAGGGAGGGGCCATGGAGGGAGGGAAAGAGGGATGGATGGAGGGAGGGAAAGAGGAAGGGATGGATGGAGAGAGGGGGGGGGAGAGAGAGAGAGAGGGGAGAGATAGAGATAGAGAGAGAGAGAGAGAGAGAGAGAGAGAGAGAGAGAGAGAGAGAGAGAGAGAATGAGCTGCATGGTGTGTGGCCTGATTTCTTATAGTTGTGTCTTTTGGCCTCTTAAGAGTGACTTAAAGAGGCCAACTTGTGTCCTAACATTCCTGTGCCTAGATAATAAACTAAACTCCATCATATTATCTATGATATACACAGAAAAAACATCCCTAGGTATACATAGGGTTGGCTACAATAGGCAGTTTCAAATGTCCACCGAGGGAAGGGTGCCTTGACTATTACTCACCTTGAGCCTGGAAAGATTGCTGTGTTTGCCCCTCAAGTTCTTATATCAGTTTTGATAGCTAGTTGAAGCTATTTACAGAAAGACCCCGGCAGGAGGCCTTTGGAGGTCTGAACCTGAGAAGTGCTAATTGCCAACAGCTGCCCTGTGGGAATTAAGGGATGAGGGTGTGGGGTTAATGGCCAGATGTTTAGGAGGCAGGAGAATTATGAGCATAACCTGCTGCTGGAAAGGTCAAGGCTCAGGGTTGCAAAGATTAAACTGAAGGTGTCAGAGCTGGGAAAGGAAACCCAGGGCACCACCATGGACCAAGGTGACCTTTCTTTTATGAGGCTTGTGGTTAAAAACTGTCAACAAAAAGGATGGATAAAAAATAAAAATAAAAAGTCCTCCAAATTTCTGTGGATTCCCATGAATTACTAAGAGCTTTTCTTGATCCCAGTGATTGCTCTGAGCACAGAGGACTGTCAGGGAGTCAATGTATTCCTGATTTCCCTCCTTTCTGGAGAGTCTTTGGAAAGTGGCTTGTATTTCAGTCATCTCGAGTCTCTGTATTATTTTGTGTAACAAAGCTCTTTGCTGTTCATGTTAGCCATATTTTGTTGTATTGTGCTTTTGATTCTGTTGAGCTAGGCTCCGAAGTCTCAGGCTGGCCTCCACCTTGCTATGCAGCTATGGTAAGCGGATTCTTTGGGCCTCCGCCTCCTGAGAGCGGGGCTGACCGGTGTGCAGCAAGCCCTCTTTGGTAGAATGTTGGGCGTCCAACCCAGGGCTTCCTGTGCACTAGGCAGACCCTCTGGCACCTGAACCCCACTCCCAGCCCAGCTCTGTTTGGTTTTTGAGTGATGACTGCTCAGGCCCCACCCTGATGATTACGAATTTGTTGTGATGCTGCTGAGGCCCTCATGAGTCTCCCATGGGAGTCTATCGTGCAGCTGAAGTGAACTGAGCTGGTTAAGTCAGGTTGTCCCACATCCCTCTACGCCCTTTGTACAGGTTAGTCACCCAGCTGTGCCTTGGAGGTCCGATCCCATCACTGTGGAAAGAGGTCAGACAGAGGCTGGTTTTCAGTGCTCCTCAGGCTCAGTGAGGGTGAATCTTACTGCACTCTGAGAGTTTTGTAGTGTGTGTGTGTGTGTGTGTGTGTGTGTGTGTGTGTGTGTGTGTTTGTGTGTGTGTATATGTGTATGTGTTTGCATGTGTGTGTGTATGTATGTGTATATATGTGAGTATGTGTGTATATATATGTGGTGTATATGTGTATATGTGTGTGTGTGTGTGTGTGTATGTATATGTGTGTATGTGTGTGTGTGTATATGTGTATGTGTGTATATGTATGTGTGTTTGCATGTGTGTGTGTATATGTATGTGGTGTATATGTGTATATGTGTGTGTGTGTGTGTGTATGTATGTATATGTGTGTTGCACAAAAACATTGCCTGACATAATAGCAAAGGGGGAAACACATTAACCCTGGCCTTCATTGTTCTTGGCAGCAGAGTTCACAGTCAAATCAGGGATGCTCCTGATGAGCCAGGCTGGTGAGATGGCTCATCTGTTAGAAGTACTCGCTGCCAAGCCTGGTGACCTGAGTTCAGTCCCTTGGACCCACATGGAAGAAGAGGGACCTGACTGCTGCATATTGTCCTGACCTGTGCCTGCTCCCACAAACAAGTGCAAACACAATCAATACAATGAAATGAAATATTATTTTCAAAGGCAGAGGAGAGATGGCTTCTGGCTAAGACTGAACTCAGGTCACTGGTTTGCTGGCAGACATCTTTACCCACTGAGCCATCTTGCCAGCCCCTAATGTATTTTGAAAATCTCCCATTTTCTAGCTTTCATCTCTGAAAGCCTCACTTGGCTCTTTCAGTGTCTATTTGGGCATTGGCAGTGGCCAACTGCTCTGACGTCACTCTGTTCACCTGCTCTAACATCTGTTGGCTATATTATCGATTTAGTCCCTATTGATGTGTATTTAAGCTCCTCTTCCTGGTCAGTAACTGTTACTTTTTAATTAGGGCAGATAGAATGACAGCTGTGCACTTGCTGCTGACACTTGGTCTCACGAAGGTTGCTCCTCTGTGTGGAGGGACACAGGCTTCGGAAGTTTAGAAGTGCCACAGTCTCACCCACGGTGGAGGAGACTTCATTTCATAGCACACCTTGGACGGCTTCTCCAGAACACCTTCTTACTGATCTCCGCCTGGTCTCCATTCTATCGCTTGGACGAACTGAACTTTTTCCCTAAGTCCATTGGTGGGCATGCAAATTCTCGGTGCTCTGTGGCTGCCTTTGAAAGTGTGTGTTGGGTGGTCTTCGGGGATGTGTGTAAGCGTACCCGAGGGATGAATCTCCTGCAGTAGAAGCTGAGCATGGGAGCTCTACCCTGGCCACCTTCACCACACACCCTGCATCCTCGCCTGTGGAACTTCCTCAAACAGTGGAATAAGCACCAGGAGTGTGGGGGAGGGATTCTTAGAGGATATTCTCAAAAGAGTTTGCTTGTGGAACACATGTAACTTCAAAATGACAGGTCATTGTTTCCCTGCTCTCCAGTGCCAGTCCTTTCATATTTAAGCATGAAACAAAAATAAAAAAATCCTGCTGTAGTTGAAAATTAACACACACACACACACACACACACACACACACACACACACACACACACATACACACACACAAATTATACCAACCAGGAACCCAATTAAGGCTTTTGGCTTCTCTGTTCGATCATGGAGGAACTAGGAACGTTGCCAGTTTCCCTCTGAAGTGAAGAAACTCTAAGAAAACTGGGAGGCCAACAACTTTCCAATACTAGAGAATCTGAAATGCAGTGCCTCCTCCCTCTTCCCCCAAGAAATGGAGCTCAGAACTCTGGCCTCAAGGTTGCTGTTTGGAATGGCAATGGCAAGCTTGGCTCCGAGTCCTCTCAATCTTCTTTACATTTTTTGCTTCTCAGACTCCATACATGAACATCGAGGAATGCACAACACATCTCTCGACTAGTCCATAGAAATATCCTTTCTGCTGGCTGGTGGTGCATGCCTTTAATTCCAGCACTTCAGAGGCAGAGGCAGGTGGATCTCTGGGAGTTCAAGGCCAGCCTGGTCTACAGAGTGAGTTCCAGGTCAGGCTCCAAAGCTATACAGAGAAACCCTGACTTGAAAAAAACCAAGAAAAGAAATATCCTAGAAAGGATATTTCATTAATCATATTGTTGAAAAAATTTCTTTCCTTCTTTTAAAATAGTTGAGCACGGGACAGTTCGTGTAAACAACCTTCCTACCTCTTCCCATTCCTGGCGGAAGCAGCAAGCAAGCCTTCCTCCACAGCAATCGCTGTGGCTGTGAGCAGATTTGCCCAAAGGGGCAGTCAGTGGGAAAATTTGGTAATTACAGTCAGCAAAGAGCCCTTTGCCAACAGAACATCTTTCTTAAAAACGCAACAGAAATAATTCTAGTGAAAATACAAAGACATAATCTGTGAGTGCTGAAGACCACGCAACCAATTAGGCAGACCTCCGTGGAGGTGTTGCTCTGAAATACTCCATGAAATTTGCCTCCTTACGGCAGTCTGGGGGAAAGGGAGCCCGTTATTTTTTTCGAGGTGCTAGCAGAAGGTAACACAATAAATGGTGAATGAGAGTGAAATGCTAGTGAGGTTACAGAGAAGCACAAAAGAAGTGTGACAATGGTTAGCGTTGACTAGCAACTTGGCACAATCTAAAAACAAAAGCTACTGTATCACTAGAAATGAAGCTAAGAGGTTTTTTAAAACAATGATGAAGGCAGGTTCATTCACACCTGGCTTACCCAGTGAAGCCATCCAAGACCATGTAGTGAGTTCAAGGCTAGCCTGGGCAATACTGAGGCTGGGAAAAAGAGAGCTGGAGTTACAGCTCAGTTATAGATTGCTTGCCTAGTATGCACGAACTAAGGCTCAGTCTCCACACACACACACACACACACACACACACACACACACACACACACACACCCCTCTGTTTTGTCACCAATGTGCATATAATCTCAAGTGTTGTGGACTATTCATTTAAATACCTCCATCCATGTAACGCTACCTTTTCAATTGTTTGTTCTCTAAATAAATTGTCCACTTTCTACCATTTTGAATTTTTATATTCGGAAACCATCCAAGCCATCACCTGAGAGCCGAACAATCTGTCTTTGTACCCCGAGGTTAGGCATTCAGGAGAAGCAGCCGAGCTGCCTGTCAGAACTTACTCACTTTAACGTGTTCCCACTTCCAGGGGAGTTGACATTCCCCTAGCGGAACACAGTAACTTTCATCTTAGACCTATGCTGTAATTAGGGGATTTCTTAATTACAGAGTGTGTGAACTGCCTCATGCAGGGGAGGATGGTAAGGAAAATGCTGCTGCTGCTGAAGACAGGGAGCAGTCTTGAAGCTGGTTTAAACGCCAGATAGTTGCAGGCAGCTCAGACAGTTTCTTGAGAGGTGGAGGCCGTTCAAAGAGAGCCCTTTACATCTTAGTTAAAACACAGCTTCTTACACTTCGACTCCTGATGGTTTAATGACAAAGCACGGTTATGGGGTTATGGTGTGTTATTTGGTGGGAATCTGAGGGTTCTGCATATCTGAGTAAGCCAGATGTAGGTCAGGTGTGTGTGTGTGTGTGTGTGAAGGGGAGGGGGAGAGCTTCAACTTGTTTTTAAGCTGGGGTCTCTTACTGGCCTGGAGCTTGCTAAGCAGGCTAGGCTGGCTGGCCAGGGAATTCTAGGGATTGTCTTGGTTCTGTCCTCCAGCACTGGGGCAGATGTGCTCCACCGTGCCTGGCATTTTTTTGTTTTTGTTTTTAAAGAAAGCATGGGTCCTGGGGGTGGAACATAGGTCCACATGCTTGTGCTGCAAGCCCTTTACTGATTGAGTTATCTCTCCAGCTCTTTAAGAGTCTGATGCGGGGCTGAAGAGATAGCTCAGAGGTTGAGAGCACTGGCTGTTCTTCCAGAGGTCCTGAGTTCGATTCCCAGCAACCACATGGTGGCTCACAACCATCTATGATGAGATCTGGTGCCCTCTTCTGGTGGGCAGGCATACATGCAGGCAGAACACTGTATACATAATAAATAAATCTTAAAAAAAAAGCAGTCTGATGCCACTTTGAACAACTTTGGGTGTGGATATCGTCAGCCTACTGTGGTGGTATTGTGTTCCCCAAAATATTGTGCACCCTGATAAACTTATCTGGGGTCAGAGAACAGAACAGCCACTAGATATAGAGGCCAGAAAATGGTGACACACACACCTTTAATCCTAGCAATTCAAAGGCAGAGATCTCTCTGGATCTCTGTGAGTACAAAGCCACACTGGAAACAGCCAGGCATGGTGACACATGCCTTTAATCCCAGGAAGTGATGGCAGGAAGCAGAAAGGTATATAAAGCATGAGAACCAGGAAGTAGAGGCTTTTGGCTGGTTAAGCTTTTAGGCTTTTGAGCAGCACAGTTCAGCTGAGATTCATTCTGGATGAGGACTCAGAGGCTTCCAGTCTGAGGAAACAGGATCAGCTGAGGAACTGGCGAGGTGAGGTAACTGTGGCTTGTTCTGTTTCTCTGATCTTCCAGCATTCACCCCAATAACTGGCTCCAGGTTTGATTTTATTAATAAGTACCTTTAATATTCATGCTACAGCCTACCTAAGTATACAAGTCTAGTCTTCTTTTGCAAGGCAAAGGAGTGAGGTCAGAATGATCTGTTGCTTGGTAGTGATATCAGGTGGTGAGTGCTATCAGGGCCAAGCCGAGCAGTGGCT